>NC_091960.1:9901691-10201691 GCF_031021105.1 Erythrolamprus reginae
TTGTTGTTAGCCGCCCCGAGTCTATGGAGGGGGGCGGCATAAAAATCCAATAAATAATAATAAATAAATAAAATAATAATAATAATAATAATAATAATAATAATAATAATAATAATATTGTTCAGGAGCAACTCGATCGGATCAATCTAGGCCGATTGAGTTGAAAAAAACTGGAGTTCGGCAGGAGGAAGAGGCGTGGCCAAAGAAATCGCAATTCAGTCCCTGCCCAAACAGATGAGAAGATAATCCATGCTTGGACTCTCCAAGCAGAGCACAGGAGAATAACTGAGGCTGAGCTGAACTGATTTTATGCAAACTTTTCAAGAGAGAGGCCCCAAGTAAATCTACATGCCTGGGTGTAAACATGGGCAACATTCCAGGAGTTGTTTAGAACTGCAATCAGATTCATCAGCAAGGCTAATGCAGAGCGAGAAATATTTGCAACCGCAGTGAATTTTATAGAACCCCTTACAAAATGTTTCAGTAAGACTTGCCTTCTCTTTCTGCTCAAGATCCCCATGTACAATTGGTGGGCCACTGTGTGACACAGAATGCCTGGACTCGATGGCCCGATTCAGCATGGCTCTTCTTATGTTCTTAAGAACTAAGGAAGGTGGTGCACAAAAAATTCCAGAATGTCTCAGGAACAGACACAATAACACAGAGGTATCAAACTGGATTTCTTCGAGGGCCGGATCAGCAAGACTTAGTGTTTTAGTGCTTTTTAAATTATTAGATTTGTTCTTACATTGTCTTTGTTGTTGTTGTGAGCCGCCCCGAGTCTACAGAGAGGGGCAGCATACAAACTAACTAATAAATAAATAAATATATAAATAAATAAATAACTTATTAAATAACTAACTAAATAACTAACTAAATAACTAACTAACGAAAGAAGGAAGGAAGGAAGGAAGGAAGGAAGGAAGGAAGAAAGAAAAAAGAAAGAAAGAAAGAAAGAAAGAAAGAAAGAAAGAAAGAAAGAAAGAAAGAAAGAAAGACTGGCTGGGGAATTCTGGGAGTTGGAATTCACACATTTTAAATTTGCTGGGCAATACCTTATATTCCATTGCAGGAAGTTCACACTGTGTAATCTTGTTCTACCACTTAAACCTTATTTCCACTTTTCTTACTAAGAATAAAACTTTGAGCACGACTTAAAACCGCACTAACAATTAAAATTCCGTAGCAAAGCCAAAAAAATCTGATTAATGCTGGATGAATAACTCCTAATAAGGAAACCACCATCGTTGTTTGACAATTTGTGAGCAGCAAAAAAAAGTATACTGCATATTATAAGATAGATGCTTTTAAAATATGAATATTACATGCCCCCTAGACCTCTACTTGTTTTTCCCTGTCGTGCACACCAGAATCTGTTTTTACAAGAGTCGAAAAAGAATATAAACAGGGAGAATCAACAGCAAAATTAACAAATACCCTGTACAACAAAAATCGAAAACATCCAAATGGAACAGTCATAGTATAAGAGTCTAATCTTGCTAGCTGGGGAATTCTGCTTAAAACCCATTCGCTGGCTGGGGAATTCTGGGAGTTGAAGTCCAAATATCTTCAAGTTGCCAAGGTTGGGAAACACTGGATTACACCATGATTTTGGGGATAGGGGTCACGCAGTAAATGAGATGAAAAACATGTAGCATTTCTAAAACTGACCATTGGTGCTTGTTTTAGAACATGTTATCACAGGCTGTGGGGTATTGCCATGGACTTTTGACCTGCTAAATTCATCAGTATTGCTCATTCTTGTTTTCAACTTCCCGTCAGGTCCTTGCCGTAGTTATGAAAAACAACACCCACATTAAAAATGAAGTAATATTCAGAGTTTGCCAGGGGTTTTCTGACACACAACGCACAAGAAAAAAATTGCAGAAGGATTACGATGGGAGTAAATTGCAAAAGGATTACGACGAAGTACCCTAAGATACGTTGCAGCTGTAGGGAACTGAAATATTTATAGCACAAGCCTACTACACCAATAAGCCATTTCATATATTTGGAACTGCAACGTTTTTAAGACTACAGATTAATAGATTGAATAACAAGAAGAACAGTTTTTCTTTATTGACCACACTATGGCTGACCAGATATTTATTTATTTATTTATTATTTAGATTTGTATGCCGCCCCTCTCCGCAGACTCGGGGCGGCTCACAACAAAGTGAAAACAATTTACAACAAATCTAAATTACTATTTAAAAATATTTAAAAGACCCCATTTTCTAAACACACATACATACAAACATACCATTCATAAATTGTATATGCCCGGGGGAGATGTCTCAGTTCCCCCATGCCTGACGACAAAGGTGGGTCTTAAGGAGCTTACGAAAGGCAAGGAGGGTAGGGGCAGTTCTAATCTCCGGGGGGAGTTGGTTCCAGAGGTTCGGGGCCGCCACAGAGAAGGCTCTTCCCCTGGGGCCCGCCAACCGACATTGTTTAGTTGACGGGACCCGGAGAAGGCCCACTCTGTGGGACCTAATCGGTCGCTGGGATTCGTGCGGCAGCAGGCAGTCTCGGAGATATTCTGGTCCAGTGCCATGAAGGGCTTTAAAGGTCATAACGAACACTGATGCAAAACGCCTGGAGGTTACCGAATTATTTTCTCATGGTGTTGGAAGAAATAGTCTTTTGGAAAAAAGTGTTCCCTCGATTTTCGCGGGGGATGCGTTCCAAGACCGCCCGCGAAAGTCGAATTTCAGCGAAGTAGAGATGCGGAAGTAAATACACTATTTTTGGCTACGAACAGTATCACAAACCTTCCCATAACACTTTAAGCTCCTAAATTGCCATTTCCCATTCCCTTAGCAACCATTCAGATTATTACTCACCATGTTTATTTATTAAAGTTTATTTAAAAAAATATTTATTAAAGGCAGACGAAAGTTTGACGATGACATATGATGTCATCGGGCAGGAAAAACCATGGTATAGGGAAAAAACCCACAAAGTATTTTTTAAATTAATATATTTGAAAAACCGTGGTATAGACTTTTCGCGAAGTTCGAACCTGCGAAAATCGAGGGAACACTGTAGTTCCAAGGGGGGAGAAAGATACTGGAAACATGTTGGCTGTTTGGAAAGATGGTTTAATGATGAACAGCATCACATGGTTTGAGGTCCTGGGCAAAAAAGGGAAGAGAGGCTGAGGGTGCCTGGGTTTTATGCCCTCTGTTGGGCTTTTGAATTTGAGCTTGGTTGTCAGACTCCCATGGGGCCACGCAGCGGTAACGTTGTAGGTTGTCTTTTGAGTCCCAGGTTTGGTTGACTCTAGCTGAGTGATGATATAATGAAAGGGCTTGGGGCAATTCCTACTATGCCTCTGCTTGGAGGGAGATCTTTGTTATATAGGCAGAAGGGAAAGGGGGGGTTAGGGTTAGGATCGAAACATTTAAATAAGTTAAAGGGTTAATTAAGGTTCAGGAGGGAAGTGTTTTTAATAGGAAAGTGAACACAAGAACAAGGGGGCACAATCTGAGGTTAGTTGGGGGAAAGATCAGAAGTAACGTGAGAAAATATTATTTGACTGAAAGAGTAGTAGATGCTTGGGACAAACTTGCAGCAGATATGGTCGGTAACTGAATTTAAACATGCCTGGGATAAACATATATCCATCCTAAGATAAAATGCAAGAAATAGTATAAAGACAGACTAGATGGGCCATGAGGTCTTTTTCTGCCGTCAGTCTTATTTATTTATTTATTTATTTATTTATTTAGTTAGTTAGTTAGTTAGTTAGTTAGTTATTCATTCATTCATTCATTCATTCATTCATTTATTAGATTTGTATGCCGCCCCTCTCCGAAGACTCGGGGCGGCTAACAACAATATAAAAAGACAATGTAACAAATCTAATATTAAAAATAATCTAAAAAACCCCAATTTAAAGAACCACTCATACATACAAGCATACCATGTATAAATTCTATACGCCTAGGGGGAAGGGAAATTTCAATTCCCCCATGCCTGACGACAGAGATGGGTTTTAAGGAGCTTGCGAAAGGCAAGGAGGGTGGGGGCAACTCTGATATCTGGGGGGAGCTGGTTCCAGAGGATCGGGGCCGCCACAGAGAAGGCTCTTCTCCTGGGTCCCGCCAAACGACATTGCTTAGTCGACAGAACCCGGAGAAGGCCAACTCTGTGGGACTTAACCGGTCGCTGGGATTCATGCGATTCTATGTTTCTAGAATAGACTGGCCCAAGTCTTAATGGCCCATTGACAAAGGTGGGGTAGTGTGAATTTCTGCCTCCCTTTTAGGGGAAATATTCTGCCCTTTTAATATTTCCTAAAACAGTGATGACAAACTTATGGCACGGCTGCTACATGTGGCACATGGAGCCATATCTGTTGGCATGCGAGCTGTTGCCCTAGCTCAGCTCCAACGTGCATGTGTGTGCCGGCCAGCTGATTCTTTGCTCACAGAGGCTCTGGGAGGGCGCTTTTGGCTTCCAGAGAACCTCCGGGGGATGGGAGAGGACGTTTTTACCTTTCCCTGGCTCCAGGGAAGCCTTTGGAGCCTGGAGAGGGTGAAACATGAGCCTACTGGGCCCATCAGAAGTTGGGAAACAGACCATTTCCGGCCTCCAGAGGGCCTCCAGCGGGTGGGGGAAGCTGTTTTTGCCCTTCCCTGGCATTGATTATGGGTATGGGCACATGCATATGTTTGTGTGTATGTTTGGTTTTATTATAAGGGTTTTTAGTTGTTTTATTAATTGGATTTCTACATGCTGTTTTTATCATTGTTGTTAGCCGCCCCGAGTCTGCGGAGAGGGGCGGCATACAAATCCAATCAATCAATCAATCAATAAATAAATAAATACACTAGCGCGCGCACACGCTCTTTTGGCACCCAAGGAAAAAAAGGTTCACCATCACTGTCCTACAATATCTCATTTTCCTAGGAGTGACTGCTAACTTCCTGCAATGGAATACAGTACAAGGTATTGCTCAGCAACTTCAAATGGCTGGGGAATTCTGGGAGTTGAAGTCCACCTTTCTAAAAGTTGGTGACAATGAGAAACCACACATCAGGCGTCAACAATCCACAACTCTGGAGCAGCATGTGGTCCTTTCCTCCTTCCGCTGCGGCTCCCTGTCGCCGGTCGGCACTACAATTTTGAGAGGAGCTTCCGGTTAGTGGGAGGAAGGAAGCAGGGCGCACCTGGAGAAGACTCTATGGCAAGGGTAGGGTTTTCCAGTCAGCTCCACAATTGATAGAGCTTCCAGACAGGTAGAGGAAAAAGAAGGACTTGCCAGGAGGAGACTCTATGGTGGAGGAACCGGACTTCCAATCAGTTCCAGAATTGAATGGAAGGCTTCTGGTTAGGACCTTTGTGGCTCTTTTGAGTGTTTAATGTTGCTGACCCTTGCATTAGACAGAGATCTACAGCTTAAGGCTGAGCCAGCTGAATAATAATAATAATAATAATAATAATAATAATAATAATAAGAAGAAGAAGAAGAAGAAGAAGAAGAAGAAGAAGAAGAAGAAGAAGAACAACAACAACAACAACAACAACAACTGGTGGGATCATAAGCCCGAAAAAGTGGTCGAAAATGAGCAAGCAAAACTACTGTGGGACTTCCGACTTCAGACTGACCAAATTCTGAAGCATAACACACCAGACATTGTGATCGTGGAGAAAAAGAAAGTATGGATCATCGACATCGCAATCCCAGGAGACAGCAGAATTGAGGAGAAGCAGCTAGAGAAATTAGTGAAATACAAAGATCTAAAAATTGAGCTGCAACGACTCTGGCATAAGCCAGTGAAAGTGGTCCCAGTGGTACTTGGCACGCTGGGCGCAGTGCCAAAGGATCTCAGCGGACATTTGAAAACCATCGGAATTGACAAAATCTCCATCTGTCAATTGCAAAAGGCCGCTTTATAGGGATCGGCAAACATAATTCGCCGCTACATCACGCAGTCCTAGGTGCTTGGGAAGCACCCGACTGGTGATGAAATACGAAATCCAGCATAGTGATCTCGTTTGCTGTGTTGTACTGACATAATAATTTATTAGATTTGTATGCCGCCCCTCTCCGAAGACTCTAAACAAAAATATTTCTCTCCACTTATTTACAAATACATTTTTCCATCATGGTTATTATACTTTAGAAGGAAAACAAGATTTCTCTGTTGAAAATTTGTTCCTTGCATTCCAAGACATGTAAACCTATTCTACTCCAAAGGAAACTAGGGCATGGGGAAGTTATGGAATCTAGCCACACCCAACTTTCTTTGTTCTTTAAAGAGGAACGAAAACAAAATTTCTGGTGTTTCGCCAGCTTTCTATTCTGGGATAAAGGGGTTTACAGCATTTTATTTTTCAAAGACTCCTTCATGTCATTCTGTAATATAATTTTCCTGGCTCCAAAGGTTTTTGATAACCTTTTTGTAGAAATCAAGGTCTAGGCTTCACTTCCCAATTCGTGCAGAATGCAGCTGCGAGAGCTATCATGGGCTTCCCTAAATACGCCCATGTCACACCAACACTCCGCAGTCTGCATTGGTTGCCGATCAGTTTCTGGTCACAATTCAAAGTGTTGGTTATGGCACCAGACCAGAATATCTCCGGGGCCGCCTTCTGCCGCACGAATCCCAGCGACCAGTTAGATCCCACAGAGTTGGCCTTCTCCGGGTCCCCTCGACTAAACAATGTCGTTTGGCGAGACCCAGGGGAAGAGCCTTCTCTGTGGCGACCCTTTGGAACCAACTCCCCCCAGATATCAGAGTTGCCCCCACCCTCCTTGCCTTTCGTAAGCTCCTTAAAACCCACCTCTGTCGTCAGGCATGGGGGAATTGAGACTTTCCCTCCCCCTAGGCTTATAAAATTTATGCGTGGTATGTTAGTATGTATGATTGGTTTTAAATTGGGGTTTTAAATTAACTTAAATATTAGATTTGTTTACATTGTATTATTATTGCTGTGAGCCGCCCCCGAGTCTGCGGAGAGGGGCGGCATACAAATCTGATTAATAAATAATAAATAAAAATAAATAAATAAACAGATTAACAGAGTTGGAAGGGACCTTCTAGGTCATCTAGTCCAACCCCCTGCTGACGCAGGAGACCCCATACCATTTCTGACAAATGGCAGTCCATTCTCTTCTTGAAAGTCTCAAGTGATGAAGCTCCCACAACTTCCAAAGGCAAGATGTTCCACTGGCTTATTGTTCTCACTTTCAGAAAGTTCCTCCTTAACTCTAGGTTGATCTCTCCCCTTGGTCAGTTTTCTATCCATTATTTCTTGTCTATCCTTCAAGTGCTTTGGAGAATAGCTCGACTGCCTCCTCTCTGTGGCAGCCTCTTGAATACTGGAACATCACTATCATGTCTTTCCTGGTCCTTCTCTTTGTTAGACTATCCTTTCCTTCTTTCCTTCTTTCCTTCTTTCTTTCTTTCTTTCCTTCTTTCCTTCCTTCCTTTTTTCCTTCTTTCTTTCCTTCCTTCCTTCCTTCCTTCCTTCCTTCCTTCCTTCCTTCCTTACTTCCTTACTTACTTACTTATTTATTTATTAGATTTGTATGCCGCCCCTCTCCGTAGACTCGGGGCGGCTCACAGCACAATAAAACAATTCATAACAAATCTAATAATTTACAATTGAAAATATTTTTTAAAAAAACATTATTAAGCAGACATACATACAAACATACCATACATAAATTGTATAGGCCCAGGGGAGGTATCTCAGTTCCCTCATGCCTGATGACAAAGGTGGGTTTTGAGGAGCTTACGAAAGGCAAGGAAGGTAGGGGCCGTTCTAATCTCTGGGGGGAGTTGGTTCCAGAGAGTCGGGGCCGCCACAGAGAAGGCTCTTCCCCTGGGGCCCACCAACCAACATTGTTTAGTTCACGGGACCCGGAGAAGGCCCACTCTGTGGGACCTAATCGGTCGCTGGGATTTGTGCAGCAGAAGGCGGTCCCGGAGATATTCTGGTCCGATGCCATGAAGGGTTTTATAGGTCATAACCAACACTTTGAATTGTGACCGGAAATTGATTGGCAACCAATGCAGACTGCGGAGTGTTGGTATAACATGGGCATACCTTGGGAAGCCCATGACTGCTCTCGCAGCTGCATTCTGCATGACTAGTTCCTAAAACTGCTCTTCATATGTTTTAGTCTCCAGTCCCCTTATCCTCCTGGTTGCTCTCCCCTGCATTTTTTTGAGAGTTCAATCTTTTTTATAGTGTGGTGATCAAAACTGGATGCACTACTCCAGATGCAGTCTAACTAAGGCTTTATAAGAGTGGTGTTAGTACCTCACTTGATTTAGACAGGAAGTCTCTTCTGTTCTACCAACTCAACTAATAACCAGGTTCAAATATCCTTAGGTTTTCATGTTCAGCTGCATATTGTAATCTAACCTGAATTTTTTTTAAAGTTAAAAAGCATTAAAGCTAATAAAATAAGAAAAGTTTATGTCCCCAACAGAAAATTGGACCACTCAGTTGAATGCCTATGATTTATAAAGAAAGCTTTACTCAATTTGTACCAGTAGTTATTTCAGTGTAGAATTGTTAATACTTTAATTCTCCAACCATTCACAGCTTCATTGTTGAAAGGTCTCTGATCTCAAAGTTCAAACCCTCAGGAATGCATTTGTCTTTTTTTTCAGCAAAATCTTAAGAGTTAATTCCTGTAACGTCAGTGCTTAAAATAGTGAAAAGAAGCAAATATCATCATACCCACTTGGAAATGGGAAGGAAAGGTTAAATTTATTAGATGGAATATATTTTATAGCGATATTTGATAGACATGTTTATTTCTTTAAATTGACTTTAATTATTTTAATTTTAATTATATAATTCATGGAAAGTATTGAAAAGTTAAGATGTTTATGTTAGTATAGATTATATAGAGATATTTCATTGATTAGTTTACATAGAAACATAGAAACATAGAAGTCTGACGGCAGAAAAAGACCTCCTGGTCCATCTAGTCTGCCCTTATACTATTTTCTGTATTTTATCTTAGGATGGATATATGTTTATCCCAGGCATGTTTAAATTCAGTTACTGTGGATTTATCTACCACGTCTGCTGGAAGTTTGTTCCAAGGATCTACTACTCTTTCAGTAAAATAATATTTTCTCATGTTGCTTTTGATCTTCCCCCCAACTAACTTCAGATTGTGTCCCCTTTAATATATTTAAATGTTTCGATCATGTCCCCCCTTTTCCTTCTGTCCTCCAGACTATACAGATTGAGTTCATTAAGTCTTTCCTGGTACGTTTTATGCTTAAGACCTTCCACCATTCTTGTAGCCCGTCTTTGGACCCGTTCAATTTTGTCAATATCTTTTTGTAGGTGAGGTTTACTTTTCTGTATTGATCTAAACTAGAATTAGTTTTTCTTTCTGTATTAAGAAGACTTTTATACTGAGCGGAGCAATTGTAGCTCCTTTCTGTGTTAAATGTTGTTTGTCTTGTCCTGTCTTACATTTTAAAAAATTAATAAATATATATATATTTTTAAAAAGGAAATGGGAAGGAAAGGATACCACTATTAGGAAAAAAGACCCAGTGATTGCTAACAAGCAGAGTAAGAAAACAAGACCCATAACAGGACTCAGGTAATAAGACTGGCAGGCTACATGTCACAATAAGCCAGAAACATCTTTCGGTTGTGGCGAGGGGGACGTTTGCCTAGGTTCGCCTGGTGCACCAGTTGCGACCCTACTTGGACCGGGAGTCACTGCTCACAGTCACTCATGCCCTCATCACCTCGAGGCTCAACTACTGTAATACTCTCTACATGGGGCTACCTTTGAAAAGTGTTCGGAAACTTCAGATCGTGCAGAATGCAGCTGCGAGAGCAATCATGGGCTTTCCCAAATATGCCCATGTTACACCAACCCTCCGCAGTCTGCATTGGTTGCCGATCAGTTTCCGGTCACAATTCAAAGTGTTGGTTATGACCTATAAAGCCCTTCATGGCACCGGACCAGATTATCTCCGGGACCACCTTCTGCCGCACGAATCCCAGCGACCAGTTAGGTCCCACAGAGTGGATCTTCTCCGGGTCCTGTCAACTAAAGAATATCACTTGGCGGGCCCCAGGGGAAGAGCCTTCCCTGTGGCGGGCCCGGCCCTCTGGAACCAACTCCCCCCAAAGATTAGAATTGCCCCCACCCTCCTTGCCTTTCGTAAGCTGCTTAAAACCTACCTCTGCCGTCAGGCATGGGGGAATTGAGACCCTCTTCCCCCTAGGCCTTTACAATTCTATGCATGGTATGTATGTATGTATGTTTGTATGTATGTTTGGTTTTTTTATATTAATGGGCTTTTAATTATTTCTAACATCAGACTACAATTGTACACTGTTTTATTGTTGCTGTTAGCCGCCCCGAGTCTCCGGAGAGGGGCGGAATACAAATCCAATAAATAAATAAATAAATAAAATAAATAAAATAAATAAAATAAATAAAATAAATAAAATAAATAAAATAAATAAAATAAATAAAATAAATAAAATAAATAAAATAAATAAAATAAATAAAATAAATAAAATAAATAAAATAAATAAAATAAATAAAATAAATAAAATAAATAAAATAAATAAAATAAATAAATAAAATAAATAAATAAAATAAATAAATAAAATAAATAAAATAAATAAAATAAAATAAAATAAAATAAATAAATAAATTAAATAAATTAAATAAATTAAATAAATAAATAAAGCCTTGTAGCTAGCAATCTTAATCTCCCCAAAAAAGATTAATGAGGATTTGTAATATAAGGCAAATTATAGCAATGCATCCATTTCTCAAAGCATATCTTTCTACACACACTTCTGTAGACTATGACTGTAACCTCAGCTGGGATTGGTAAACACGGACACAACTTACAGAAATGTGCTCATTCACCTACCTACACCTCTGTTAGTAATGGACTATTTTAAAACAACAACTTTCCTAAATCTGCCACCTGGCATTCTTGTTTATGCTCTCTCCCTTCACCAAACAACGACGACTATGTGATAGACTGTGAGCCAGTATGTTGGTGTCCTGTACATACCATTTATGATAGTAATGCGCCGGCCCTGGTAGAAATCCCCCAGGGTGACTGCATTGCCTTGCTTGGTGGCCACAACTCTCACAGTCCTGGCATTGTCTTGACATTCCACGTAAGGGTTGTATCCTGGATTGTTAGCTTGCAGCTGGTTGTTGAGCTGGCTTTCCTGGCTGCCGGGGTTAAAAGCATCAGCTATGCGGCTTCGGCAGTAAGATTTGTATTTCCACAAGACAATAGGAGGTTGAGTTGCTGTAGTCTGATAGTTGCACTGTAGAGTCACAGGTTGAAACAGGATGGCTACGTTGAAAGGGTTCAGCACACTGACCTGCATTGCAGTGGCAGAATCTGCAGATTGGAGCAGATAGAAGAGAACGGTGAGTAAATACAACATCCTTAAATGCTAACATTCCCCTGGGGCCCCAGGGGAAGAGCCTTATCTGTGGCGGCCCCGGCCCTCTGGAATCAACTCCCCCCAGAGATTAGAACGGCCCCCACCCTCCTTGTCTTTCGCAAATTACTCAAGACCCACCTTTATCGCCAAGCATGGGGGAGTTAAGATATTCTTTCCCCCTAGGCCATTACAAGTTATGCGTGGTATGTTTGTGTGTATGTTTGGTTTTAGTATAAGGGTTTTTAGTTGTTTTATTAATTGGATTGTTACATGCTGTTTTTTTATCATTGTTGTTAGCCGCCCCGAGTCTGCGGAGAGGGGCGGCATACAAATCCAATTAATAATAATAATAATAATAATAATAACAACAACAACAACAACAACAACACACTTTCGTTCTACAATATTCCTTTCTTCCAGGGGTGAAATCCAGCAGGTTTGTATGAACCCCACAAAAATCAAAACAACGTCACAAAAGACAGGCTGCAATAAACTCTCCAAATACTGTACAGTGATCCCTCGAGTATCGCGAGGGTTACGTTCCAAGACCTCTCGCGATAATCGATTTTTCGCGATATAGTGGTGCGGAAGTAAAAACACCATCTGCGCATGCGCGCCCTTTTTTCAATGGCCGCGCATGCGCAGATGGTGGAGCCGGGGAGCGACTAATATTAGATAAGTGCAACTAATACTGTATTAGATAAACATCTATCTAAATAAATAAAATACAGTAAACATCTTGCCGCTTGTCCGTTCGCCTGCCGCTCGTTCACCCATTCGCCCGCCCGCCGCTCGCCGCTCGTCCTTTCGCCCGCCCGCCGCTCGTTCGTCCGTTCGCCACTCGTCCTTTTGCCCGCCCGCCGCTCGTTTGTCGCTTGTCCGTTCGCCCGCCCGCCGCTCGTTCGTCCGTTCACCCGCTCGCCCGGCCACCATTTGCCGCTCGCCTGTCCCCCGTTTGCCGCTCGCCTGTTCACCCGGCCGCCCGGCCGCCGTTTGCCGCTCGCCTGTCCGCCGTTTGCCGCTCGCCTGTTCACCCGGCCGCCCGGCCGCCGTTTGCCGCTCGAGAGCAAGAGGGGGAGAGATAGAGAAAGAGAGAGAAGGAAAGAAAGAGATGAGAGAGGGAGGAAGAGAGTGTGAGACAGGAAGAAGCAAGATAGAGAAAGAGAGAGAGAAAGAAAGATGAGAAAGGAAGGAAGACAGTGAGAGAGAGGAAGAAAGAGAGAGAGAGAAGAGTGGAAGGAAGAGAGAGAGAAATGATAGAAAAAAGGGGAGAAAAAAAGAGAAATGAGAAAATGATTGAAGCAGAGAATGACAGGAAAGAAAGAGAAAGAGACAGAGAAGTGACTCTTAGTGATGACGTATGACGTCATAGGGTGGGAAAAACCGTGGTATAGCAAAAAAACCGTGGAGTATTTTTTAATTAATATTTTCTGAAAAATCGTGGTGTAGCGTTTCGCGAAGATCGAGATCGCGAAGATCAAGGGATCACTGTACAGTGGTACCTCGAGATACGAGTTTAATTCGTTCCGGACCTGGGCTCTTAAGTCGAGCAGCTCTTATCTCGAACAACTTTTCCCCATAGGAATTAATGTAAATAATTTTAATTGGTTCCAGCCCTCAAAAAACTCACAAAGTTAGTCTAAATTATGCAGAAAGACATGTTTTTAATGAAGAAATGTACATGTACATATAAATGAATAATGAAGTTTCTTTCACTTAACTTGTAAACTTTCTTAAACTTTTAAATTTACATATGTTCAACTTCTCTGCCACCCAATCCTGTAGGACAGAGGTCCCCAACCCTTTTTGCACCAGGGACCGGCTTTAAGCGATCAAGAGAGGAATGGGTGAATGAATGGACGGAGGGTGGGAAGGAAGGAAGGAAAGAGGGAAGGGACAGGAACAGAGGAAGGAAGCAAGGAAACTTATGAAAGGGGAGAGTAAGAGAGGAATGAGTGAAGGGAGGGAGGGAAGAAGGTGGGAAGGAGAAAGAAAAGAAGAAATAGAGGAAGGGAAGGTAAAAGAGAGAAAGAAAAAGAGCAAGAAAGAAAGAAAGAAAGAAAGAAAGAAAGAAAGAAAGAAAGAAAGGGGGAAGGGACAAGAACAGAGGAAGGAAGGAAGGAAACTTATGAAAGGGGAGAGTAAGAGAGGAATGAGTGAAGGGAGGGAGGGAGGGAAGAAGGTGGGAAGGAGAAAGAAAAGAAGAAATAGAGGAAGGGAAGGTAAAAGAGAGAAAGAAAAAGAGCAAGAAAGAAAGCTGCAAGCCCCCCCCCCCGAGCCCCCCAGGCCGGCTGCAACCTTTTAAAACACGCGTGCCGCTTCGCAGCTGTCTCCTGAAGCCGAACGAGGAAGTTAGCGTTTGGCTTCAGGAGACAGCTCCTTGGCGCTTGTATCTCGAATTTGGGCTTGTAAGTAGAACAAAAATATCTCTCCCCTCCCAGCTCTTATCTCGAGTTGCTCTTAAGTAGAGCAGCTCTTATGTCGGGGTTCCACTGTATATCAATATTCACTGAAAAAGCTTGGATGAATACATTTATTTGGTGCCTGAAGACAGTCACACCTTCATTTCTCTTTGGGGAACATTCCAAAGATCAAAAGCCTCTTAAAAGAGGTCTACAGTGTTCCCTCGATTTTCGCAGGGGATGCCTTCCGAGACCACCCACGAAAGTCGAATTTCCGCGAAGTAGAGATGCGGAAGTAAATACACCATTTTTGGCTATGGACAGTATCACAAGCCTTCCCTTAACACTTTAAACCCTTAAATTGCCATTTCCCATTCCCTTAGCAACCATTTAGATTATTACTCACTCTGTTTATTTATTAAAGTTTATTTTAAAAAATATTTATTAAATGGCAGACGAAAGTTTGGCGATGACATATGACGTCATCGGGCGGGAAAAACCGTGGTACAGTATAGGGAAAAAAAACCACAAAGTATTTTTTTAATTAATATTTTTGAAAAACCGTGGTATAGACTTTTCGCGAAGTTCGAAGCCGCGAAAATCGAGGGAACACTGTATTTGTATTTACCAGCCAATTGCAAAGCATTTTCCACCTTGGCAAAATAATAGCGTTTTATTTTTACATTAGGGGGTTTTTTTCAATTGTCCGAAAAGAAAAGCTTTTTCACTTTTCAACTTTCTAAGTTTCGTTCTGACAAAGCCTAGTCTAGCACCATGTATGTGTATATCTTGTGCTCATAGTGTCCCACACTTATTTTATTTGTTTTTGTGGTTTCATTGCAGCCTGGAAAGGGATTGGTACTCGGATCAGTTTCCTCCCACAAAGGACCTGCAGTTTCGGTGTGTGTATGTGTGTGACAACGGCAGCTCCAGTCTGTATCAGTCATCAGCCTTCCAGGAAGAAAAATCTAATAAGGCACACCTACAGGTTTCAAACAAACACACAGTAGATCTGGCCACAGAAACCAAAAGTACCTTGATTCTTCCTGAAACACTCCCCCATTTTCAGGGGATTTAAGGGTTAGGAGCTGGCTAACTCTTCCCCTTCCAGGGGTTGTATGTTTTACTTGACAGGAAACAAAGTATGTTTTATCTTGCAGGAAAATTTCTGCAACACTCTGTGGCCTGCATTGGCTGCCAATCAGTTTCCGGTCACAATTCAAAGTGTTGGTAATGACCTTTAAAGCCCTTCATGGCATTGGACCAGAATACCTCCAGAACCACCTTCTACCGCACGAATCCCAGCGGCCAATAAGGTCCCACAGAGTTGGCCTTCTCCGGGTCCCGTCGACCAAACAATGTCGTTTGGCGGGCCCCAGGGGAAGAGCCTTCTCTGTGGCGGCCCCAGCCCTCTGGAATCAACTCCCCCCAGAGATTAGAACGGCCCCCACCCTCCTTGTCTTTCGCAAATTACTCAAGACCCACCTATATCGCCAGGCATGGGGAACTGAGACATCCTCCCCCAGGCTTTTATATTTTATATTTGGTATGGATGTGTTATATGGTTTTAATTGCTGGGGTTTTATATATGTTTTATTTTTAGTATTAGATTTGTTTCACTGTTATATTGTTTCTATTATTGTCGTTTGGAAAGGGGCGGCATACAAATCTAATAAATAATAATAATAATAATACATACCTTGTCTTACAAACTTAATTGGTTCCGGGACAAGGTTCTCAAGGTGAAAAGTTTGTAAGACAAAACAGTGTTTCCCATAGGAATCAATGGAAAAGCGATTAATGCGTGCAAGGCCAAAATTCACCCCTTTTGCCAGCCGAAGTGCCCGTTTTTGCGCTGCTGGGATTCCCATGAGGCTCCCCTCCATGGGAAACCCCACCTCTGGACTTCTGGGTTTTTGCGATGCTGCAGGGGAACCCCAGCAGGGGAATTCCAGCATCACAAAAACGGGTGGTTCGCTGGCAACGGAAGTCCAGAGGTGGGGCATCCCAGCGGCGGTGGTGGGTTTGTAAGGTGAAAATAGTTTGTAAGAAGAGGCAAAAAAATCTTAAACCCCGGGTTTGTATCTCGAAAAGTTTGTATGACGAGGCGTTTGTAAGACGAGGTATCACTGTATGATAATATTAGATATCTAGATGACAAAATTAGAGGTCAAGGTTGGGGGGGGGGTTGAATTAATTAATTGGGAACTAAATTTTTTTTTAGATTAATTATAAATAATGTACTAACTCGATACTGTTTTTATTATAATATGAAAATATTTTAAAATGTATTGAAGAAGTTTGTATGGAGAAAATATTTTTTAAAAATTACCCCACCCCCACCCACCCCCCAAAAAAGCCAAGGCTTCTTCAAATCACCCCATTTCCTTTCCCTGGAGGGCCCACTCTTTGTTCCTTCCACCAAGACAAAAGACAAAGGCAGAACAGGAAAAGCAAAATGGGGGGAGAGATATTTTACTCCTTTCTTTGGGCTATGAGCCAGCTAATAACATACGCTAAGAAAGTTTGAGAAGAGCCAAGGATATTTTCCTCGGACAGGAAACATGTTATCACCAGTAGCAGCCAGTATAGTTGATTATAGTGATTTTAAGGAGCTGAGTAAACCCAGACAAGTCCACTCTCAACCACAGAAACCCACACTGAGTCTTTGGATTGGCCACTGTCCTTCAGCCCAACATATTTTGCAGAGGAGTTGTTAGAGATAAATAGGAGGAAGCACTATCTATGCTTCTGGTGGCAAGGAGGATTATCAATCTAAGAAAAAACAACAACAACACAACGAAGGTGTGAATGTGGAAATGCACATTCGCAAAAACACCAGCTGCAGACCTAGGTCTCCACAACAAGCCCATTACTGCCTTTGTACAACCGCACCATCACAACACCCACGAGGACAATTCAATTCACTACTACCATGTTGCCTTAGCCACATTCATTAACAATCCCAAAAGTTGCATTTCCGCAATTTGTGATCCTTTATTGCTTTTAACTGGGTTCATTTTGAATGTGTTTCCCAGACTGGATCCTCAATCTGAGTATTGCATTGGCAGTTCTGTGTTAGCAAAAACTTCAGAAGAGAAGGAGTTAGGGGTCGTGATTTCTGACAGTCTCAAAATGGGTGAGCAGTGTGGTCGGGCGGTAGGAAAAGCAAGTAGGATGCTTGGCTGCATAGCTAGAGGTAGAACAAGCAGGAAGAAGGAGATTGTGATCCCCTTATATAGAGCGCTGGTGAGACCACATTTGGAATACTGTGTTCAGTTCTGGAGACCTCACGTACAAAAAGATATTGACAAAATTGAACGGGTCCAAAGACGGGCTACAAGAATGGTGGAAGGTCTTAAGCATAAAACGTATCAGGAAAGACTTCATGAACTCAATCTGTAGAGTCTGGAGCAGTGTTTTTCAACCAGTGTGCCGCGAGACATGGTCAGGTGTGCCGCGAAGCTCAGAGAGAGAAAGAAAACAAGAGAGAGAGAGAGAAAGAAAGAAAGAGAGAGAGAAAGAAAGAAAGAGCAAGAGGGAGAGAAAGAAAACAAGAGAGAGAGAGAAAGAAAGAGAGAGAGAAAGAAAGAAAGAGAGAGAAAGAGAGAAAGAGAGAGAGAGCAAGAGAGAAAGAAACAGAGAGAAAGAGAGAAAGAGAGAGAGAGAGAGAGAAAGAGAGGGAGGGAAGGTGGGAGAGAGAAAGACATAGAGGGAGGTAGGGAGGGGGAGAGAAAGAGAGCAAAAAAGAGGAAGAAAGAAAGAGGGATAGAGAGAGAGAAATAGAGTGAAAGGGAGGAAGAGAAAGAATTTTTTTGTCCAAAATTTTTTTAGCCGCCCCCCCCCTCAATGTGCCCCATGGTTTTGTAAATGTAAAAAATGTGCCGCGGCTCAAAAAAGGTTGAAAATCACTGGTCTGGAGGACAGAAGGAAAAGGGGGGACATGATCGAAACATTTAAATATGTTAAAGGGTTAAATAAGGTTCAGGAGGGAAGTGTTTTTAATAGGAAAGTGAACACAAGAACAAGGGGAGACAATCTGAAGTTAGTTGGGGGAAAGATCAAAAGCAACATGAGAAAATATTATTTTACTGAAAGAGTAGTAGATCCTTGGAACAAACTTCCAGCAGACGTGGTTGGTAAATCCACAGTAACTGAATTTAAACATGCCTGGGATAAACATATATCCATTGTAAGATAAAATACAGAAAATAGTATAAGGGAGACTAGATGGAGCATGAGGTCTTTTTCTGCCGTCAGTCTTCTATGTTTCTATTTTTCTATGATTTTCTTTCCCTTTTTTTAAGCCTTCTTTTCATGTATTAACTCATTGACTTATGACCACAATAGATTCCAAAATTTCTGTTGATGTGAGACTTTCATCAAGTTTTGCCCCGCTGTACAACTTTTCTTGCCGCAGCTGTGAAGTGAATCACTGCGGTCAACTCCTTAGTATAAACATGGTTGTTAAATGAATCTGGCTACCCCATTTGCTCGGTGGAAGTTTACCCAAAAATGATCACGTGATCCCAAGGCATGGCAAGGGTCATAAATATAAACCAGCTGTAGAGCATCAGAATTCCAATCGCAAATGCCGCAAAAGTGACTCTGAAAAACAGCCCTTGACTTTTTTCCCAGTGTTGTTGTAACTTTGAACGGGTCCCTAAACGGACTGTTGCTAAGTCGGGGACTACCTGTATACAACCCACTTGGGATGTTTAACTGTAGAGCAGGCGTCTCCAACCTTGCCAGCTTTAAGACTTGCGGACTTCAACTCCCAGAGTTCCATCTCTGGAAGTTGAAGTCCGCAAGTCTTAAAGTTGCCAAGGCTGGAGACCCCTGCTCTACAAAGTGCATTGATTCCTAATTCAGGGGTGGGCAAAGTTGGCTCTTCTATGACTTGTGGACTTCAACTCCCAGAATTCCTGAGCTAGCATGGACTGGCTCAGGAATTCTGGGAGTTGAAGTCCACAAGTCTTAAAGTTGCCAAGGTTGGAGACGCTTGCTCTAGAAAGAGGATCGATTTAAAATCCTAATTCAGGGGTAGGCAAAGTTGGCTCTTCTAGATCTTGTGGACTTCAACTCCCAGAATTCCTGAGCTAGCATGGACTGGCTCAGGAATTCTGGGAGTTGAAGTCCACAAGTCTTAAAGTTGCCAAGGTTGGAGAAGCTTGCTCTAGAAAGAGGATCGATTTAAAATCCTAATTCAGGGGTAGGCAAAGTTGGCTCTTCTATGACTTGTGGACTTCAACTCCCAGAATTCCTCAGCCAATCCCGCCAGCTCAGGAATTCTGGGAGTTGAAGTCCGCAAGTCATAGAAGACCCAACTTCGCCTACCCCTGTGACCTGATTCAACAGGTTGCGGGCGCGCCAGTCAACAGGTGCGGATCCATTTTGTCCAGAAAAGTAGCGTTTCCTGCGACTCGTCCAGAAAATCGCCCCGGGGATATAATAAACACGATTTCACCGCACCATTAACGCCGGTGTTAATGGCAGTGGGGGACTTTGGGGTGCCCCCCCTCCCCACGACTCAGTCCGCGCGGGAGAAGCAGCGGGGCAAGGCGATTGGCGGAGGGCGTTCGACCGTCGCCCAATCAGCTCTCGAGTCTCCTCTCCCCTGCGCCCTAAAACTGGGGTCCCTCAGGAGTCTCCCCTCAGAGGCGGGCGGAGGGGCAAAGCGGGTGGTGGGTCCACGCCGTCGGGGAGTGAACGTGACCCCCTTCTCCCACCCACCCACCCCGTTCCTCTCACTCGCTCACCTAAAATCCAAGCGGTGCCCAAGAGCCACAACAGGGGCAGCGCGCCGGCCACTCGACGCGTCCTCCAGGTCTCCATTTCCCCAACCTTTCTACGGACTTTGAGGCGGGAAGGCTGGGTATAAATTGCTCCCAGGCTCGTCCGCGGCCAAGCCCGCTTCGCCCTCGGAGCTCTTCAGTCCGGCTCCGCCACCCGCTCCGCTCCTCCTCCGACGGTGCTGCGTTTCGGTCGGTGCGCGCCGCAGGTGCTGTCCTCGCAAGAGGCAACCTCGCCCAAGGAACGGGAACTACCAACTCCTTCAGGGGAGCGGGGAGCCTCCCGCCCAGGCTTACTCAGGAGGAATTTTTTTTAAATGATTGTTATTATTATTGCGGAAACCGACTCATCCGTTTCGTAACCTCGCCTTCACTTTTTAAGGGCCGGATGAATAATGAGGGGGAGGGGGAAAAAGAACGAAGGTCAGCCTTCAGGTCTTCCCTCCCCCCCTCCTCGGGACGATGGTTAAGCCTCAAGGCGTCCTTTGAATGTATTGAGAAGGAGCCAAACTATTTGGGAAAGGGGGGGCGGGTAAAGAGTGAAGAGGGAAAACTTTGCGAAGTGCTTCTATGCTCCCCTTCCTAAGGAAAAGTGAACTCGCCCAGGTACTGCCCGGGAGGGGAAAAACAACTTTTCAAATAACAGGAAAGGTGAAAGTTTACGAGCTTTTATTTTTTTAAAAAAAACTGTTGGTCCGGACGTCTATGTTAACTCATAACTTTTAACAGAGGCTGGAATATAAATCGTGGAAAAGCTGAAAACATATCTGGTGCTTATTTATTGTTATTACTTTTATGTTTCCTATTACCTATTTTTTAAAAATAAATAAATAAAAATATATCGTTTTCTATGCATTGGGGTTTTTTAAGTCGTTTAGGAACATTGTCTTTGATACGCAATCCGGTTTTTAAAATATTAATAATATAAAGCAGTCCCCTTAACTGGCCTTTTGGGAGACAGATTGTATATAGCAAAATATTGAAAAGGAAATAAAATGGCCATTCGATTTTAAAGATAGATAGATTAGGTAGGTAGGTAGGTGGATAGATGACAGATAGACAGACAAGTAGATGTAGCTAGATAGAGAGACCAAAAGGACCTTGACTTTGTGTCTGAATGGTCAAACATCTGGCAACTCCAAATCACAACCAAAAAGTGCTCTGTCCTACACATTGGCAAAAAGAATCAGAACACCAAATACAAGTCTGAATAAACAAGAGCTTGCAGACAACCCTCACTCCATTAAAGACCTTGGAATACTCATATCAAATGACCAAAGTGCCAAAGCCCACTGCAACAACATCGTCAAAAAGGCTTTAAGAATTGTTAACCTAATCCTACGTAGTTTCTGCTCCGGTAATCTCACACTATTAATCAGAGCATACAACATTTTTTCCAGACCAATCCTTGAATACAGCTCATCTGTCTGGAACCCACACCACATTTTGGACATAAACACCCTAGAAAATATCCAGAGATACTTTACTAGAAGAGCCCTCCGCTCATCCACTCGTAACAGACTTATAATCGCAACTGCGCAACTAGACTTACAGTCCTAGGTTTAGAAAGTTTAGAACTACGTCGCCTTAAACACGACCTAAGCATAGCCCATAAAATCATCTGCTACAATGTTCCTCCTGTCAACAACTACTTCAGCTTCAACCACAACAAACAAGCACACAACAGATACAGACTTTCTAAACTCGACTGCAGGAAATATGACTTTAGTAACCGAGTAGCTGATGCATGGAACTCACTTCCAGACTCTATAGTATCATCACCTAACCCCCAAAACTTTACCCTTAGATTATCCATTGTTGACTTCCCCCGAATCCTAAGAAGTCAGTAAGGGGCGTGCATAAGTGCACCAGAGTGCCTTCCATCCCCTGTCCTAATGTCTTTTCTTTACTAGAAAGAGAGAAATATACATGTTAGATAGAAAGATACATAAATAGACAGACAGACAGATGTAGGTAGGTAGATGGATGGATGGATAGATTAGATAGATTGAAGATGATAGATACCTCCGGAACCGCCTGCTACCGCACAAATTCCAGCGACCAATAAGGTCCCACAAAGTTGGCCTTCTCCAGGTCCCATCGACTAAACCGGGGGTCCCCAACCACCGGGCCGCGGACCAGTACCGGGCCGCGGGGCATGTTGCACCGGTCCGCAGAGTCAGCAGCTGCCGGCCCTCCTGCCGCCGCCCCCTCCCTCCAGCGCTTCGCCTCCCGCCAGGCAAGAGGCCCTGGGAGGCAGGTTCTGCCAGCCACAGGGTGATGGATGGGACAGAGGGGCGGGAAGGACCGGGAGGTTCAAGCCTCTTTTGGCTTCTGCTGCGGCACGCCTTTGTGGTTTTGGCTGGGGGGGAGGCAGGAGGGCCGGCCTGACCCCCTCCCTCCAGCGCTTCACCTCTTGCCGGGCAAGAGGGCTTGGGCCGCAGGTTCTGCCGGCCACAGGGCAATGGCGGGAAAGAGGGGCGGGGAGGACCAACACCCCCATGCTTAATCCCGCCCCCAACCACACCCCTTTCCGCCCCCACCGGGCCATAGAAAAATTGTCTTGCTGAAACTGGTCCCTGGTGGAAAAAACGTTGGGGACCACTGGACTAAACAATGTCGTTTGGCGGGCCCCAGGGGAAGAGCCTTCTCTGTGGCGGCTCCGGCCCTCTGGAACCAACTCCCCCCAGAGATTAGGATTGCCCCCACCCTCCTTGCCTTTCGTAAACTCCTTAAAACCTACCTCTGTCGTCAGGCATGGGGGAATTGAGATATTCCCTTCCCCCTAGGCTTATAAAATTTATGCTTGGTATGTCTGTATGTATGATTGGTTTCTCAAATTAGGGTTTCTTAATTTTAAACTTAAATATTACATTTGTTTATATTGTCTTATTATTGTTTTTATATACTTTGTTTTATGTTTGGTATGAATGTGCTGTTTGGTTTTTTAAATAATGATAGGGTTTTATCTGTTTTTTAATATTAGATTTGTTCCACTACTATATTGTTTTTATTACTGTTGTGAGCTGCCCCGAGTCTTCTGAGAGGGGCGGCATACAAATCTAATAAATAATAATAATAATAATAATAATAATAATAATAATAATAATGGATGGATGGATGGATGGATGATATAGGTAGGTAGGTAGGTGGATGATAGATAGATAGACACAGACATAGATAGGTAGATAGATAGATGATAGATAGATAGAAAGATAGATAGAAAGATAGATAGAAAGATAGATAGATAGAAAGATAGATAGAAAGATAGATAGATAGATAGATAGATAGATAGATAGATAGATAGATAGATAGATAGATAGATAGATAGAAAGGTAGGTAGATAGATAGATAGATAGATAGATAGATTAGATAGATAGATAGATAGATAGATAGATAGAAAGATAGATAGATAGATAGAAAGATAGATAGATAGATAGAAAGATAGATAGAAAGATAGATAGATAGATAGATAGATAGATAGATAGATAGATAGATAGATAGATAGAAAGGTAGGTAGGTAGGTAGGTAGATGATAGATAGATAGATAGATAGATAGATAGATAGATAGATAGATAGATAGATAGAAAGGTAGGTAGGTAGGTAGGTAGATAGATAGATAGATAGATAGATAGATAGATAGATAGATAGATAGATAGATAGATAGAAAGGTAGGTAGGTAGATAGATAGATAGATTAGATAGATAGATAGATAGATAGATAGGATAGATAGATAGATAGATAGATAGATAGATAGATAGATAGATAGATAGATAGATAGATAGATAGATAGATAGATAGATAGATAGATAGATAGATAGAATATCCAGGATGCTAAATCAATACTGAATCTGAGTGGGTCTTCCAGAACAAGGGCCAGTTTAAGCAGCAGCATTGTTCTGCCTATTATGACATCAGGAGTGGTGTCACAGCTGGATTTTTCCTTCCCTGGGTTGTCTTAGCAGGTCAGTACCCAACTTGCCATGTCCGGTTGGGCACCCTTGTTGGCTTTGTTTCTGGGTCTGTTCTTAACCACCGCCGAAGGTAACCATTATGAAGGCCACTCGCTGGGCCAGCCATGTCTCCCTGGCCAGCCTTGCGTGTTAGCATTTATCTCCGACAACCCTTTGGTCCTACGTTGTCCACGCTCCTCCCACAGAGGCTACGTCACCTGGCAATACCTTGACCCGTCTTGGATCTATGAGCAACCACTCACCTTCCTACGCTCGGACGGGGTTTCTCAGCCCATGTTTAGCCATGACAAGTTGCAGAAGCTACGTTTCAAATCCCGACTGATCGCCAGCAACCTGTACATCCGTAGTCCCAGCCGACAAGATTCTGGCTTGTACACCTGTCGTGCGGGAGACACCACCCTTGCCTACTACGAGGTTGACATTCAGGAGGCCCAGCGTCTCCATGTGTCGCACGCAGGCCTGGGAGAGACCACTTTGGCCAACGCTACGGTGCAGCTGGACAATGAGACACAGGCCACCCTGTTTACCTCCTGGAGTCCTTGGCAGTCTTGTGATCGCTGTGGCCGGCCCGGGGAACGGAAGCGAGTGGGGTTTTGTTACGCCCAGCTGACTACGATCGACACCGAGGAGGAGATGTCGTTGCCTTGTGGGATGGCTAGGCAGAAGTATTGGATGTTGCCACAACGGGGACCAGAGCTGAGAATAGAAACCTGCCAAGTTCCTTGCGACACATCGTACTTGGCTTGCCAGGAGGAGCCCCAGTGGGTACCATTCCTGGTCTTTACCAACTACCATCCTCAACAAAAAGCCACCGCTCACCTTCGCTGTCCAGCATCTTCCATCTACAGGTACTAAAGTCTTTTTCTGCCTCCATCGGGCAGACCTCCCATTCTGTTTAGCATACACACGAAGTTGAGTTACTAGTACTTCTCGGCTTGGGCTACTTCGGCGTGGGCTAGTACAGTGTTCCCTCGATTTTCGCGGGGGATGCATTCCGAGACCGCCCGCGAAAGTCGAATTTCCGCGAAGTAGAGATGCGGAAGTAAATACACCATTTTTGGCTATGGACAGTATCACAAGTCATCCCTTAACACTTTAAACCCCTGAATTACCATTTGCCATTCCCTTAACAACTATTTACTCACCATTATTACTGGTACTCACCATTGAATAAGACAGTGATCCTGATATTTATAAACATAATTATTTATTAACAATAGTTATTATTTTTTTGTTATTTATTTGCAAAAATTATTAGTTTGGTGATGACGTATGACATCATCAGGCAGGAAAAACCGTGGTATAGGAAAAAATCGCGAAGTATTTTTTAATTAATATTTTTTGAAAAACCGTGGTATAGGCCAGTGTTTTTCAACCAGTGTGCCGCGAGACATGGTCAGGTGTGCCGCAAAGAAGGAAGCTCAGGTTCCGGTCTCGCAACTTTTTGCTGTGAGAGTGAGAAAGAGAGAGAAAGAGAGAGAAAGAAAGCAAGAGAGAAAGAGAGAGAGAGAAAGTGAGAGAGAGAGAGAAAGCAAGAGAGAAAGAAAAGAGAGAGAGAAAGCAAGAGTGAGAGAGAAAGAAGGCAAGAGAGAGAAAGAGAAAGAAAGCAAGAGAGAGAGAAAAGGAGAGGAAGAGAGAGAGAGAGAAATTAGCAAAAAGGGGAGAAAAAAAGAGAAATGAGAAAATGATTGAGACAGAGAATGAGAGGAAAGAGAGAGAAACAAAAGAGAGAGAGAGAAGTGACTCTTGATGATAAAAAGCACCCAAAGAATAAGAGAGAGAAAAAACCCAGCCCTCACCTGTTTTGGGAAATGGTTCAAGAGTGTGTATACACACACACACACACACACACACACAAGGGTGGGGAGGAGACAGGGATGGAAAAAGAGAGGAGAGTGTCTTAGGGTGTCATTTTGGTTGGTGGTGTGCCCCAGGATTTTGTAAATGTAAAAAATGTGTCGCGGCTCAAAAAAGGTTGAAAATCACTGGTATAGGCTATGAACCCGCAAAAATCAAAAGTTTGAACCCGCAAAAATCGAGGGAACACTGTACTTCTCAACTTTATTGGCCTCATGTTGGGGAGGGATATAATTTTTTCTCTCCATATAAACGTTTTTCAATAGGTTTCAAAATACCTTCAAACCTCCCAGCCTCGTCTTCTAATTTTGTCATCTAGATATCCAAATTTTCTTCTAGTTGCATTATTTATTTTTTGATTTGATTTGATTTGATTTGATTTGATTTGTATGCCGCCCCTCTCCGTAGACTCGGATTTCCTTCATTGATTTCCTTTAACCTTATTAAAATAATTTCATCCTGCTCTTGAAATTCAAATAAGCCATTATATCTCCTCTCCCTTCTCATGCATTCTCCTTAAAAATAAGTAAAAACCCTTACTACCTCTTCCTAACTAGAATAGAAAAAGTTTATAAGCTAAAAAAAAAAGTATAATAGTAAAAAAGAAAAGAAAAAAGAACCGAACACTATTGCTATTAAAAAAAATTAAAAATCAAAAAACCAAACTTGATCAATCCATTATTTTAGATAGACATTTATCATAAATATTGTAATCATATGACATATAACATGTTGCATAATTCTATCAATACATATATAGTACCTTTCCATCCTTGCATTTCTATATATGTTTCAGTATTTCCAAACTTAGATAGTATTAAAAACTTTAATATTTCACTATCATTAACTCACATCCATCTTGCAATTATTAATCTAAATTATCCATAGAATTCTATGCTTCTAATACAACTGGCCTCATTTTATGAGATTGCCACTTTTGTTAAGTGAATTATAGCACTTTAAGGTCATACTTGTTAAGTGAATCTGGCTTCTCCCATCGACTTGGCTTGTCAGAAGAGGGTACAGTGGTACCTCTACTTAAGAACTTAATTCGTTCCGTGACCAGGTTCTTAAGTAGAAACATTTGTAAGTAGAAGCAATTTTTTCCCATAGGAATTAATGTAAAAGCAAATAATGCGTACAAACCCATTAGGAGAGAAATAAAAGCTCGGAATTTGGATGGGAGGAGGAAGAAGAGAAGGAGGAGGAGGACAGTCGCTGCCCAGAGCGAAAGGAGCGTTTCTTTTCTCTGTATGTGATTCTAAAACATTTTTAAAAAGATAACATTCACTCCAAAAATTACACTAAAAATATTCGTATTACACTAAATTACACTAAAAACCTAATAGTATCATAATTCCTGATTGTAACATCGATTGTTCTTTCCAGAGGGTATTTTAATCAATTTTACTTTTTGGATTCCCAAATTTTAATAATCAGTACAGATCATAACTATATAGTCTCAGATTTGTTTCTACTGAATATAATTCGTTTATCACATACTTTACCTGTTACTTACCAGTCTAAAAATAAAACATTCTGACGGTATATATTATTTAAATCAATTTATACCTTTATAAATATGAAAACTTACTAAAAACATTTAAATGACCCCATGAAAACTTGCATACATCCGTTCACCCAATCCAATCATATCTCATATCGGCCGGAGACAGTCTGATCACTCACTGCCCCCATGCCTGCTGGCAAAGGTAGGGTTTTTAAGGCTTTGGGAAAGACCAGGAGGGAGGGGGTCAGTACATATCTCTGGAGGGAGTTTGTTCCAGAGAGCTGGGGCCACCACAGAGAAGGCTCCTCCCTTAGGCCCCGCCAGTCGACATTGTATGGCCGACGGTACCTGGAGAAAGTTGACTCTGTGGGACCTAACTGGCTGCTGGGATACATAAGGCTCTAACACTGGTAGTTTTTACGAAGAGATTGGATAACCATTTGTCTGAAGTGGTGTAGGGTTTCCTGCCTACGAAGGGGGTTGGACTAGAAGACCTCCAAGGTCCCTTTTCAACTCTGTTTATTCCATTCCATTCTTATTATTCCTAAGGAGTTCAAATTCCTGCTAGCTTTTTGCAATCACCCAGAGACATCTTAATACAGTAAAGCAATTACGTTTCATGCACTTAATTATATAGCTGGGGTTTTATTTTCAGAAGCAAACTTTGTTGAATTAGTGCACTCAGGATACCAGTTTTCCTTATCCGAATTTAATCGTTTCTACTTAGTCTGTCACCAGCAGCCCCAACGCCATGAACAGGAGAAACAAGAAATGTTGATTTAGTTCTCTTGGTTTTGCTTCTATCTCTTTGTATGTTGTTTTTTAAAAAAAAGGCAGGTTAATCATTGATGAGTTGCATGAACCTTTCACCTTTGGATAGCAGGTGGCGTTCCAGGTCTGCTATTGGCAGCAAGATTCATTAAAAATGAACAATTAGGAACAACTAAACGAAGCACACATAATAGAAACAGCTGCAGGATCTCGAGGACTGAGTTAAGCCAGTACAAATCACAAAGTGAGAAGTTAGTAAACATATTGATAGTCTGCATTGGTTGCCGATCAATTTCCGGTCACAATTCAAAGGTTTTGACCTATAAAGTCCTTCATGGCATCGGACCAGAATATCTCTGGGACCGCCTTCTGTCGCACGAATCCCAGCGACCGATTAGGTCCCACAGAGTTGGCCTTCTCCGGGTCCCGTCGACTAAACAGTGTCGTCTGGCGGGTCCCAGGGGAAGAGCCTTCTCTGTGGTGGCCCCGACCCTCTGGAACCAGCTCCCCCCTGAGATTAGAATTGCCCCCACCCTCCTTGCCTTTCGTAAACTCCTTAAAACCCACCTCTGCCGTCAGGCATGGGGAAACTGAGATAACTTCCCCAGGCCTATATTGTTTATGTATGGTGTATTCTGTGCAGGTTTTTAAATTATGGGTTTTTAGTTTAAATTATTAGATTTGTATTACATTGTTTTGCCACTGTTGTTGTGAGCCGCCCCGAGTCTACGGAGAGGGGCGGCATACAAATTTAATAAATAATAATAATAATAATAATAATAATAATAATAATAATAATAATAGCATTTGCAATAGCCTTTAGACTTGCCATCTTTTTTTGGTAAGCAATTTATTCTCCAAAGCGCTAGAAGGCAAAACAAGGAACAACGGATGGAAACTAATCAAAGAGAGAAGCAACCTAGAACTAAGGAGAAATTTCCTAACAGTGAGAACAATTAACCTGTGCAACAGCTTGTCTCCAGAAGTTGTGTGTGATAACATAAAATAATTGAGCAACTGAGAACACCCCAGTTAATACAATCAAGATCAAGAAATGGTCTCATCAATATTACCAGTTGAAGCTTTCAAATACTCTGCAAGGTACAGTGGTACCTCTACTTATGAACTTAAGTCGCTCCGTGACCAGGTTCTTAAGTAGAAAAGTTTGTAAGAAGAAGCAATTTCCCCCTAGGAGTATGTAAAAGCAAATAATGTGTGTTGAGGAAACCACAGGGAGGGTGGAGGCCCTGTTTCCTCCCAGGAGATTCCTAGAGAGGCCCCACGGAGGCTTCTCCCCGGCTTTTCCGGCCCTGTTTCCTTCGAGGAGATTCCTAGAGAGGCCCCACAGAGGCTTCTCCCCACCTTTTCCGTCCCTCTTTTCTCCCAGAAGATTCCTAGAAAGGCCCTACGGGAGGCTTCTCCCTGCCTTTTCTGGCCCTGTTTCCTCCCAGGAGATTCCGAGAGGCCCACGGAGGCTTCTCCCCACCTTTTCCAGCCCTCTTTTCTCCCAGAAGATTCCTAGAAAGGCCCCACGGAGGCTTCTCCCTGCCTTTTCTGGCCCTGTTTCCTCCCAGGAGATTCCGAGAGGCCCTACGAGAGGCTTCTCCCTGCCTTTTCCGGCCCTCTTTCCTCCCAGAAGATTCCTAGAAAGGCCCCACGGAGGCTTCTCCCTGCCATTTCTGGCCCTATTTCCTCCCAGGAGATTCCTAGAGAGGCCCCATGGAGGCTTCTCCCTGCCTTTTCCGGTTACAGTTTTGTATTTGTAAGTGGAAAATGGTTCTCGAGAAGAGGCAAAAAAATCTTGAACACCCGGTTCATATCTAGAAAAGTTCGTAAGTAGAGGCGTTCTTAGGTAGAGGTACCACTGTACTCTTCAAAGTATTTGAAGGACAGCCTCATGCACATAGTACATTGCAGTAATCTATGTAGGAGGTGCCTAAGGCATGAGTAACCAGGAATAGGCACAACCAGTGCACACAACACAAAACTTTGGCTAGCTATGGCTGCCACCTGCTTTTTCCAGCAAGAATTGTGAGTCCAGGAGGCCACCCCAATTCTTGCAATTCTTCCAAGGATGAATTGATGGATCAGCAGATGGATACATAGACAATCCTACAGGCAATTAGCCATTATTTGAAAAGAGAAAAGCTTGTTTTAAGCCAGATGAGTCACCTGGGAATTATGGGGCCCGTTACTGTACATTTTTTTCCAGCCCCTGAAGCACATTGTTATTTATAGAGATGTGGTTTTGTTCCTTTTTGTGAGAAAAATCAGCGTGCTATGCATCTGCTAAAATACCTAAGAACAGTGAACACCTTCCCCACCACCAGGACACCTGCAAAAATAAAGAAATTAAATGAAACGAAAATATGAGTCTCCTTCACTCCATCTGTACAGTGCTTGATAAAGAACTGATAAAGATAAAGTGAAGACCTATTTGCATAAAAAGATTGCTTGCCTTTTCTAATCCTTTTTATAACAGATTTTTTTTTAAACAGATTAACAGAGTTGGAAGGGACCTTGTACCTAGTCCAAACCAAATATTATTTTACTGAAAGAGTAGTAGAGGCTTGGAACAAACTTCCAGAAGTTTCAAGTTTTATTGGATTTATATGCCGCCCCTCTCCGAAAACCCGGGGCGGCTAAAAACAATCATGAACAATATACAATAAAATCCAATACTAAAAGCAAATTAAAACCCCTTAATATATAAAAACCAAAAATACATACAAACATACCATGTATACAGTTGTAACGGCCTAGGGGGAAAATAAGTCTTAATTCCCCCATGCCTGGCGGCAGAGGTGGGTTTTAAGTATCTTACGAAAGGCAAGGAGGGTGGGGGCAATTCTAATCTCTGGGGGGAGTTGATTCCAGAGGGCCGGGGCCACCACAGAGAAGGCTCTTCCCCTGGGTCCCGCCAAGTGGCATTGTTTAGTTGACGGGACCCGGAGAAGACCCACTCTGTGGGACCTAACTGGCCGCTGGGATTCGTGCGGCAGAAGGCGGTCCCTGAGATAATCTGGTCCGGTACCATGAAGGGCTTTATAGGTCATAACCAACACTTTGAATTGTGACTGGAAACTGATCGGCAACCAATGCAGACTGCGGAGTGTTGGTGTGACATGGGCAAATTTAGGGAAGCCCATGATTGCTCTTGCAGCTGCATTCTGCACGATCTGAAGTTTCCGAACACTTTTCAAAGGTAGCCCCATGTAGAGAGCGTTACAATAGTCGGGCCTCAAGGTGATGAGGGCATGAGTGACTGTGAGCAGTGACTCCTGGTCCAAATAGGGTCGCAACTGATGCACCAGGCGAACCTGGGCAAACGCCCCCCTCGCCACAGCTGAAAGGTGTTTCTCTAATGTGAGCTGTGGATCGAGGAGGCATGGTTGGTAAATCCACAGTAACCGAATTTAAAGATGCCTGGGATAAACATATATCCATCCTAAGATAAAATACAGGAAATAGTATAAGGGCAGACTAGATGGACCATGAGGCCTTTTTCTGCCGTCAATCTTCTATATTTCTATTTTGTATGAATGACCACTTGTCTCTTGCCTTCTTCAGCCCTGTCTACTGGCAGGCGGGTCTCAAAGCGTTGACACACCTTCAACTTCTCCAGAAGAACTTCAGCTTCTCCAGAAGTTCCCAAAGCCTGGACAAAGCCACCGGCGGTGGGATCCTACACCTCTCCTTCCAGAACAATTCGCACAGTTCTTTCTACCAGTGTTTTGTGAATGGACATTTGGCGGGCAAGTTTTTAGTTACCTCTCCCAGCGCGGTGAGCCCACCCGTAGAGCTGGCTCACACTTACTCCATCATTGAGGCCTTGGTGGTGGGTCTCTCCATATTCCTGGTATTCCTGATGTTTCTCAGCATAATCGAGTCCTGCAGGAGGAAACCAGAAACTACTGTGGTCTAAGAAGACGGCGTGTGAACTTTGGTGGACACCTTAGAAAAGAAGGTGTGGATTGGTGATTAATAAAGATATTGACTGACTGCAGTGTACATTCAGGTGCAGCCTGGGCTTTAATACTATTACTACTACTACTACTGCTACTACGACTAATAATAATAATAATAATAACAACAACAACAACAACAACAATAATAATAATAATAATTTATTAGACTTGTATGCCGCCCATCTCCGAAAACTCTGAATATAAAAGGAAGTGTTAGTCGGTAGGGTTGAATACATCAGTGTTTCACAACCTTGGCAACTTATTTGGACTTCAATTCCCAGAATTCCCCAGCCAGCGAATGCTGGCTGGGGACTTCTGGGAGTTGAAGTCCAGATATCTTCAAGTTGTCAAGGTTGGGAAACACTGGAATACAGCACTTGTACATCAGTGGTGGGGTTTTACTATGGGCATGGCTTGTGTCCCTCAATGAAATCGAGTTTATTTATTTATTTTTATTTATTTATTTTGTGCAATACACAATGAGAGTTTTAGTGGGTATATATATATATATATATATATATATATATATATATATATATATATATATATATATAAATACACATACACACACACACACACACACACATAGTAAAATACATGATGAAGGTTATAGAGGAGATACTCATAGTAAAATATATCTATAAAAGAGTAGAAAAGAAGACATAGTAATAGAACATATCAATGAAAGAATAGAAGAGATATAGGAATAGAACAAAGGTATAGGAGATATAGGAGAGCAATAGGACAGGGGACGGAAGGCACTCTAGTGCACTTGTACTCGCCCCTTACTGATCTCTTAGGAATCTGGATAGGTCAACTGTAGATAATCTAAGGGTAAAGTGTTGGGGGTTTGGGGATGACAACACTATGGAGTCCGGTAATGAGTTCCACGCTTCGACAACTCAGTTACTGAAGTCATATTTTTTTACAGTCAAGTTTGGAGCGGTTAATATTAAGTTTAAATGGGTTGTGTGCTCTTGTGTTGTTGTGGTTGAAGCTGAAGTAGTTGAACAGCCCTGTCCTAAGGGATTTTTACGGTGAACGTTCTACGGCCCACAAGCTGCGGAATGATCTGTAGCAGACCAATCAGGATTGCTGGGCTGGATTGGGCCCTTTTCCTCTTCCAGAATATAGCTCAAGGTTCCTTAAAAACATGACACTTCCCCCATCCACCCCTTCCCCTTAAAAAAACCCTGTTTCAGTGTCAAATTGGGCAATGGCTGCTGGCTACAGTGCACCATTGTGACACCAGAGGTCACTGTGGCATAAGATGCGCTCTGTATTTTGGGTTAAAACGCAAAAATATTAGGAAGATGAAGAATGTTTTTATCTCCGCCAAAGTCCACTCCTTATTAGTGGCCATTACATCCACAGATAACCCTAAAAACTAGTTTCCAGCTGAGCCACTCGGGTTGCTTGTGCCCCATTTAGAAAAATAATGCGATCCTGAATTTTTTAAGATGCTTTTTAAATCTCTACTGGTTTTGTACATGTCAAGAAGATGGGATTAACCAGCTGAAGCCAGCAAATGACTTGTTTGGATTAGTTTAGTGAACCCATCATGCTACTTACTATTCAGCTACTTTTAATGTTTTGCCTCCATAAATTGCTTGGAGTCACCACGACTGAGTTGGGTAGCCATATATATTTTCTTAATAAAAAGGTAAAAATGTTAAGGTCAAAAGTATTTGGCCAGGAGGAAATATTTTAAGTAACATCCTCATTTTTTCCCTACAGTTCCCCTCTTTTGAAAAGCATCCTTAGAATAACAATGGCACATATATACTGCTTCACAGCCCTCTCTAAGCAGTTTACAGAAACAGTATCTTTCCCCCAACAATTATTATTATTATTATTATTATTATTATTATTATTATTATTATTATTAATTAGATTTGTATGCCGCCCCTCTCCGCAGACTCGGGGCAGCTCACAACAACAATAAAACAATGTATAACAAATCTAATAATTTAAAAATCACTAAAAAACCCTTATTAAAAGCAAACATACACACAAACATGCCTTGCATAAACTGTATAGGCCTAGGGGGAGATGTCTCAATTCTCCCATGCCTGACGGCAGAGGTGGGTTTTAAGGAGTTTACAAAAGGCAAGGAGGGTGGGGGCAGTTCTAATTTCCAGGGGGAGCTGGTTCCAGAGAGTCGGGGCCGCCACAGAGAAGGCTCTTCCCCTGGGTCCCGCCAAACAACATTGCTTAGTCGGCAGGACCCAGAGAAAGCCAACTCTGTGGGACCTAACCGGTCCCTGGGATTTGTGCGGCAGAAGGCGGTCCTGGAGATATTCTGGTCTGATGCCATGAAGGGCTTTATAGGTCATAACAAACACTTTGGATTGTGACCGGAAACTGATTGGCAACCAATGCAGACTGCGGAATGTTGATGTAACATGGGCATACCTAGGGAAGCCCATGATTGCTCTCGCAATCCTCATTTGACCCAGCTTGGAGAATGGAGGGCTGAGTCAACCTTGAGTTGGTCAGGATCAAACTCCTGGCTATGGGCAGAATTAGCCTCCAATACTGCATTCTAACCATTGTGCCAATGCAGCTCTTGAGAATATTTGTATGTTGGAATGTTGGATGTAATTTAGGAAAGTAGCTCAGTGAGAAATGTTACCTGTCCATCCAAAGGAAACCACAATATCAAACAAGCCAACATTTCAACTCCTGCCTCCAATGAAATATTAGTTGTCTTCCTCCTAGGCTTTCACTGAATTCACACATTGAATGAAGATGTAACGCAAGTTGCTTGGTCTTAATTTAGAGTATTGTCTGAATCCAACCAACCATCATGGTTTGTGACAAAATAAATGTGTAGATCAGTGATGGAGACCTCATCTACAAAAAGATATGGATAAAACTGAACGGGTCCAAAGACGGGCTACAAAAATGGTGGAAGGTCTTAAGCATAAAACTTATCAGGAAAGACTTCATGAATTCAATCTGTATCGTCTGGAGGACAGAAGGAAAAGGGACATGATCGAAACATTTAAATATGTTAAAGGGTTAAGTAAGGTTCAGGAGGGAAGTGTTTTTAATAGGAAAGTGAACACAAGAACAAGGGGGCACAATCTGAGGTTAGTTGGGGGAAAGATTAGAAGTAATGTGAGAAAATATTTTACTGAAAGAGTAGTAGATGCTTGGAACAAACCTCCAGCAGACGTGGTTGGTAAATCCACAGTAACTGAATTTAAACATGCCTGGGATAAACATCCATCCTATGATAAAATACAAGAAATAGTATAAGGGCAGACTAGATGGACCGTGAGGTCTTTTTCTGCCGCCAATCTTCTATGTTTCTATGTTTCTATGGTGAACCTTTTTTTCCTCGGGTACCGAAAGAGCGTGCACGAACGCTATCACAAATGTATGAGTGCCCTCACCCATAATTCAATGCCTGAGGAGGGTGAAAATTGTTTCCACCACCTCTGGAGACCTCTGGAGGCCAGAAATAGCCTGTTTCCCAACTTCTGGTGGGCCCAGTAGGCTCACGTTTTGCCCTCCCCAGGCTCCAAATGATTCCCTGGAGCTGGGAGAGGATAAAAACGCCCTCCTCCAATCCCCCCATGGAGGCTCTCTGGAAGCCAAAAACACCCTCCCAGGCCCTCCATGTGAGCCAAAAATCAGCTGGCCAGCACACACATGCATGTTGGAGTTGAGTTAGGGCAACAGTCCGTGTGCCATTAGATATGGCTCCGCGTGCCACCTGTGGCACCCGTGCCATAGTTTCTGCATCTCCTAGGCTTTCACTGAATTCACATATCCAATAGAATAGAATAGAATAGAATAGAATAGAATAGAATAGAATAGAATTTTATTAGCCAAGTGTGATTGGACACACAAGGAATTTGTCTTGGTGCAGATGCTCTCAGTGTACATAAAAGAAAAAGATACATTTGTCAAGAATCATGTGGTACAACACTTAATGATTGTCACAGGGGTCAAATAAGAAATGAAGAAACAATGTTAATAAAAATCTTAGGATACAAGCAACAAGTTACAATCATACAGTCCCTAAGTGGGTGGAAAAGGATGATAGGAATGATGAGAAAAAAAACTAGTAGAAATAGAAGTGCAGATTTAGTAGAAAGTCTGACAGTGTTGAGGGAATTATTTGTTTAGTAGAGTGATGGCGTTCGGGGGAAAACTGTTCTTGTATCTAGTTGTCTTGGTGTGCAGGGCTCTGAATCGATGTTTTGAGGGTAGGAGTTGAAACGTTTGTGTCCAGAATGCGAGGGGTCAGTAAATATTTTCCCCGCCCTCTTTTTGACTCGTGCAGTATACAGGTCCTCAATGGAGGGCAGGTTGGCAGCCATTGTTTTTTCTGCAATTCTGATTCTCCTCTGAAGTCTGTGTCGGTCCTGTTGGGTTGCAGCACCAAACCAGACAGTTATAGAGGTGCAGATGACAGACTCAATTCCGAAGGCATGTCAGGCCTCCTAATGTTTGGAAATTGAAAGTTGAAAAAATTAATGGTTGCACTATCCCGGCAGTAGTGTGTTCTACAACTTGTTACTACTGGTTCATGCAATATGTGATAAATATGTAGATGCATATGATTGCATTGCATTTCTGCTAATCATGATTAAGAAGACTTGAGGTGGGGCAATGATCCTGTTTCTATGTTTACGCCGTGTTTACAAATAAGGGTTAGAGGTAAAGGTTTGGGCAGCTGGAGGATGTGATAATCCACCACAAAATGCCAAGGGCCAATGAAATATTCAATTCCACCCTCCCAACATATAGAAATATTTATACTCCGAGGAGGACAATAAACTCTTTCTCTGCTCCGAAGTGTAAGGCCTTCGCAGGCAGAGTGAACGTTCCCTGCAGCCTTTGTCTTTACAATGAATCACTGACTCACCCACCCGGGTGCACACGGTTGTTCGTCAATTGATTCACAACTGCCCCTTTGTCTACAACTCCCAGGCCGCACAGTGGGTGACTGACACGACTCTCTCTCTCTCTGTGTGCCAGGAACGGTCAGGGGACAAGGATACTTCATCTTCATCACTGAGGAAACAATTCCTCCGCTCGTCTTTCCAGGGAGGAATCAGGCACTTGGACCTGCCAATTTTTTAAAAAAAATTATTTCCATGTCCTTAGTTGCAAATTGGCAAGGTTGAGTGAAGAGACACAGCTTTGCTCCAGGACTTAGGAGCTTCATCCCCACAATAGCACCAGACTGTTTGTACGGTTGAATTAAACCAACCCAAGATTTATCCAAAAAAACCGTATCCAGACTGCTCAAAAGAAGACATAGATCATGCTTAGTGAGTTCAGTCTGGGCGACAAAAATGACGAAGCCAATCGACATGGGATACAAGGCCCAGTTGGATGGTCTTTCAGAGTATAATAGAATAGAATAGAATTTTATTGGCCAAGTGTGATTGGACACACAAGGAATTTGTCTTGGTGCATATGCTCTCAGCGTACATAAAATAAAATATACATTTGTCAAGAATCACGTTGTACAACACTTAATGATTGTCATAGGGGTCAAATAAGCAACGAAGAAGCAATATTAATAAAAATCTTAGGATATAAGCAACAAGTTACAGTCATACAGTCAACAATGCAGCTGCGAGACCAGTCATGGGCTTCCCTAGGTATGCCCATGTTACACCAACACTCTGCAGTCTGCATTGGTTGCCGATCAGTTTCCGGTCACAATTCAAAGTGTTGGTTAAGCCCTTCATGGCATCGGTCCAAAATATCTCCGGGACCGCCTTCTGCTGCACGAATCCCAGCGACCGATTCGGTCCCAAAGAGTTGGCCTTCTCCGGGTCCCGTCAACTAAACAATGCCGTTTGGCTGGTCCCAGGGGAAGAGCCTTCTGTGGCAGCCCCGACCCTCTGGAACCAACTCCCCCCAGAGATTAGAATTGCCCCCAGCCTCCTCGCCTTTCGTAAACTCCTTAAAACCCACCTTTGCCATCAGGCATGGGGGAATTGAAACATCTCCCCCGGGCCTATACAGTTTATGTATGGTATGCTTGTGTGTATGTTTGCTTTTAATAATGGGGCTTTTAGTGTTTCTTTTAAATTATTAGATTTGTTATATATTGTTTATTATTGCTGTGAGCCACCCCGAGTCTACGGAGAGGGGCAGCATACAAATCTAATAAATAAATAAAATAAATAAATAAACATGGGAAGAAATGGGTGATAGGAATGATGAGAAAAACTAGCAGAATAGAAGTGCAGATTTAGTAGAAAGTCTGACAGTGTTGAGGGAATTATTTGTTTAGTAGAGTGATGGCGTTCGGAAAAAAACTGTTCTTGTGTCTAGTTGTCTTGGTGTGCAGTGCTCTGTAGCGACGTTTTGAGGGTAGGAGTTGAAACAATTTGTGTCCAGGATGTGAGGGGTCAGTAAATATTTTCCCCACCCTCTTTTTGACTCGTGCAGTATACAGGTCCTCAATGGAAGGCAGGTTGGCAGCAATTGTTTTTTCTGCAGTTCTCATTGTCCTCTGAAGTCTGTGTCGGTCCTGTTGGGTTGCAGCACCAAACCAGACAGTTATAGAGGTGCAGATGACAGACTCAATGATTCCTCTGTAGAACTGTATCAGCAGCTCCTTGGGCAGTTTGAGCTTCCTGAGTTAGCACAGAAAAAACATTCTTCGTTGTGCTTTTTTGATGACCTTTTTGATGTTAGGTGACCATTTTAGGTCTTGAGATAGAACCCAGAAATAGGTTCTAAGTAGGATAATAAGGATAAAAGGGAACCGAATTTAAACATGCCTGGGATAAACATATATCCATTGTAAGATAAAATACAGGAAATAGTAAAAGGGCAGACTAGATGGACCATGGGGTCTTTTTCTGCCGTCAGTCTTCTATGTTTCTATGTTTCTATGAAAACAGGCAGATTTTCAAGATTCTGTTACTATGATTCATCTCAATATAGTTCTGGCTGCCTTGTGGATCAATTTCCTGACATGGTCTACCTTACAAGGCTGTCAACACTTTAGAAGATGGTATTACTAGCATGGAGATAACTATTTCATGATTTATTAGCCATATGTGTATTGGCTGTGAAATTGCTAGGCAGATGTGGTTCGCCCCTCAAATGTTACTGATAGCAGCAGCAAAGGGGGGCTTCTTTGATTAATGTTTTCAGTAACTAGGAAGTTCTTTGATTGATGTTTCTAATTCTTGAAGGAACAAAGAAAGCTATCCACAGCCAGATAAGAGAACTGTTCAAGGGTTTAATTTTTACGGTACTTGGAAACTCATTATCCCTCATTATCATGTAGGAAACATACTTCTTGAACATGTCGATGAGCTATTAACAAGATCATACTAAGGAATTATGGGCTGTTACATGTTACATGCTGTAACATCTAAGTCCATGTGCTGCGTCAGAGACATAGTTCCCTCTAAGCTGAGCAGTGAGCAATCGCTCACTTAAAAATCATCATCAACTCAGAGTTTTCCAAACCTGCCCAGAAGCCGAGAGGGAAAGAGTGAGGGGGAAGGAGAGAGAGAGGAAGAGAGAGAAACAGATAGAAAAAAGAGAGGAAGGAAAAGAGAAAGAAAAAGAATGGGAGTAAGGAAGAGAGAAAGAAAATCAAAATCTAGTTTGAAACTAGCTCAACTATTTAAGTGGCATTTTGATATTGATAGAGTTGCCCTATTATGAGCTCACTGTTATAGACACACAGTACAGTATTTTATTTTGAAATTCTCTGAGGCAAAACAGGGTGGGTTTTTTGTTTGTTTGTTTGTTTGTTTGTTTGTTTGTTTGTTTATTATTTCTGTGCCGCCCAGTCCCGAAGGGACTGCCGCTCAGACACTATACTTTTCCACCCACCCCAAAAAAAAATTAGAGGGAACACTGGTCAGAGATGTGTCAAATGACGTTAATCAACGAAAGAACTCACTCCAAACTCAGTATGTTTGAATTGTATATACAGGTGAAACTCGAAAAATTAGAATATCGTGCAAAACGTTCATTTATTTCAGTACTGTAACTTGAAAGGTAAAACTTAATATATGAGAGATACTCATAACATGCAAGGCAAGATAGTTCAAGCTGTGATTTGTCATAATTGTGATGATTATGGGGTATAGCTCATGAAAACCCCAGATCCACCATCTCGGAAAATTAGAATATTACATGGGATCAATAAAGCAAGTATTGTACGTAGAACTAAGGAGAAATGTCCTGATGGTTAGAACAGTTAATCAGTGGAACAGCTTGCCTCCAGAAGTTGTGAATGTCCCAACACTGGAAGTTCTTAAGAAGATGTTGGATAACCATTTGTCTGGAATAATGTAGGGTTTCCTGCCTAAGCAGGGGGTTGGACTAGAAGACCTCCAAGGTCTCTTCCATCTCTGTGGTTGTTGTTGTTGTTGTTGTTGTTGTTATTATTATTATTATTATTATTATTATTATTATTATTATTATTATTTAGTGGGGTCGACTTCTGAACATTATTATTATTATTATTATTATATTATTATTATTATTATTATTATTATTATTATTATTATTATTAATTAGATTTGTCTGCCGCCCCTCTCCGAAGACTCGGGGCGGCTCACAACAGTAATAAGAAACAGTGTAACAATGGGACAAATCTAATAATAAAAAATATATAAACCCCCCCAAAATTAAAAACCATACAGCACATACACACCAAACATGAAATATAAAAAGCCAGGGGGAGATGTCTTAGTTCCCCCATGCCTGGCGATACAGGTGGGTCTTGAGTAACTTGCGAAAGACAAGGAGGGTGGGGGCCGTTCTAATCTCCGGGGGGAGTTGGTTCCAGAGGGCCGGGGCCGCCACAGAGAAGGCTCTTCCCCTGGGGTCTGCCAAACGACATTGTTTGGTCGCCGGGACCCGGAGAAGGCCAACTCTGTGGGACCTTATCGGCCGCTGGGATTCGTGCGGTAGAAGGCGGTTCCGGAGGTATTCATTCCTAAATCCTTCTTCGTTTCTGGGATTTCCCCCCCACACTCCTTTCTCTCCCCATCCCCTAACACTCCCCTCCTGCTATCCATACGTAAGCCCAGTCACGACATCGTCCACATCTGCACATCACTTCATCCTGACATCTTGCGTCTGTTCAGTAAGACAAAGTACACATAGGAGCCCATTGTGTGATGAGGCGCTTTCTCCTGGGGAGTAGATCTGTGCCTTGGGGTTGGAGCTGACGTATCCTGGTACACTGAGCCGGGCCTGAAGAATAATTTCATTTTCAAGGACATAACTTCTTAGAGAAGAAGCAGGGATTCCAGAAGCAGCAAGAAGCTTTTCTTGGGAATCAGGGGGGGTGAGTATTTATCTATTAAATACTGCTGTAGCTAGATTACGTTGGGTTCCAGATGTAGCGGTTTAATGCAGGAGGTTGCTACCTCATTAGATGGTTAATTCATTTTAAATATAGTAAGATGATTCTGTCCATGGGTGCCAGGACTTTCCCCTGAATCCTCTTTGTATTTGAGCCGGGGTGGTGCAGTGGTTGGAGTGCAGCACTGCAGGCTACTTCAGCTAACTGCTCGCTGTAGTTCAGCAGTTCAAATCTCACCACCGGCTCAAGGTTCCATCCTTCCAAAGTGGGTAAAATGAGGACCAGATTGTTGGGGGCAAGAGGCTGATTCTGTAAACTGCTTAGAGAGGGCTGTAATGAAGCGGTATATAAGTCTACGCTTGGGGAGAAAACCGATAAACTCAGGTTTGACGTGGTCCATAAATCAGTCAAGAAAGAATATGGAATCCATCCTGAGAAGCAGATTTGAGAACTCCTTCTACAAGATGACGTGCGTCCTTTAAAAAATTTTATTTACATTTGGAATACTGTGCTCAGTTCTGGAGACCTCACCTACAAAAAGATATTGACGAAATTGATCGGATCCAAAGACGGGCTACAAGAATGGTGGAAGCTCTTAAGCATAAAACGTATCAGGAAAGACTTAATGAACTCAATCTGTATAGTCTGGAGCAGTGTTTTTCAACCAGTGTGCCGTGGCACACTAGTGTGCCATGAGACATGGTCAGGTGTGCCGCGAAGCTCAGAGAGAGGAAGAAAGAAAGCAAGAGAGAGAGAGAGAGAGAAAGAAAGCAAGAGAGAGAGAGAAAGAAAGCAAGAGAGAGAAAGAGAACAAGAGAGAGAGAAAGAAAGCAAGAGAGAGAAAGAGAACAAGAAAAAGAAAGCAAGAGAGAAAGAGAGAGAGAAAGAGAAAGAAAGAAAGCAAGAGAAAGAGAGAAAGAGAGGGTGGGAAGGAGAGAAAGACATAGAGGGAGGGAGGGAGAGAGAAAGAGAGCAAAAAAGAGAGGAAGGAAGGAAGAGAAAGAAAGAGGGATGGAGAGAGAGAGAAAGAAAGAGGAAGGGAGAGAAAGAGGGGGGGAGAGAGAAATAGAGCCAAAGGGAGGAAGAGAGAGATATAATTTTTTTGTCCAAACTTTTTTTAGCCCCCACCCCACGCCCGCTCAATGTGCCCCAGGGTTTCGTAAATGTAAAAAATGTGCCGCGGCTCAAAAAAGGTTGAAAATCACTGGTCTGGAGGACAGAAGGAAAAGGGGGGACATGATCGAAACATTTAAATATGTTAAAGGATTAAATAAGGTCCAGGAGGGAAGTGTTTTTAATCTCAGAGTTGCTAAATGAATCTGGTTTCTTCCTCCATTGATTCTGTTTGTTGGCACCTGATTGGCAATCAATCATAATGACCCCAGGATGCTACAACTGTTATTAACGCAATTGTCAAGTTCCCAAATTTTGATCCTGTGACCATGAGGATATTGTGACGGTTATAAAGGTGAGGATTGTTCATAAGTCTCTTTTTTCAGAGCCACTGTAACTTTGAACAATCACTAAATGAATGGCAATAAGTCGAAGTCTGCCGGTATTGTAGATTGGAAATTATTAAAATAGAGCCTGTCATTGTTGGCTTGTGGTTTTTCATTAATAACTATGAGAAAAGGTTTACAAGACAGGATCTTGTTACTATAGAGACATTACCTGCTCTAGTGACGAATTGTGTTCTATCACACTGAGAAGTTACCCTAATATTTTAGGTCCCACAGAGTTGGGGGTTGGCGGGTCCCTGGGGAAGAGCCTTCTCTGTGGCGGCCCCGACTCTCTGGAACCAGCTCCCCCCGGAGATTAGAACTGCCCCCATCCTCCTTGCCTTCCGTAAACTCCTTAAAACCCACCTTTGCCGCCAGGCATGGGAGAATTGAGATATCTCCCCCGGGCCTATACAATTTATATATGGTATGTTTGTATGTATGTCTGATTAATAATGGGGTTTTAAAAATGTTTTTAAATTATTAGATTTGTTATGAATTGTTCTATTGCTGTTGTGAGCTGCCCCGAGTCTACGGAGAGGGGCGGCATACAAATCTAATAAATAAATAAATAATAAATAATATTTTACTGTTCATTCACATGGAGAAGGATGGGATTTATAATTTACTTGTAAACTTTGGAGGGATGTATCATTTTTTCTTCCATTCTAAAACTCAGAGCAAAAAGGCCAGTAGTTATGCAGTTTAAATTTTCCATAGCACTCAGAAAATAATAACCACAATACTGGAAAAAAAAAACCCAGCTTCAGCAAACTGGAATAATGACATTTGGAGATTACTTAAAGTGCAATGTTGTCAGAGTGATGGATGCTTTTGGAACGCTTGCTATTTAATTTTTTTAAAAAATCACAAATTGCAATAGCAATAACAAAAAGTTAGTTGGTTTAGTAGTTATTCAGTTTATGTTCCTATAACTTTGAAATATATTAGTATCCACAAAAAGGAATGTGTTACTTTGCAATTATATATACACAGGTATTATCTAAGTTACTACAATTTTCTTTGAGAATGCTCTCAATTTCCTTGCCTACCTAATGCCACCCACACACCCCTGAACTGCGCATATTAAAAATTACAGTAAAAAAGGTTTTTTTTATCGTACTAACATTTTTAAAACATTTTTAACCCTAAAACCTGTAGAATATAATTCATCCAATGGAGAATAGGACTATATGAAATGTTGGTTAACATAGTGTATTAAAATATGATCAAGAAGTGGAAAAATCTCTTGACCATATGTTTAAAAAATATTACACACTAATCTCTGAAAGAAGATTTCATTAAAATATATTCAGGTAGATTTTTATTTATTTGATAAATAAAAAATACACAAGATTTTGAAAAATCTCTCTCTCTCTACTTTGTCCTTGTGCAAAGGAATCCTAGAAGTTACAACATACGTTATTACAAATTATGTTGTACATTCTATAAAGATGCAAGTTATGTTTTATAATATAGCCCCTTTATTAACTACATTTCCAGCTTGTAAAGATTTATCACATGTGCAATTGTTATTAGCTGACCAATAATATTATTAAATATAGCCCATTTTTGTTCTATGGATTATAGGATTCATCAAGATCAATGATGTTGATTGTTTATGCATGGCTGTTTACTTTATGATGTTATTTTTACCAAATTTTATTTTATAGTATTTTTGAATTGTTTTTAATCTAGTACGTTTTAACCTTTATTAACTACATTTCCAGCTTGTAAAGATTTATCACATGTGCAATTGTTATTAGCTGACCAATAATATTATTAAATATAGCCCATTTTTGTTCTATGGATTATAGGATTCATCAAGATCAATGATGTTGATTGTTTATGCATGGCTGTTTACTTTATGATGTTATTTTTACCAAATTTTATTTTATAGTATTTTTGAATTTTGTTTTTAATCTAGTACGTTTTAACCTTTACACTTTTCCAAATGGAATTTAGTGTAATTAAAAAATTGGCAGAGGATGGGCTTTTATTTAAAATGGCACCTCGATGAAGTCCAGGGTTAAAAAATAAACCATCTTCTTTGAAGAGGATGCAGTTTTGATTATAACCAGGAGAGGACAGGAGGGTATAGCAAGACATGGGCAAAAGCAGCTTTCATTAAGGAGCATCTTTATCCTGGAATTGTTGCATAGATCAGTGTTTTTCAACCAGTGTGCCGTGGCACACTAGTGTGCCGCGAGACATGGTCAGGTGTGCCGCGAAGCTCAGAGAGAGAAAGAAAGGAAGAAAGAAAGCAAGAGAGAGAGAGAGAGAGAAAGAAAGCAAGAGAGAGAGAAAGAAAGCAAGAGAGAGAAAGAGAACAAGAGAGAGAGAAAGAAAGCAAGAGAGAGAAAGAGAACAAGAAAAAGAAAGCAAGAGAGAAAGAGAGAGAGCAAGAGAAAGAAAGAAAGAAAGAGAAAGAGAGGGTGGGAAGGAGAGAGAGAAAGACATAGAGGGAGGGAGGGAGGGAGAGAGAAAGAGAGCAAAAAAGAGAGGAAGGAAGGAAGAGAAAGAAAGAGGGATGGAGAGAGAGAGAAAGAAAGAGGAAGGGAGAGAAAGAGGGGGGAGAGAGAAATAGAGCCAAAGGGAGGAAGAGAGAGATATAATTTTTTTGTCCAAACTTTTTTTAGCCCCCACCCCACGCCCGCTCAATGTGCCCCAGGGTTTCGTAAATGTAAAAAATGTGCCGCGGCTCAAAAAAGGTTGAAAATCACTGGCATAGATGAAACAGGCAGCATTTGCTATTCCTCTGTAATCCATCAACCACAGCCAGCCTCCTGGAAGCAAGTATTTTTATTCTGCTCAGTGGTGGAATTTATGGATCATACTAAATCACGTATTATTGAACTAGAGCTTGTTGAACATTGTGCTTGGTTCTCCAACCTCAACAAGTTGTATAGTCTGGAGGACAGGAGGGAAAGGGGGGACGTGATCGAAACATTTAAATATGTTAAAGGGTTAAATAAGGTCCAGGAGGGAAGTGTTTTTAATAGGAAAGTGAACCCAAGAAGAAGGGGACACAATCTGAAGTTAGTTGGGGGAAAGATCAAAAGCAACATGAGAAAATATTTTACTGAAAGAGTAGTAGATCCTTGGGACAAACTTCCAGCAGACGTGGCAGATAAATCCACAGTAACTGAATTTAAACATGCCTTGGATAAACATATATCCATCCTAAGATAAAATACAGGAAATAGTATAAGGGCAGACTAGATGGACCATGAGGTCTTTTTCGGCCGTCAGACTTCTACGTTTCTATAAGAACAAGGGGGCACAATCTGAGGTTAGTTGGGGAAAGATCAGAAGCAACATGAGAAAATATTATTTTACTAAAAGAGTAGTAGATGCTTGAAACAAACTTCCAGCAGATGTGGTTGGCAAATCCACAGTAACTTAATTTAAACATGCCTGAGATAAACATATATCCATCCTAAGATAAAATACAGGAAATAGTATGAGGGCAGACTAAATGTGGGTCTTTTTCTGCCGTCAATCTTCTATGTTTCTAAGTTTGAGAGGTGTGGACTTCAACTCCCAGAATTCCCCTAGGATTCTAGGATGAAGAGGAATTAATGGGAGTTGAAATCTTAAACTTGCTGGGGTGAGAAACACTGGTATAAACCAAAGAACTATGATACCGCTAAGTGCTTAACGTGGTAAGCAAACCCAGCCAAATGTGGCCCTAATGGGTCACCATAATGCCTGAAACGTAACAATGGCATCGGTTTTTTAAAAAAACCCTTAAGGCAGAATTGGAATGGAATCTCCAGTTCCAGGGCCACAGCAATCTTCCAATTCTCCAAGGATGGTTCCCGAAATTGCTGCGACTGCGATCGGTGAAAATGGGCAGCTGAGTTCCCTGCTATTTTGAAGTGCGGAACAGATGGCGTTTACAGCACAAAACTTAAAATAAGCAAATCGCAATTTTAAAAAACGAATGTTTGTTGTGAAGAAGTTTGTCCTTATGTTTAGCCAAGATCTACTTCAATGATTCTCAAACCTGGCCCTTTTAAGACACGTGGATTTAAATTCCCAGGATTCCTCAGAGACCTTGAGCAGGCTGAGGAATTCTGGGAGTTGAAGTCTACAATCTTAAAGTGACTAAGATTAAATTATCTCAGGGACCGCCTTCTGCTGCACGAATCCCAGTGACCAGTTAGGTCCCACAGAGTGGGTCTTCTCCGGGTCCCGTCAACTAAACAATGCCGCTTGGCGGGACCCAGGGGAAGAGCCTTCTCTGTGATGGCCCCGGCCCTCTGGAACCAACTCCCCCCAGAAATTAGAATTGCCCTCACCCTCCTCGCCTTTCGTAAGCTACTTAAAACCCACCTCTGCCGCCAGGCATGGGGGAATTGAGATACTCTTTCCCCCTAGGCCTTTACAATTTTTATGCATGGTATGTCTGTATGTATGTTTGGTTTTTATATTAATGGGTTTTTAATCGTTTTTAGTATTGGATTATTATTGTACGCTGTTTTATTATTGCTGTTAGCTGCCCCGAGTCTCTGGAGAGGGGCGGCATACAAATCAATTTTATTTATTGTTTGTACGTATTCTGGACAATAAAGGATTTTTGTTTTATACAGAGCTCTATGAATTTTTCTAACAGTCTAAAATCTTAAAGTGACTACGGTTAAATTACAAAATCGTACAATTGGAAGGGACTTTGGAGGTTTTCTTGTCCAAACCACTGCTTAAGCAGGAAATGTCGTTTGGCGGGACCCAGGGGAAGAGCCTTCTCTGTGGCGGCCCCAACCCTTTGGAACCAACTCCCCCCAGATATCAGAGTTGCCCCCACCCTCCTTGCCTTTCGTAAGCTCCTTAAAACCCATCTCTGTCGTCAGGCATGGGGGAACTGAGACTTTCCCTTCCCCCTAGGCTTATAGGTATGTCAGTATGTATGATTGGTTTCTTAAATTGGGGTTTTTAAAATTAACTTAAATATTAGATTTGTTTACATTGTATTATTCTTGTTGTTAGCCGCCCCGAGTCTATGGAGAGGGGCAGCATACAAATCTGATAAATAAATAAATAAATAAATAAATAAAGTCTATGTGATTCTGTACAAAATACCGATCAAACGTGTTGTTATTGTTAACTAGCCTTTGCCTTGCTCTGATTTTCATATAGTATTTGCCCTTATAATAGCTGTTTTCCCTCTATTGTTCATTTGGAGACTTGATTTGTGAGATCTCCCAAAGATCATCCATCAGCCCTGACGTTGAAAATATACAATTTGTGGTATCTCCATCTATGGATTGGATCCACAAAGCATGCAATTGTCGAGAGAGTTACAACTAGATTGAGACCCAGCTCTAAACTGTACATCCTGGATGGTTCACAATGGCTGGGCTTGGTCTGAGTAGTGAGTCACAAACCATGTTATGGCTTAGCACATCCCATAACTCTTATGACCTCGCCTCAGAGAGTGGGAGTAGGAGGCAAGTGATGCCATCTGCAATTATGACCTCATATTCCAAATGGCATAAATGATGCAATTCAAATGATGCCATTTTTTATTTTTATTTTTATTTTTATTTTATTATTATTATTATTATTATTATTATTATTATTATTATTATTATTATTATTATTACTATTATTATTATTATTATTATTATTATTATTATGTCAATACAACACAGCAAACAAGATCACTATGCTGGATTTCGTATTTCATCACCAGTTGGGCGCTTCCCAAGAATTTAGGATTGCGTGGTGGATTTACTAGGATCGGCAAATTATGTTTGCCGATCCTAGTAAAGCGGCCTTTTGCAATTGACAGATGGAGATTTTGTCAATTCCGATGGTTTTCAAATGTCCACTGAGATCCTTTGGTACTGCGCCCAGTGTGCCAAGTACCAGTGGGACCACTTTCACGGGCTTATGCCAGAGTTGTTGCAGCTCGATTTTTAGATCTTCGTATTTCACTAATTTCTCTAGCTGCTTCTCCTCAATTCTGCTGTCCCCTGGGATTGCGATGTCAATGATCCATACTTTCTTTTTCTCCACAATCAGGATGTCTGGTGTGTTATGCTTCAGAACTCGGTCAGTCTGAAGTCGGAAGTCCCACAGTAGTTTTGCTTGCTCATTTTCGACCACTTTTTTGGGCTTATGATCCAACCAGTTCTTTGCCACTGGTAAATGGTAGTTCCGGCACAAGTTCCAGTGGATCATCTGTGCCACAGCATCATGTCTATGCTTGCAGTCAGTCTGTGCGATCTTTTTGCAGCAGCTGAGTATGTGATCGATTGTTTCATCTGTTTCTTTACAGAGTCTGCACTTTGGATCATCTGTTGATTTTTCAATTCTGGCTTAGTCAGCATTTGTTCTAATGGCCTGTTCTTCTTCTTCTTCTTCTTCTTCTTCCTCTTCCTCTTGTTCCTCTTGTTCTTGTTCTTCTTGTTCTTCTTCTTCTTCCTCTTCCTCTTGTTCCTCTTGTTCTTGTTCTTCTTGTTCTTGTTCTTCTTCCTCTTCCTCTTCCTCTTGTTCCTCTTGTTCCTCTTCCTCTTCCTCTTGTTCTTCTTGTTCTTGTTCTTGTTCTTCTTCTTCCTCTTGTTCCTCTTGTTCCTCTTGTTCTTGTTCTTCTTCTTCTTCTTCTTCTTCCTCTTGTTCCTCTTCCTCTTGCTCTTGTTCTTCTTGTTCTTCTTGTTCTTCTTCTTCTTGTTGTTCTTCTTCCTCTTCCTCTTGTTCCTCTTGTTCTTGTTCTTCTTGTTCTTCTTGTTCTTCTTCTTGTTCTTCTTCTTCTTCCTCTTCCTCTTGTTCTGGTTCTTGTTCTTCTTGTTCTTCTTGTTCTTCTTGTTCTTGTTCTTCTTCTTCTTGTTCTTCTTCTTCTTATTATTATTATTATTATTATTATTATTATTATTATTATTATTATTTCGATTTCTTTATGCCGCCCTTCTCCTTAGACTCAGGGCACCTTACAATATGTTAGCAATAACACTTTTTAACAGAGCCAATATATTGCCCCCACAATCCGGGTCCTCATTTTACCCACCTCGGAAGGATGGAAGGTTGAGTCAACCTTGAGCCGGTGATAAGTTTTGAACCGCTGACCTGCAGATCTAGCAGTCAGCTTTAGTGGCCTGCAGTACTGCACTTTACCCACTGCGCCACCTCGGCTCATAAATGATGGCATAAAAATGATGCCATTCATATGATGCTATGCAACCTGTGCTATCGTTATGGCTATTTATGGGCCCACACGAATCCATCTGAAGACAATTGGCAAATTCAAAGCACCTACCAGTTTAGAAGTTAGTCCTCCCTGGTTTCACCGAGGCATGTTTCTAAACAAACAGGATGATTTACTTAACCCGCAGAATTTGATTTGCATTCTTTCTGAATCCTGCATAATTTCCTTAATTGTCATTCCAGCAGTTAACGCTTCACTGTTGGTATCATGTGGCAACATAATGATAAATGGATCGTTTCAAGACGCTCAGAGTAATTTAAGAGCTTCAAATTGTTCTTCAAACTTCCTTACTGAGAAATAACTGTGATATCACAATGTGGAAACATGACAAATCCTCTCTCCATATGTCGCGTTCTCGAGAATTAATAAGCCGAGAGCCATTTAAGTACAATCATATCAGCCTTCTGTTTACTGCCATGTAGTTGTTTGATGCAACAATTATGGTTAGCAGGTAAAGCTGTTTTCCAATCCTTTCTAATCACACAGAGGGATCGTTCTTTGTGGGCGGGGAGAAAGAACTGTGATTATTTTTGTTTCAATCAAGGGGAAGGAAATGATAGTCTACCGTTCTTTAAGGGCAGGAACCGCAATTGAATTTATTAAAAACAGGGAAAAAATATTCTTTACACAGCTTTTTAAATATTTACAATTCTAATACAAGTAAATGCTGCAGATGGCAAGCCTCGTTTTTAAGAGCAATTTCTCTTGGATCTTACAAAAAGAGACGCCTCTCCCAAGATGCCCTCATCACCTCGAGGTTCGACTACTGTAACGCTCTCTACATGGGGCTACCTTTGAAAAGTGTTCGGAAACTTCAGATCGTGCAGAATGCAGCTGCGAGAGCAGTCATGGGCTTACCCAGGTATGCCCATGTTTCACCATCACTCCGCAGTCTGCATTGGCTGCCGATCAATTTCCGGTCACAATTCAAAGTGTTGGTTATGACCTTTAAAGCCCTTCATGGCATTGGACCAGAATATCTCCGAGACCGCCTCCTGACGCACGAATCCCAGCGACCGATTAGGTCCCACAGAGTGGGCCTTCTCCGGGTCCCATCGACTAAACAATGTCGGTTGGCGGGCCCCAGGGGAAGAGCCTTCTCTGTGGCGGCACCGGCTCTCTGGAACCAACTCCCCCCGGAGATTAGAACTGCCCCTACTCTTCCTGCCTTCCGTAAACTCCTTAAAACCCACCTTTGCCGTCAGGCATGGGGGAATGAAAACATCTCCCCCTGGGCATGTTTAATTTATACATGGTATGCTTGTGTGTGTGTCTGTTAGTATATGGGTTTTTTTAAAAAAAAATCTTTAAATATTTTAAACTTAGTCGGATTATTTATGATTTGTTCTACTCTGTTGTGAGCCGCCCCGAGTCTTCGGAGAGGGGCGGCATACAAATCTAAATAATAAATAAATAAATAAATAAATTTGTTGAAACTGTACCCAAATCAATTGATTTTGCAAATTTATTATTCAGAGCAACTCTGTCTTGAGAAATGAAAACCACCACTTCCAATAAAACTTATTAATGTATTTAATATATTTAATGTAATGCTCCCTACATGGGGCTACCTCTGAAGAGTGTTCGGAAACTTCAGATCGTGCAGAGCTGGTTGCAGAGAGTCGGGGCCGCCACAGAGAAGGCTCTTCCCCTGGGACCCGCCAGACAACATTGTTTAGTCGACGGGACCCGGAGAAGGCCAACTCTGTGGGACCTAATCAGTCACTGGGATTCGTGCGGCAGAAGGCAGTCCCGGAGATATTCTGGTCCGATGCCATGAAGGGCTTTATAGGTCATAACCAACACTTTGAATTGTGACCAGAAATTGATCGGCAACCAATGCAGTGTTGGAGTGACATGGGCATATTTAGGAAAGCCCACGATTGCTCTCGCAGCTGCATTCTGCACGATCTGAAGTTTCCGAACACTTTTCAAAGGTAGCCCCATGTAGAGAGCATTACAGTAGTCGAATCTCGAGGTGATGAGGGCATGAGTGACTGTGAGCAGTGAGTCCCGGTCCAGATAGGGCCGCAACTGGTGCATCAGGTGAACCTGGGCAAACGTCCCCCTCGCCACAGCTGAAAGATGGTTCTCTAATGTGAGCTGTGGATCGAGGAGGACGCCCAAGTCATAATTGCCTCAAAGATGCTTTTTCAAAAGGCAATGGGACTGAGATTTTTTTCCCCCCTTGAGGAAGAAGAAAAAAGATGTTTCGCTCTTCATCCAAGAAGCTTCATCGGTTCTCACAGGATGGTGGGTGCTATGGAGGGATTAGTCCTGGCAGGATGGAGGGACGGTTGGAAAAATAATATTTCTTTGCAGCCTCTGGTCTTAGCATTCTCCTTGAGAGTTTTTGAGGTCACTTGAGGTCCAGTTGTCTTTTGAAAAACACCTTTGAGAAAACTGTGGCCTGGATGACAACAAATGCCCATGTAACACCAACACTCCGCAGTCTGCATTGGTTGCCGATCAGTTTCCGGTCACAATTCAAAGTGTTGGTCATCACCTATAAAGCCCTTCATGACACCGGACCAGGGCATCTATGAGACCACCTTCTGCCGCACGAATCTCAGCGACCGGTTAGGTCCCACAGAGTTGGCCTTCTCCGGGTGCCGTCAACAAAATAATGTCGCTTGGCGGGGTCCAGGGGAAAAGCCTTCTCTGTGGCGGCCCCCAGCCCTCTGGAATCAACTCCCCCCAGAGATTAGAATTGCCCCCACCCTACTTGCCTTTCGTAAGCTCCTTAAAACCCACCTCTGCGGTCAGGCATGGGGGAATTGAGACATTCTTTCCCCCTAGGCCTTTACAATTTATGCATGGTATGTTTGTTTGTATGGATGTTTAGCTTTATATTAAGGGTTTTTTAGTTGTTTTTAGTATTGGATTTATATGATGTTTTTTATTACTGTTGTTAGCCGCCCCGAGTCTACGGAAAGGGGCGGCATACAAATCCAATAAATAAATAAATAAATAAATCTCTACAGACCTTCTGCCTTTTCCCTTGTAAATCACCACAAATGCTGGAAGATAGGAATGCTTCAAGCAGCTGAAGGGAGGGTTGTACAATTAAAATAAAAACCGTAGGGCCTCATACAAATCTCCTTGGCTGTAAACATTTTTCTTCCCCTTAGAATTTAATTAATTTCCCTCCCCAAACGGAATGAAGATGTTTGCAAGGAAAAAAAGTGAGGAGGAGGAGGAAGGTTGGTACCAAAATGGCATAATAATAATAATATGCTTACAAACCTTCAAATTTCTTTTCAGTCTCAGAACTAATTCATGCTGCCGATTTTTTTTTCACTCAAATTTAACACACACACACGCAGGTTCTTATTTTGCTTAAATTAAATTATTATTTTTTTAAAGCATCCTTTTGCTTTGCAGTTTGAAATGCTGCCTTTATCGAAGACGAGAGGATAAAGCTGTGGACCGATTCATGATTAATTGTCCAATATTTGCTGTGTACTTTCTCTGTGTAAGGGTGAGACGTTAGGCTAATTCTGTTCCTACCAGAAGATTTAATGCAATTCCACTGGTTTGTTCATAGCCCTGCCATGCCCTGAGAGTTTATTGTGAATCATAACAATGTCATGTCGCAAACAGACAAAATGCTTCTTGCTAAATGGACTATAATAACAAGAGCACCAGCCAGAGCATCGTGAATCATGGCATCCCGTTGAAATAATGGGAAAGGGACCCTTAAAGAAACCTGTACAAGTAGTCTTTATTTACTACCACTATTGAGCCACGCATTTGCGTTGCTAAGTGAAACATTGGTGAAGTGAGTTTTGCCTCATTTTACAATCTTTTGTAAGTGGCGATTAAATGAATCATTGCAGTAGTTAAGTTAGTAACACGGTTGTGCACTGGATCTGGATTCTCCATTGACAAAAGGTAATCACGTGATCCGTGGACACTTTGTTGAAAAAAAAGATGGCATGAGAAAGGAAGGAAGGAAGGAGGAAGGGAGGGAGGGAAGGAGGGAAGGAGGGAGGGAAGGAAGGAAGGAAGGAGAAGGAAGGAAGGAGAAGGAAGGAAGGAAAGAAGGAAGGGAGGAGGGAAGGAAGGAAAGAAGGAAGGAAGGAGGGAAGGAAGGAAGGAAGGAAGAAGAAGGAAGGAAAGAAAGGAAGGGAGAGAGAGAAAAAAATTAAGAAGGAGAAGGAAGGAAAGAAAGGAAGAGAGAGAGAGAGAAAAGAAGGAAGGAAGGAAGGAAGGAAGGAGGGAGGGAAGGAAGGAAGGAAGAAGAAGGAAGGAAAGAAAGGAAGGGAGAGAGAGAGAGAAAAGAAGGAAGGAAGGAAGAAGAAGGAAGGAAAGAAAGGAAGGAAGGGAGAGAGAGAGAAAGGAAGGAAGGAAGGAAATCTCATGACCACCTCCTAATGCTCTCCAATCAGAATTTCATGGGAAACATCTCTCCTTTCGTTAGGAAATGCAAAGCAAATTATTTTTCATCGAACTGAGTCATTGGTAGAGAAAAAAGCCATGAGCACTTTTTTGCCATACACATCTGACGGTAACAGAATAACAAGAAGTTGGAAGGGACCCTGGAGATCTTCTAGTCCAGCCCTCTGCACAGGCAAGAAACCATATACCATTTCAGCCACCTGGTAGAACAGTCCTTAAGAACCCCCAAGAAGGTTCTTAAGAACACACCATTTCTGGAGGCAAGTTGTTCTACTGATTAACTGTTCCAATTGTCAGAAATTTCTCCTTCCTTCTAGGTTAGATCTCTCCTTGATGAGTTTCCATCCATTGCTTCTTGTCCTGCCTTCAGGTGCTTTGGAGAATAGCCCGACTCCCTCTTCTTTGGGGCATCCCCTTAGATATTGGAACCCTGCTATCATGTCACCCCTAGTTCTTCTCTTCATTAAACTAGACATACACAATTCCTGCAGCCATTCCACATATTCCAAAGGTGCTTTTTTCCAGAAGCAACTGGACTTTCTTGTTTTTTTTTGAAGATGTTTCGTTTCCCCATCTAAGAGGCTTCTTCAACTCTCGCTTCTTGAAGCTTCTTGGATGAGAAGCAAAACGTCTTCAAGAAAAACGAGAAAGTCCAGTTGCCCCTTGAGAAAACACCTTTGGGACAACAATGACCTGAATGACTGAGAACCTCCATAAAGATTCTTCATCTATTTTAGCCTCCAGTCCCCTAGTCATCTTTGTTGCTCTTCTATGCACCTTTGTTAGAGTCTCAACTTTTTAATTGTTATTAGCTAACAGGGTTTTATAGTTAATATTTGACTTTTACTGTATTCTTGTATTGTATTATTGTTGTACACTGCCCTGAGTTCGACAGGACTGGGCAGCATATAAATCAAATCAATTTAATTAATTTAATTAATTAGAAACATAGAAACATAGAAGACTGGCGGCAGAAAAAGACCTCATGGTCCATCTAGTCTGCCCTTATACTATTTCCTGTATTTTATCTTACAATGGATATATGTTTATCCCAGGCATGTTTAAATTCAGTTACTGTGGATTTACCAACCACGTCTGCTGGAAGTTTGTTCCAAGGATCTACTACTCTTTCAGTAAAATAATATTTTCTCATATTGCCTTTGATCATTCCCCCAACTAACTTCAGATTGTGTCCCCTTGTTCTTGTGTTCACTTTCCTCCTGAACCTTATTTAACCCTTTAACATATTTAAATGTTTCGATCATGTCCCCCCTTTTCCTTCTGTTCTCCAGACTATACAGATTGAGTTCATTAAGTCTTTCCTGATACGTTTTATGCTTAAGACCTTCCACCATTCTTGTAGCCCGTCTTTGGACCCGTTCAATTTTGTCAATATCTTTTTGTAGGTGAGGTCTCCAGAACTGAACACAGTATTCCAAATGTGGTCTCACCAGCGCTCTATATAAGGGGATCATAATCTCCCTCTTCCTGCTTGTTATACCTCTAGTTATGCAGCCAAGCTTTTCCTACTGCCCGACCACACTGCTATTAATTAATTAATTAATTTTATTTATTAATTAGATTTGTATGCCGCCCCTCTCCGAAGATTCGGGGCGGCTCACAGCATATAACATAAAACAATAAATATAAAGACAAATCTAATTAATTAAAAACTACATAAGCTAAAATCCCGATATATTAAAAATCAAACAAACAAATTCAAATCACAGCCATTATTATTATTATTATTATTATTATTATTATTATTATTATTATTATTATTATTATTATTTATTAGATTTGTATGCCGCCCCTCTCCGTAGACACATTTATTGGCCAGGGGGCCAAGATCTCTTGCGGAAGGCGAGGAGGGTGGGAGCAGTGCGAATCCCCGGGGGAAGCTGATTCCAGAGGGCCGGGGCCCCCACAGAGAAGGCTCTTCCCCTTGGTCCCACCAAGCGACATTGTCTGGAGAAGGCCGACTCTGTGGGAACTAACCGGTCACTGAGATTTTACAATTATATCTTGTAGATCAAGCTCTCCATATTCAATGTTCCTTTAGCAAACGTTCCCTTCCTGAAACAACCACAATTTTTTTTCTTACGCGTGTATGGAATTATGTTGATCCCCCCCCCCCGATCTCTCCCCACATCCTTGCAAACCCCAGTGAGCTTTGCAGAAAATTAGGGCTGAACATGGGGCTGTTTTCTCAGCTGTGAAATTGACATGGGGAAGTTTGTCATGGCAATGCGCATGGCGCATGAGTCCAGCCATAAGGGAGCTATGCTCAGAGGAAGTCAAAGCAGGCTCCCCATATGCTGCGCAGATTCATGTAAATTCACAGTAATAATTAGGAACGAATCCTGACTTCCTTGTGCCAGAAGAGCTGTAGAAACTGCAGGCAGCAGGGGGTTGAAGATTCCTGCCAGTGACTCAGAGTTCAGCACAAAAGCCTTTTGAATGAAAACACACCCATTGCCCTGAACATAGCTATCTTGGAAGAATCAAAGAGGGTGAACACAGTTGGGGGCCTCCAAGGATGCTCCGTCTTCACACATTAACAGAGTTGCAAGGGACCTTGTAGGTCATCTATTTCAATCCCCCCAAGCAGGAGACCTTATACGAATGATAGCATACCTATTGCACGCTTGCCACAGGTGGCACATGGATTAGATTAGATTAGATTAGATTTATTGGATTTATATGCCGCCCCTCTCCGCAAACTCGGGGCGGCTCACAACAATAATAAAAACAGTACATAGTAACAAATCCAATTCCCACCAATCTAATTACAGTTTTAAATTAAAAAATTCACAAAACAATCCCAATATATATAAAAAGCAGGCACACAGTCAATCAATCAAACGGCAAAACAACATGGGCAAGGGGGAGATGTTTTAGTTCCCCCATGCTTGACGACAGAGGTGGGTTTTAACGAGTTTACGAAAGGCAGGGAGGGTGGGGGCAATCCTAATCTCAGGGGGGAGCTGGTTCCAGAGGGTCGGGGCCCCCACAGAGAAGGCTCTTCCCCTGGGTCCCGCCAGACGACATTGTTTAGTCGACGGGACCCGAAGAAGGCCAACTCTGTGGGACCTAACCGGTCGCTGGGATTCGTGCGGCAGGAGGCGGTCCCGAAGATATTCTGGTCCGGTGCCATGAAGGGCTTTATAGGTCATAACCAACACTTTGAATTGTGACCGGAAACTGATCGGGAACCAATGCAGACTGCGGAGTGTTGGAGTAATATGGGCATACTTATAGAAGCCCATAATTGCTCTCGCAGCTGCATTCTGCACAATCTGAAGTTTCCGAACACTTTTCAAAGGTAGCCCCATGTAGAGAGCGTTACAGTAGTCGAGCCTCGAGGTGATGAGGGCATGAGCTATATCTGAATGTAAATTAACATCTGGTTGAGCTGAATCAGTCTGAACCGGCTGAATCCCACCCCTGCTTCTGCTCAGTGGCTGTACAGATAGTCCTTGGCTTATGATAACCTTTGAGGCCAGACTTTCTGCTGCTAAGTGTTGTGGTTAGCTCTGGCCCAGCTCCTGCCCCAAGGACTGTGGATGTGGGGGAGACATCCACATGCTGCAGGCCTGTTTTGCCCCCGGTGGAATCTGCTGATGAAGGCTCCTCTGACCATGAAGACATGAGTGACAGGGAGGAGGAGAGTGTGGCAGACAGCTCAGAAGGAGATCAATTATCTAGCTCCTCCTTGGATTCAAAACAAGAGTTAATGATACAGCCACGCATGCGGAGAGCGATGCATAGGCAACAACAACTGAGAGATTATTATAAAAGAAAATGAGGCCACCTGTGGTTGGGTGGGGCTGTGGTCATTAGTGAGGCTTCTATAAATAGCAGCCTGTGGGTTTGGCCATTGTGGAGGATTATCTGATGTTGTGTTTCGTGACTGCTTTACTGACTTTGACTTTTTGTGTGTTGATTTTTCCCCGCTTTGAAACCCCGGATTACTTGGTGGAAGGATATGGAGCTGGACCCCCTTATAAATTATTATTATTATCAGTATTATTATTATTGTGGTTGATGATGATGATGATGATGTTGCTATTGTTATTATTTATGTATTTATTTATTTATTAGATTTGTATGCCGCCCTTCTCCGAAATCCCGGGGCGGCTCACAGAGTAAATATAAAAACACCGCGTACAGTACAAATCTAATACAATTTTTAAAAAAACTATAGCAAAACCCCCTATGTATTACTCAATCAAACGGTACAATCTCACCATGTATCACAATTATTAGTCGGTGGGCAAGATTTAATTACCCCAGGCCTGGCGACGTAGATGAATTTTAAGACTCTTGCGAAAGGCAAGGAGAATAAAGTCATAAGTAATATATTCTTCAGGGATGTGGCAGGTTGCTTGAAATCTCTGGAGTAGTGTTTCTCACCCTGGGCCAGTTCAAGAGATGTGGACTTCAGTTCCCAGAATTCCCCAGCTATAGCCGCCCCGAGTCTTCGGAGAGGGGCAGCATACAAATCTAGTAAATTATTATTATTATTATTATTATTATTATTATTATTATTATTATTATTAATTTATTTATTTATTGGATTTGTATGCCGCCCCTCTCCGGAGACTCGGGGCGGCTAACAGCAACAATAAAGCAGTGTACAATAGTAGTCTGATGTTAGAAATAATTAAAAGCCCAGTAATATAAAAAAATCAAACATACATACAAACATACCATGCATAGAATTGTAAGGCCTAGGGGGAAGAGGGTCTCAATTCCCCCATGCCTGACAGCAGAGGTGGGTTTTAAGCAGCTTACGAAAGGCAAGGAGGGTGGGGGCAATTCTAATCTTTGGGGGGGAGTTGGTTCCAGAGGGCCGGAGCCGCCACAGAGAAGGCTCTTCCCCTGGGTCCCACCAAGCGACATTCTTTAGTTGACGGGACCCGGAGAAGATCCACTCTGTGGGACCTAACTGGTCGCTGGGATTCGTGCAGCAGAAGGCGGTCCCTGAGATATTATTATTATTATTATTATTATTATTATTATTATTATTATTATTATTATTATTATTATTATAGGGCACCAAGATTTGCAGGCCATCAAAGGGAACTGCAATTGCGTTGGTATGATATACAGTGCCTTCATTTATTATAGCGTAGCTTTGAGGAATTCCTAAGATACCACAAAGCACATTCTTCAAACATTCTCCCTCTTCCCACTATAGTGGGCAGGCACACACACGCACACACGCACAGAGAGAGAGGGAGAGAGAGAGAGAGATTGTAGAAAACAATTGCAAGAGCATCATCTGTATTCCTGGCAATATAACAATATCCTCCCTGCGTTATATACCAGGACTTAAATAGGAGCATTCACACAATCAGCCCAAAAATATACACCAAGGCTGCACTGCAACAGTTTATGCCCTCTTTATTCCCCCATTTCTGGGCTTGAATGTTGTTGCTTGTGAAGTCCATGCTTCCTCTATGCATGGGTCTTGAAAGCTTAGAACCGCGGCGCCTAAAACACAATTTAAGTATTGCCCACAAGATCATAAGCTGCAATGTCCTTCCGGTCAACGACTACTTCAGCTTCAACCGCAACAACACAAGAGCACACAACAGATTCAAACTTAATATTAACTGCTCCAAACTTGACTGTAAAAAATATGACTTTAACAACCGAGTTGTCGAAGCGTGGAACTCACTACCAGACTCAATAGTGTCAACTCCCAACCCCTAACACTTCTCCCTTAGACTCTCCAGGTTCCTAAGAGGCCAGTAAGGGGCGTATATAAGTGCACTGATGTGCCTATCGTCCCCTGTCCAATTGTCTTTCCTTATCTCATATATCATATATATTCTCTCCTTATCTATCTATCTATCTATCTATCTATCTATCTATCTATCTATCTATCTATCTATCTATCTATGTATCTATCTATCTATGTATCTATGTATCTATCTATGTATCTATCTCTATGTATCTATGTATCTATGTATCTATGTATCTATGTATCTATGTATCTATGTATCTATCTAATCTATCTATGTATCTATGTATCTATGTATCTATCTATGTATCTATCTATCTTATATATATATATATATATATATATTCCTGGCGACGTTTCGATGAGGTCCCACTCATCATCTTCAGGCTGGTGTTTCTGTCCTTGTTCTCAGGCGAACACTGCGAGACCTTAGCTGCCTTCCTTCTATAAATACTGGTGGCTGGGTGTGGTTTGATGGCTCAGCAATTGCCTGCTGTGTAGAAACTTCCTGGTGAGTCAGAGGGGTAACAATTGGGGTCGTTGATGTAGCTGAGGTATGCTGATTAGTTAATGGTTGTAGATTAGGCGTGATGTCCTGAGTAGTTAGAACTTGCAGGCTGCTTGATTGCTTTACAATGTGTGTCCTGAGTCTGGTTTCTGTGGCTGGGATATGTTTGAGGGCTGGTTTCCAGATGTCTGGTAAGCGAGAGGTATCATCCCGCTTGTTCATATTTTGGGGATGTTTTTCTATCTCGATAGCTTCCATGATTATTCTTTTGCTGTAGTGTTCTGTTTTGGAAATTAATTTGGTACTGTCAAAATCAATTTCATGTCCTGTGGTTTTGAAGTGTTGGAAAAGGGAGGAGGTTTTTTCTTTTTTCTTTAATGCATTCTTATGTTCTGCAACACGTGCATTTACTCTCCTGTTTGTTTGTCCAATATATGTGGCTGGGCAGTTTTTACACGGTATTTGATAAACTCCCTGGTTTTCAAGTTGGATATTGTCTTTCGGGTTTCTTAGGATGTTGGCTATTTTTTTATCTGTACCAAAGGCTGTCTTGATGTTGTGTCTGCGGAGAATTTTACTGATTTTATCTGTGGTGCCCTTGATGTAAGGGAGGAGGGCGATGCCATTGTCCTGTTCTGTGTCTTGGTTCTTGGGGGGTGTCTCTTTTTGGATTAAGTTGTTGATTGCCTCTCTTTGGAATCCATTGGAAATTAATACATTAGTGAGACTGTGTAATTCAGGTTCCAGGTGGTCTTTGTCGGCTAGGCGTTTGGTTCTGGAAATGAGGGTCTTGGCTACGGAATTAATCTGTGCGGGGTGGTGGTGGGATTTTGCGTTCAAGTAGCGGTTGGTGTGTGTCTTCTTCTGGTATACGGTGTGTCCTAGGGAGCCATCGGGTTTTTTGTAGATTAGGACATCCAGGAAGGGGAGTTTGTTGTTGGTTTCTATTTCCATGGTGAATTGTATTTTGGGGTGTAGGCTGTTGAGATGTGTGAGAAAGCTGTCCAGTTTTTCTTTCCCATGTGGCCAAATTACGAAGGTGTCATCTACATATCTAAGCCAGAGTTTGGGTTTGTATTCAGATTTGTCCAAGGCATTGGTTTCAAAATATTCCATGTATAAGTTTGCGATGACGGGTGACAGGGGTGATCCCATGGGGGCTCCTTCTATCTGTTTGTATCTCTGTCCATTGTGGATGAAGTATGTATTCATCAGGCAGTGGTTGGTCAGATCTAAGATGTGCTTCGGGGGGTTGTATTTGTTTTGGATGGCTGTCAGGGCTTCTTTGATAGGCACTTGGGTGAAGAGAGATATGACATCGAAGCTTACGAGAAGGTCACTGGGTTGTAGGTTTTGTTCCTTTATGATATATATATATATATATATATATATATATATATATATATATATATATATATATATATCATATATATTCTCTCCTTATCTCTTATATCATATATATATTCTCTCCCTCCCATCTATTTCTCTTCTTTTTTACTTTCTATCGTTATATATATTATTTAATGTCTATTCTCTTCCATATGTACTGTATATTGGACAAAGAATAAATAAATAAATAATAAAATATTCAGTAGTATCTAAGCAGAGGGGATAAACTCTATAACGGGGAGGATCCTACTTTGATCTGAAAATCCATTTCCTCTCCTGTGCACGGGAGGAACACAGCCCTCTGCCCCTTCCCTGACAACCCTCTCCTTTGTTTGGGTGGCGTTCCGTCCAATCACCTGGATCCAATGTCTTGTTGCCTGTGGTGGCTAAGCAAATGGAACGGAGCAATTTCCTTCTTAAGCACAAAGTGGCGTTTAATGCATCCAGCTTTGCAAAGAAAACAAAGATAACACTGCTGACCAGCAGGAATCCTACAGCACTGGCATCGAGAAACCCAGTGAATAAAAGTGGCAACGATGCTTTCTTTTAGCAATATCTTTCTTTGGGGCACCAGAGAGTAACTGCACTGCAGGCCCTGATGCTCTAGGTCAGTGATTTTCAACCTTTTTTGAGCCGCGGCACATTTTTTACATTTACAAAACCCTGGGGCACATTGAGCGGGGGCAGGGTGGGGGCTAAAAAAAGTTTGGACAAAAAAATTATCTCTCTCTCTTCCTCCCTTTGGCTCTATTTCTCTCTCCTTCCCTCTTTCTCTCCCTTCCTTCTTTCTCTCTCCATCCCTCTTTCTTTCTCTTCCTTCCTCTTTTTTGCTCTCTTTCTCTCTCCCTCCCTACCTCCCTCTATGTCTTTCTCTCTCTCTCTCCTTCCCTCCCTCTCTTTCTATCTCTCTTGCTTTCTCTCTCTCTTGTTCTCTTTATCTCTCTTGCTTTCTTTCTCTCCCTACCTCCCTCTATGTCTTTCTCTCTCTCCTTCCCTCCCTCTCTTTCTATCTCTCTTGCTTTCTCTCTCTCTCTTGTTCTCTTTCTCTCTTGCTTTCTTTCTCTCCCTACCTCCCTCTATGTCTTTCTCTCTCTCTCCTTCCCTCCCTCTTTCTATCTCTCTTGCTTTCTCTCTCTCTCTTGCTTTCTTTCTCTCTTGCTTTCTTTCTCTCTCCGAGCTTCGCGGCACACCTGACCATGTCTCACGGCACACTAGTGTGCCGTGGCACACTGGTTGAAAAACACTGCTCTAGGTGGTGAGGACCAGGAAGGTGATGGGAAGATGCAAAACCTCCGTCGTCGGGGTAGTTAGTGCTGACCTCGAAAGATGCTTCTTCACCTCTCGGTCTCTGCTGCCCTTCTCTCCCAGAACCTGGGAATCAGGCTCTCGTGCTAACGGTGTCGGGCATGCAATCTGTTCAAGCTAACCATTATTTAACCCAGGGGCTGAGGATAATGGTACAGTCCAAGAAAGCTGTTGAGGATGGAAAAAAAGGGAATACTGTAATCTGCTCCTTTTTCCAGGAGCACCAGGGCCAGCTTCAAACGTAACCACCCACAAGTGCGAGATGTGCTTGGAGAGAGGCAACCAATGTACTAAGCCAAACATTCCCCCCCACTCCTGCAGCAGCCTGTCTTCATTCTCTCCCCCCCCCCCAGCACACAGCCAGTGGAATTTGTGTGTGGGCTCTGCTTGCTGAAATGCAGAGCTAACATAATTGGGCACCCACCAATACTCGTGTGCCTGAGAAGATGCCGCCAGCTTTGCCCAGATACTAAGTGTGGATGCTCTCACTTACCCAGCCTTGGGGGGCACCAGGATTTTAATCCCAGGAGGACAGAAGTAGCCAGGACTGCAATCTAAGGTCACTGGCTAGACTTGGACATCGGTCAAGGCTGACGCCTCCCTGGAGGCCGAGTCTTCAGTCTCCCTCCGAAGCCCATTTGCAGTTTGGCTTTGTTTCCGGTGGCTTCCCTGGACGGCGACATCGGGCTCTCCTACCTGGACGGCATTCAGACGTCGCTCTTTCCCTTCCAGATCTACCAAACCCGCCCGGCTTGGGAAGTTCAGTGTTGAAGGCATGAATGGGCAAGGACAGCCGTAGAAGGTTGAAAGGTAAGGTGGAGTCAAAAGTGGTATGGAGGGATCCGGACGGTTCCTCTTGTACTTCCAGCGCGAGAGTTTGTCCATAGCTTCGTTCCAACTTGTTCGGCGATGCCAAAAAAGCTGCAAAATTTCTTCTAAGTGTGCTTTCTCTCGTGTCCTTTCCCTCTCTCCCTCCCTCTCCCTCTCTCCCCTCCCTCTCTCTCCCCTCTTTCTTCCTCTTTCCCTCTCTCCCTCTCCCTCTCTCTCCCCATCCCTCTCTCCCCTCTCTCCCTCTCTCTCTCTCCCTTCCTCCCTCCTTCTCTCTCTCTCTCCCTATCCCTCCTTCCCTCCTTCCCTCGCTCCCTCCATCTCCCTCTCTCCCCTCTCCCTCCTTCCTTCCCTTCCCTTCTCCCTCCCCTTCTCTCCCTCCCTCCCTCTCCTTCTTTCCCTCCTTCTCCCCTCTCTCTCTCCCTCCATCTCCCTCTCTCCCCCCTCTCTCCCTATCTCTTTTGACCTCTCCCTCCTTCTCTCCCTCTCCCTCCCTCTCTCCTCCTTCCTTCCCTTCCTCTCTCCCCCTCTCTCCCTCTCCCTCCCCCCTCCTCTCCCCCTTCCTCCCTCCCTCTCCTTCCCTCTCCCTTCCTCTCTCCTCCTTCCTTTCCTTCCTCTCTCCCTCCCTCTCTCTCCCTCTCTCCCTCTCCATCTCCCTCCCTTCGTCCCTCCATTCCTCCCTCTCTTTCTTCCCCTCTCTCTCTTCCAACTGAAAGCTGTCTCCAGCTATGGCAGTTTTCTGCAAACTAAAACATCCAATTAGGAAGCAGCTTGCCAGGTATTGAGGAATCTTGAGGTTCCAGAGAATAGGATGGCTGAGACCTCGAGTCATCTTAACCTAACAAGCAGAAGAAACCCTTCGGGGTTGAAATTCCCCAGGGGGACCTTGAAAACAATTGGAAAAGTGTGTGTGAATGTGTGTGTGTGTGTGTACACAAACGTATTCCCTTTCATTTGAGACTTAGGCTCAGTCCCTTGCTGCCTTTGAGACTGCAGGATCTGAATCACTGTCTCCCCGTCAAGAGACAATTCCCGAGGGCAGATTCCCCTGCTTCAGGCCAGTTGATGGGACAAGCAGAAGGCTTGGAGGGATCAGGGAGAAGAGATACAACTGGAAAAAGTCCTCCGAGAGGGAGAGAGGGAAGAGCAAGCGGGCACTCTTCATTTGAGACAGCAACGGTTGCTTGAGCCGATCTCTCGATTGTCCGTGCTGTATGTGAAAGGTGGACTTGATTTCTATAGCAGCCTGTTTGCTTTGCAAAGAGAAAAAAAATCCAGGTCCAATCTCTGCTGGCTGGGGAATTCTGGGAGTTGAAGTCCACACGTCTTAAAGTTGCCAAGGTTGAGAAGCAACACTGCTCTGATGAAAAGGACCAGATAAACAGGTGCTGAGAAAACACCTTTACCCAAAACTTCAACGGGCACAGCAAATTAAAACCGTGGGAAAAAATAACCTGAGCTGCTTTAAGTCTGTTTCCTTATGTCCTGGGCTAACAAAGGCTAAGCACCCTTCCCTGTGTTAGTGTTGTCCAGCTACATTGGGCTAGAAATAGGCATTATCCACAGCTCCTGGAAAGAACGATGGGCATTGTAGTCTGTTGTGGTTAGCTCTGGCCCAGCTCCTGCCCCAAGGACTGTGGATGTGGGGGAGACATCCACATGCTGCAGGCCTGTTTTGGCCCCGGTGGAATCTGATGATGAAGGCTCCTCTGACCAAGAAGACATGAGTGACAGGGAGGAGGAGAGTGTGGCAGACAGCTCAGAAGGAGATCAATTATCTAGCTCCTTCTTGGATTCAGAACAAGAGTTAATGATATAGCCACGCATGCGGAGAGCGATGCATAGGCAACAACAACTAAGAGATTATTATTAAAGAAAATGAGGCCAGCTGTGGTTGGGTGGGGCTGTGGTCATTAGTGAGGCTGCTATAAATAGAAGCCTGTGGGTTTGGCCATTGTGGAGGATTATCTGATCGTTGTGTTTCGTGACTGCTTTGCTGCCTTTGACCTTTTGTGTGCTGATTTTTCCCGGCTTTGAAACTAAACCAGAGCAAAGTGTGTTTCACTTTGTGAAAAAAGAAGGACTGTGAATTGCCTCATAGCTGCAAGCTAAGTATCACAGAACTGATAAGGGACTTGTACCAATTACCAGTTTGTTTGGAGACGAGTGCTCTTTACAGGAAATAGTAAAAGGGCAGACTAGATGGACCATGGGGTCTTTTTCTGCCGTCAGTCTTCTATGTTTCTATGTTTCTATCCCAAAAGAGGGCTTAGTTTAAGTGAATTTTCATTATAAAGAACATTGTTTTGAATTTTCAAACGTGTGTGTGTCTGAAATTTGTACCTGTGAATTTTCGGGAGGAGTCTACCAGAGAGCCCGACTCCCGACAGAACATAGTCCATCCTGATTGATAAACAGGAGGTTGAAAAAGATTAGATTCCAGGAATAGCTGAGCCCCCAAAGGCTTTGCTATAAATGTTTTCAGTGAGTTGTTCTTTCAAGAATCACACAAATCTCTTGCATTTTCTCAGGACTAGCAGAGGTTTTTTGGTTATGGGTATCCCATCTTAAAGATATATAATAACCCACCTTTTCACCATCTTTATTTTGACAGGAACTGATGGAGGGGGGGGAATAGGGTGGAGACAGCTAAAGGGATTTTAAGTGCGGAGATAAGAACCTTGGAAATAAATGCTAGATCATAGTAAAAGCCAGCCTGCACCTACTCAGAAATAAGCCCCATTTTATTCGAGATAACATGCCCTAATTAATGCACTCAGGACTTCAGCTGTGATTAATGAGTAGGATATTTTTAAAGTATTTACTACAAGATGTTTTTTTATTAAAATCGGACAATGTTTATTTCAGCTCTGGACAAATGACTGTCTTAAAATGGAATTAAAAAGCAGTTGAAATATTCCCGCTGGTTGATGTAGGAACCAGGGGGAACTTTCCTTTCAAGGTTTCCTTAAACTGGTTTTTAGTCATTGTCATTAATCATGCAATTCTGCGCTGGTCTGTGCAGGAGACAATCTATTGAATTCACAAGAGTTTGGATAAATGGGTATCATGCTGAATGGAGGACACTCCGAGGGAATAATTTCATGTGAGATTGACAAGCAAGAGTTCTGAGCCAGCTCTATAATTAAGTAAAATGAGACAGCTGCTTTGGCAGCAGATGGAGTGGGAAAGCATAGAACAGTGCTGAAGAACAGGACGATGTGAGCCATATATAGACTTGTCATATCGGAGTAACCAATAGATGGCAGCAACAGAGATTCTGAAGCCCTTGACTCTTTGCTGCCATCTGCGAGAGCAATCATGGGCTTCCCCAAATATGCCCATGTCACACCAACACTCCTCAGTCTGCATTAGTTGCCGATCAATTTCCGGTCACAATTCAAAGTGTTGGTTATGACCTTTAAAGCCCTTCATAGCATCGGACCAGAATATCTCCGAGACCGCCTTCTGCCGCACGAATCCCAGCGACCGATTAGGTCCCACAGAGTTGGCCTTCTCCGCATCCCGTCAACTAAACAATGTCAGTTGGCGGGCCCCAGGGGAAGAGCCTTCTCTGTGGCGGCCCCGACTCTCTGGAACCAGCTCCCCCCAGAGATTAGAACTGCCCCTACCCTCCTCGCCTTTCGCAAACTCCTTAAAACCCACCTTTGTCGTCAGGCATGGGGGAACTGAGATATCTCCCCCGGGCCTATACAATTTATGTATGGTATGCTTGTGTGTACAGTGTTCCCTCGATTTTCGCGGGTTCGAACTTTGCAAAAAGCCTATACCACGGTTTTTCAAATACATTAATTAAAAAATACTTCGCAGTTTTCCCCCCTATACCACGTTTTTTCCTGCCCGATGATGTCATGTGTCATCACCAAACTTTCATCCACCTTTAATAAATATTTTTTAAAAATAAACTTGAATAAATAAACATGGTGAGTAATAATCCAAATGGTTGCTAAGGGAATGGGAAATTGTAATTTAGGGGTTTAAAGTGTTAAGGGAAGGCTTGTGATACTGTTTATAGTCAAAAATAGTGTATTTACTTCCGCATCTCTACTTCGCGGAAATTCGACTTTCGCGGGCGGTCTCAGAACGCATCCCCCACGAAAATCGAGGGAACACTGTATGTCTGTTTAATAATGGGTTTTTTAAATATTTTATATTGTAAATTATTAGATTTGTTATAAACTGTTTTTATTGTGTTGTGAGCCACCCCGAGTCTACGGAAAGGGGCGGTATACAAATCTAATAAACATACATCTACCGGTTGCCTATTCCAGGTACAGTGACTCTATTCACATTCTTCGGAGAGGGGTGGCATACAAATCTAATAAACTATAACTATAACTAACTTTTTAAGCCCTGTTAACTCATCTGAGAGTCAGATGGGGGAAACCACTTCACACAACCAACCTGTGACTTTTCCCCCCTCTTCTTCAGGCATTGTTATTTTTATGCTTTCAAGTGAGACATGTACATTCTGTTTGTACATTCTGCTAAGCCAGGGGTAGGCAAAGTTGGCTCTTCTATGACTTGTGGACTTCAACTCCCAGAATTCCTGAGCCAAACATGCTAGCTCAAGAATTCTGGGAGTTGAAGTCCACATGTCATAGAAGAGCCAACTTTGCCTATCCTGGTGCTAAGCCATAGGATGTTAGTTGAATTCAGACTTAGCACATTGTCAGACCCAACTGTTACGGTTTATAAATCTCAGCTCATGCCTTAATATATGGCGTGAATTGTGCCAAACTTGTTTTCATTAACAAAACGCAACTGAAAGCCATCTCATTTAGCGTAATAAAGGCAGAAAATAATTGTATTTCCTTTGCACATATTGTGCCTTTTCCCTTGAGTTCATGGAGGTACTCCCAGGGGGTTTGGCTCATCTTACTCATACCACAACAGCCCTGTAAGATGGATTGAGAGAGTCATGGCATCGGACCAGAATATCTCCGGGACTGCCTTCTGCCGCACGAATCCCAGTGACCGATTAGGACCCACAGAGTTGGCCTTCTCCGGGTCCCGTCAACAAAGCAATGTCATTTGGCGGGGCCCAGGGGAAGAGCCTTCTCTGTGGCGGCCCCGGCCCTCTGGAACCAACTCCCCCCAGAGATTAGAATTGCCCCCACCCTCCTTGCCTTTTGTAAACTCCTTAAAACCCACCTCTGTCGTCAAGCGTGGGGGAACTAAGACATCTCCCCCTGCCTATGTAGTTCTAGTGCATGATATGACTGTATGTATGTTTGTTATATTGGGGTTTCTTGCTTTTAGATTTTAAATGTGTAATTGTTATCTTAGATTTTTTAATTAATTAGATTTGTTAATATATATTGTTTTTGTTGCTGTTGTGAGCCACCCCGAGTCTGCGGAGAGGGGCGGCATACAAATGTAATAAATCAAATAAATCAATCACACTCAAACACACTTAAGGGCAGCAGCAACACAGTATTTCTCAAACCTTAACATCCGTGGACTTCAACTCCCAGAACTCCCCCATCAATGCATGCTGGCTGGGGAATTCCACATGTCTTAAAGGAGCCAGGTTTAAGAAACATTGGGTTAAAACCTTTCCCTCGTATCTTTTTGTTTTTAAAACACGTCTTTGTATTGTACAGCTCCTCAGTCATCCAGATCATAGTTGTCCCAAAGGTGCTTTTTCAACAGGCAACTGGACTTTCTGCATCCTAAAAGGATGCAAATAACCAGCTATCTGCAAGGAATATAAATCCTTCCATTCCCCACTATCCTGTCAGAGCTGAAGGAGCTTCTTGGATGAGAAGCGAAGTGTCTCCAATAGAAAAAAAACAAAAAAGTCCAGTTACCTCTTGAAAAAGCAACTTTGGGACATGTCTTAGCACTGTGATTTTTATAACACAAGATTTTTGTTACTTCTGTTGTAAAAATACCTAAACCGTTAGCAAGTTGATGAAATGCCTCTACATGGAGCTACCTTTGAAAAGTGTTCGGAAACTTCTGATCGTGCAGAATACAGCTGCGAGAGCAATCATGGGCTTTCCCAAATATGCCCATGTTACACCAACACTCCGCAGTCTGCATTGGTTGCCGATCAGTTTCCGGTCACAATTCAAAGTGTTGGTTATGACCTATAAAGCCCTTCATGGCACCGGACCAGATTATCTCAGGGACCGCCTTCTGCTGCACGAATCCCAGCGACCAGTTAGGTCCCACAGAGTGGGTCTTCTCCGGGTCCCGTCAACTAAACAATGTCGCCTGGCAGGACCCAGGGGAAGAGCCTTCTCTGTGGTGGCCCCGGCCCTCTGGAACCAACTCCCCCCAGAGATTAGAACTGCCCCCACCCTCCTTGCCTTTCGTAAACAACTTAAAACCCACCTCTGCCGCCAGGCATGGGGGAATTGAGATCCTCTTTCCCCCTAGGCCTTTACAATTCTATGCATGGTATGTCTGTATGTATGTTTGGTTTTTATATTAATAGATTTTTAATCACCAATACCAAATGACTATTGTACACTGTTTTATTGTCGCTGTTAGCCTCCCCGAGTCTCTGGAGAGGGGCGGCATACAAATCCAATAAATAAATAAATAAATAAATTCAAGGTGTTTTGTGCATTGCAGAGGTCAGTCTCAGATCTAAGAACTGACCTGGGCATGTGCTTCGTACTAGCAAAAACACTGTCCTTTGTGTTTTTCAAGCCATGCTTTGAGTAATGCTTTGGCACCTGCTACGTTTGAGAGGGGGAAAATGTCCTAAAGTAACCCAGTGAGAGAAGAGCAATGGAAGCAAATTGGAGAAAAACAGCCATTATCCATTTTCGGGGTCAAAGTTTTAGGTGAAAATGGCAACAGAGCAAGAGGGGAAAAATGAAAGCAGTTCTGTTAACAGGCTGTAGCATGTTTTCAGCGAAAATAACCATAGATACAGACCAATTGTGGAAAAAATTTCTATAATTATTTTCTTGCTAGTTTTCAGACAGTAAGACCCTCTTTATCTCAGAGCTGCTTGGAAGTTGCCTTTTTGTTTATTACCATTCATGAAGTCAATCGCGATTCTCGGTGCCTTTTCTTGCCAAGTTTTCAAAAGTGACCTGCCAATGATCTGAGATGAGATAGCAATAGCTCTTAGACTTATATACCACTTCACAGTGCTTTATGGGTGTCAACAGACTCAAGCTCAACCCGGATAAGACGGAGTGGCTGTGGGTTTTGCCTCCCAAGGACAATCCCATCTGTCCGTCCATCACCCTGGGGGGGGAGTCACTAACCCCCTCAGAGAGGGTCCGCAACTTGGGCGTCCTCCTCGATCCACAGCTCACATTAGAGAAACATCTTTCAGCTGTGGCGAGGGGGGCGTTTGCCCAGGTTCGCCTGGTGCACCAGCTGCGGCCCTATTTGGACCGGGAGTCACTGCTCACAGTCACTCATGCCCTCATCACCTCAAGGCTCGACTACTGTAACGCTCTCTACATGGGGGCTACCTTTGAAAAGTGTTCGGAAACTTCAGATCGTGCAGAATGCAGCTGCGAGAGCTATCATGGGCTTTCTTAAATATGCCCATGTCACACCAACACTCCGCAGTCTGCATTGGTTGCCGATCAGTTTCCGGTCACAATTCAAAGTGTTGGTTATGACCTATAAAGCTCTTCATGGCACTGGACCAGAATATCTCCGGGACCGCCTTCTGCAGCACGAATCCCAGCGACCAGTTAGGTCCCACAGAGTTGGCCTTCTCTGGGTCCCGTCAACTAAACAATGTCATTTGGCGGGACCCAGGGGAAGAGCCTTCTCTGTGGCGGCCCCGACCCTTTGGAACCAATTCCCCCCAGATATCAGAGTTGCCCCCACCCTCCTAGCCTTTCGTAAGCTCCTTAAAACCCACCTCTGTCGTCAGGCATGGGGGAATTGACATGTTCCCTCCCCCTAGGCTTATAAAATTTATGCATGGTACGCTAGTGTGTATGATTGGTTTTAATTTGTGGTGTTTTTTTTAATTAACTTAAATATTAGATTTGTTTTACATTGTGTTGTTGTTGCTGTGAGCCGCCCCGACTCTGCGGAGAGGGGTGGCATACAAATCTGATTAAACTAAACTAAACTAAACTAAACTTTACAGCCCTCTCTAAGCGGTTTACAGAGTCACCATATTGCGCCCAACAATCTGGGGTTTCATTATGCCCACCTTGGAAGGATGGAAGGCTGAGTCAATCTTGAGCCTGATGAGATTCGAACTGCCAAATTTCAGGCAGTCAGCAGAAGTATTTATTTATTTATTCGATTTTTATGCCGCCCTTCTCCTTAGGCTCAGGGCAGCTTACAACATGTTAGCAATAGCACTTTTTAACAGAGCCAGCCTATTGCCCCCACAATCCGGGTCCTCATTTTACCCACCTCGGAAGGATGGAAGGCTGAGTCAACCTTGAGCCGGTGATGAGATTTGAACCGCTGACCTTCAGATCTATAGTCAGCTTCAGTGGCCTGCAGTACAGCACTCTACCTGCTGCGCCACCCCGGCTCATAAAGATAGAAAATGATTGGCTCAAAATCACCCAATCAGTTTCCAGGGTTAAGTGAGATTAGAACTCAAGATCTGAGCTTTTAAGCCAGCATCTTAACCATTGGACCAAATGGAATGTACTGTATTTATTCCACCTGCCTTTCCAACTTCTCTCAATCCTCCCTTCTTTTATTTGTATTTGTATTTTATTTAATTAAATATATTAGCCACTCAACTACAATGAACTCTCGAAAACATACAAAATAACCCCCAAAACACTAACAGCTAAAAGCATTAAATCAAAAAGACATCCCAGGCTAAAATGATCTAACAAAGAACAACATTAAAATAATTAAAATTTAAAAAGAGGGGGATCCAATTTGTTGTAGTAGCTAACATAATTCCCTCTAAGCTGAGCAGTGAGCAATCGCTCACTTAAAAATCATCATGAACTCAGAGTTTTCCAAACCTGCCCAGAAGCCGAGAGGGAAAGAGTGAGAGGGAAGGAGAGAGAGAGGAAGAGAGAGAAACAGATAGAAAGAAGAGAGGAAGGAAAAGAGAAAGAAAAAGAATGGGAGTAAGGAAGAGAGAAAGAAAATCAAAATCTAGTTTGAAACTAGCTCAACTATTTAAGTGGCATTTTGATATTGATAGAGTTGCCCTATTATGAGCTCACTGTTATAGACACACAGTACAGTATTTTATTTTGAAATTCTCTGCGGCAAAACAGGGTGGGTTTTTTATTTGTTTGTTTGTTTGTTTGTTTATTTATTATTTCTGTGCCGCCCAGTCCCGAAGGGACTGCCGCTCAGACACTATACTTTTCCGCCCACCCCCCCCCAAAAAAAATTAGAGGGAACACTGGTAGCTAAGGCATCAAGCTGCAAACCAGTGCTGTCTTTGGTATGAAAGAGGCAACGGAGAACTATCAATTGCCAAGAATACTGCAGGGATTGGCTTTGCCAGTTGCCAGGAGTCAAAAACTGACTTGATAAGAATTGCAAGTCAAATTGCTGAAAACACAATCAAATCCAAGGAACATATTACCACATGTGGTGGACCTGCCCAAAAGCAAAGCAATATTGGAATAAATTTAAAATGTACAATTAGAAGCGATCACTAAAGAAAAAGCAGAGATGAAATGGGAAATATTTTTATTAGGAATATTACCTAAAACCTACCAAAAAAATAATATTTAATAATGGGATAACAGCTGCAAGAATAATATTTGCTCAAAATTGGAAAAATAAATATACACCATCAGAAGAAACTTTGATTAGAAAGAGTGTGCCGAAATGGATAAACTTACAAAGGAAATACAAGAAAAAGAGGAAACAGAATACTACAAAGTATGGGAAAAGCTGTATCAGTAGTAAGAGAAGAGAGATAAAGGATAAGAGAATAATGTAAGAAAGACAACAAAGGAATTACTAAATGGTATCAAACATAAACAATCATAAGGGAAATAGAAGATAGGGTAGAAATTGTTCTGTCGGGCTCTCTGGTAGAATCCTCCCAAAAATTCACAGGTACAAATTTCAGACACACACACGTTTGAAAATTCAAAACAATGTTCTTTATAATGAAAATTCACTTAAACTAAGCCCTCTTTTGGGATAGCAAAGAGCACTCGTCTCCAAACAAACTGGTAATTTGTACAAGTCCCTTATCAGTTCTGTGATACTTAGCTTGCAGCTGTGAGGCAATTCACAGTCCTTCTTCTTTCACAAAGTGAAACACCCTTTGCTCTGGTTTAGTTTCCAAGCGGGGAAAAATCAGCACACAAAAAGTCAGTCAGCAAGGCAGGCACGAAACACAATGATCAGTTAATCCTCCACAATGGCCAAACCCACAGGCTGCTATTTATAGCAGCCTCACTAATTACCACAGCCCCACCCAACCACAGGTGGCCTCATTTTCTTTGATAATAATCTCTTAGTTGTTGTTGCCTATGCATCGCTCTCCGCATGCGTGGCTGTATCATTAACTCTTGTTCTGAATCCAAGGAGGAGCTAGATAATTGATCTCCTTCTGAGCTGTCTGCCACACTCTCCTCCTCCCTGTCACTCATGTCTTCTTGGTCAGAGGAGCCTTCATCAGCAGATTCCACCAGGGCCAAAACAGGCCTGCAGCATGTGGAGGTCTCCCCCACATCCACAGTCCTTGGGGCAGGAGCTGGGCCAGAGTTAACCACAACAGAAATAGAGTACCCTATTATATGATGTATAATAACAGAACTATGAAAATATGTGTACTGTATATAATAGAAATAAATAGAAATTGAAATTAAATGCATCACTTTTAGTGATGCAAAAATGTCAAGAAGGAAATTGTATAAATAAATGTCTGTTTTTAACTTTTAAATGTTCAATATTTTTTTAAAAAAAGAATCACCATAAAGAAGCAGGGGTCTTTGACAAATAACAAATATCTTGCCCTTTATTCAATATCTCTCCCTGATTTTGCATAACCCTGATCGGTTCTCAGTTCCATGCCATTGACACCATTGTTATAAAGATCTCGCTGTGTAGGTAACCTGAGCAAAATCTGTAGAGCTTTGAAAGAGCAGGAGTTAAAAGAACTGACACCCACAGTCCAGGAAATGAAGGGTGCCTGATTAAGGAAAATTGGCAGGAGGTGGGCACAGCACAGCAGAAATTTGCCCATACATTCAAACCAAGCTGATAAGAAAACATATACAGTGGTACCTCTACCCAAGAATGCCTCTGCTTACAAACTATTCTAGATAAGAACCCGGTGCTCAAGATTTTTTTGCCTCTTCTCAAGAACCGTTTTCCACTTACAAACCTGAGCCTCCAAAACTGTAACTGGAGAAGGCAGGGAGAAGCCTCCGTGGGGCCTCTCTAGGAATCTCCTGGGAGGAAACAGGGCTGGAAAAGGCAGGGAGAAGCCTCTGTAGGGCCTCTCTAGGAATCTCCTGGGAGGAAACAGGGCCTCCACCCTCCCTGTGGTTTCCCCAGTCGCATGCTTTATTTGCTTTTAAATTGATTCCTATGGGAAAAATTACAGTGGTACCTCATCTTACGAACGCCTCTTCTAACGAACTTTTCAAGATACGAACCCGGTGTTTAAGATTTTTCTGCCTTTTCTTCCGAACTACTTTCACCTTACGAACCCAAGCAGCTGCTGCTGGGATGAAGGGGTTTCTTTTATTTCCCCTTTTTGAAGAAAGAAAAGGGAGGGGCTGCTTGGAGTAGGAAAGATTTTGCAGAGAACAACGTGCTTGCAAAGGCACTGAAAGGGTGTCTTTTTAAGAAAGAAAAGGGAGGGGCAGCTTGGGGGAGGAAAGATTTTGCAGAGAACAACGTGCTTGCAAAGGCACTGAAAGGGTGTCTTTTTAAGAAAGAAAAGGGAGGGGCTGCTTGGAGTAGGAAATATTTTGCAGAGAACAACGTGCTTGCAAAGGCACTGAAACGGTGTCTTTTTAAGAAAGAAAAGGGAGGGACTGCTTGGAGTAGGAAAGATTTTGCAGAGAACAACGTGCTTGCAAAGGCACTGAAGCGGTGTCTTTTTAAGAAAGAAAAGGGAGGGGCAGCTTGGGTGAGGAAAGATTTTGCAGAGAACAACGTGCTTGCAAAGGCACTGAAACAGTGTCTTTTTAAGAAAGAAAAGGGAGGGGCGCCCCCCTTGCCTTTCTTCCTTCCCACTCACCCTTTAGCCTAGCCTTGCTTCTTCCACCCACCCCCTTTAGCTGCTCCTCCCTGCCCTCTGTTCGCCTCCCTTCTAAAGTTTGGAATTTTCCTGAAGGATTTGCACGCATTATTTGCTTTTACATTGATTCCTATGGGAAACATTGTTTCATCTTACAAACTTTTCACCTTACGAACCTCCTCCTGGAACCAATTAAGTTCGTATGATGAGGTACCACTGTACTTCTTACAAACTTTTCTAGTTAAGAACCTGGTCACGGAACGAATTAAGTTCGTAAGTAGAGGTACCACCGTATATCGCATCAGGAGTAATTAAAAATCCTGGAAGGTGCCCGGTTTGTGGAATTGTGGTTTTCTGGTTAAGAACATGTACAAGAAATAAATAGGTTTGATTCTGGATGAGTAGCAATTGCACACAAACACACAGATTCTCTGTTTGATGACAGCCTCGACAGAAACTATTTCCTATTTCTGTAGAGTTACAGATGTTGACCTGGAGGGAACAGGGAAACAATCTGTTCTTTCCAGCTGTGAGCCTGCAACATATTTACCCATACTTTTTAACCACTGTTTATGGCGTTCACCCCATTTCCTGTATTTGGGTGTTCTTTGAACAGTACACAAACCACAAGGGTGAGATTTGAGCCGGGGTGACACAGTGGTTAGAGTGCAGCACTGCAGGCTACTTCAGCTAACTGCGAGCTGTAGTTCAGCAGTTCAAATCTCACCACCGGCTCAAGGTTGACTCAGCCTTCCATCCTTCCAAGGTGGGGAAAATGAGGATTGTTGGGGGCAATATGCTGATTCTGTAAACCGCTTAGAGAGGGCTATAAAAGCACTATGAAGTGGTATATAAGTCTAAATGCTATTGCTGGTGAGGGATGAAGCAGGCTATGCTGCTGTGGGACACCTTGTTGACGGCGAACAAAATAGCTCATTGATAGAATTGCCCGAATTTATTTTTTTGATTTGATTTGATTTGATTTGATTTGATTTGTATGCCGCCCCTCTCCGAAGACTCGGGGCGGCTAACAGCAATATAAAAAGACAATGTAAACAAATCTAATATTAAAAGACAATCTAAAAAAACCCCAATTTAAAGAACCACTCATACATACAAGCATACCATGTATAAGTTCTATAAGCCTAGGGGGAAGGGAAATATCAATTCCCCCATGCCTGACGACAGAGGTGGGTTTTAAGGAGCTTACGAAAGGCAAGGAGAGTGGGGGCAACTCTGATATCTGGGGGGAGCTGGTTCCAGAGGGTCGGGGCCGCCACAGAGAAGGCTCTTCTCCTGGGTCCCGCCAAACGACATTGCTTAGTCGACGGGACCCGGAGAAGGCCAACTCTGTGGGACCTAACCGGTCGCTGGGATTCGTGCGGCAGAAGGCGGTCCCGGTGATATTCTGGTCCGATGCCATGAAGGGCTTTATAGGTCATAACCAACACTTTGAATTGTGACTGGAAATTGATCGGCAACCAGTGCAGATTGCGGAGTGTTGGTGTAACATGGGCATACCTAGGGAGGCCCATGATTGCTCTCGCAGCTGCATTCTGCACGATCTGAAGTTTCCGAACACTTTTCAAAGGTAGCCCCATGTAGAGAGCATTACAGTAGTCGAACCTCGAGGTGATGAGGGCATGAATTGATACCATTGTTAGAAATTAAAGTAGCAACTCTCAAATCCAGCTCCAGGATTCTGCCAAGAGGAGTAAGAAGACAGCATCCTATATATAGAGAGGGGGGGGGGATGAAAAAGTCAAGATGGCAGCCATAGTGATGCAACCAAAGCCCCACCCTTTTTTATTTGCACTCACACAATGCATATACAAAAAAAGACCATAGCTTCATTCATATCTTGCACTGCCATCTTGGCTTTTTCTCCCATGGATGCCTCAGTCTTCAGAGGTGGCTCTTTTGCCACCCTTAACAGAACAGAAAGAGTTAGAAGAGACCTTGGTGGTCTTCTAATCCAATCCCCGTCCTAATCCAACCGTATACCATTTCAGACAAATGATAGTCCAATGCCTTCTTTAAAAACTTCCAGTGTTGGACATTCCACAATTTCTTGATGCAAGTCCTTCCACTGGTTAATTCTTCCCAACTGTCAAGAAATTTTGTTCTAGGTTAGATGATCTCTCCTTGGTGAGTTTACATCTATTGCTTCTTGTCTTGCTTTCTGGTGCTTTGGAGAACAAGTTGACTCCTTCTTTTTTGTGGCAACCGTCTAGATATTGGAACATTGCTACCGTATCACTGCTGGAATCCTTTTCATTAAACTAGACATAACCAATTCCTGCAACTGTTCTTCATGTGTTTTAGCCTTTAGTCCCCTAATCTTCCTTGTTGCTCTTCTCTGCTTTATTTATTTGTTTGTTTGTTTGTTTGTTTATTTATTTATTTGTTTATTGAATTTGTATGCTGCCCCTCTCCGTTGACTCGGGGCGGCTAACAACAATGATTAAAAAAACAGCATGTAACAATCCAATAATAAAACAACTAAAAACCCTTATTATAAAAGCAAACACACACAAACATACCATGCATAACTTGTAATGGCCTAGGGGGAAGGAATATCTCAACTCCCCCATGCCTGGCGGCATAAGTGAGTCTTGAGTAGTTTACGAAAGACAGGGAGGATGGGGGCAGTTCTAATCTCCAGGGGGAGTTGGTTCCAGAGGGCCAGGGCCGCCACAGAGAAGGCTCTTCCCCTGGGGCCCGCCAAATGACATTGTTTAGTCGACGGGACCCGGAGAAGGCCAAATCTGTGGGACCTTATCGGTCGCTGGGATTCGTGTGGTAGCAGGCGGTTCCGGAGGTAATCTGGTCCAATGCCATGTAGGGCTTTAAAGGTCTTCCTAGAGTCTCAACATCTCTTTTACATTGTGGATGCAATATTCCAAGAGTAGTCTTATTATCAAAGCATTATAAAGAGGTAGTAACCGATTAGATTCCCTCATGCCAAGCGCCAGGTCTTGAGTGATCATTAGCCCTCCACTCCCCTGGATTATGTGTTACAGCAGTCTCAGTGTCCCTTATTAAGTGTCACTGCCTCGGAGCTGCTGGGACAGAGGAGGGAGGCTCAACGAAAGGTAAGCCACCAAGAGTTTTGTTCTCAAGGGAGGAGATTGCTCAGAAACTCTTCTGAAATTGCAGGGATTGGGGAAAAATTCTACCCCAGGCTGTTTATCTTTGGAAAGCGCTGGCCCTTTGATACCCAAACCAAGTGGAGGTGAAATAAAGTGGATTTTGCAGAGATGGGGACAGTTGGCAGGGAAGAAACGGAAGAAGCCTGGGACAAGAGGGGCATTGAGAGACCCACACAGGTCGCCTTTTGTTAAGGGCCCCACCCTTAACACCCCACCAGGATCAAAGCACCCCTTGTGCCCGAGGCTGTGGGTGTCAGTGGTAGGCAAACAACAATATGTGCCTGTCTTCTCTTCCCCAAGTAACTCTTCCTTTTGCTGCTAAGCCTCTTTGAGGAGATGTTCCGTGGGGCTGAAGATCACATGGGACTTGCAGGTTTTCAGTGGATGGAGGCACAGGGGTAGGCTTAGCGGCAAACACCCGGAGAACCCAGGAGGGCAAAGTAGTGGGATTAGCAATAGCATTTAGACTTGTCTACTGCTTCATCGTGCTTTCACAGCCCTCTCTAAAGAGTTTACAGAGAGTAAACCTATTGCCCCCAACAATCTGGGTCCTCATTTTACCCACCTTGGAAGGATGGAAGGATGAGTCAACCTTGATTTGAACTGCTGAACTACAGCTCGCAGTTAGCTGAAGTAGCCTGCAGTGCTACTTCATATATGGAACTTGCTACTTATATTGCTATACAGTGATACGTTGTCTTACAAACTTAATTGGTTCCGGGACGAGGTTCTTAAGGTGAAAAGTTTGTAAGACAAAACAATGTTTTCCATAGGAATCAATGGAAAAGCGATTAATGCGTGCAAGCCCAAAATTCAACTCTTTTGCCAGCCGAAGCACCCGTTTTTGCGCTGCTGGGATTCCCCTGAGGCTCCCCTCCATGGGAAACCCCACCTCTGGACTTCTGTGTTTTTGCGATGCTGCAGGGGAATGCCAGCAGTGCAAAACGGGTGCTTCGCTGGCAACGGAAGTCTGAAGGTGGGGTTTCCCATGGAGGGGAGCCTCAGGGGAATCCCAGCAGTGCAAACACGGGTGCTTCTCTGGCAACGGAAGTCCGGAAGTGGGGCATCCCAGCGGCTTCGGTGGGTTTGTAAGGTGAAAATAGTTTGTAAGAAGAGGCAAAAAAAAATCTTAAACCCCGGGTTTCTATCTCGAAAAGTTTGTATGACGAGGTGTTTGTAAGACGAGGTATCACTGTATTTTATTAATTAATTAATTAAATTCCTATGCTGCCCTTCTCAAGGCAACTCAGGGCAGCCTACAACATTAAATATAACAATATACAAGAAATCTATATAACTATAAAAATTATAAAAATTTACTATAAAACCACATTTTAAAAGATTCCATATACACTCAAACGCATTCATCCAATCCAATACCATCATATCTAGTAACGGCCCCCATGCCCACCGGCAGAGGTAGGTTATATATATTGCATAGGTAGGTTATATATATTGCTACTTCATATATTGGACACATTGGCTAAATGGAACCCTCTGGCCCGGAGATTGTGGGCTATTGAATATTAATTGTTAGGAGACAATAGTGGGGGAGGAGAGAGAATCATTAATTTTGGGTTGGATTTTCAGAAATATGTTTTGGAAAACAAAATTAAGGTGTAGACTGTTCTTTGGTATCATCCAGTAAGTAGTTCTGTGTCGACCGCATAGCTTTGTGCTATCAGCTAAGGATCAAACTCAGATACTCCGATTTTGATGGGATTTTTTTTTTTAAAAAAAATATTCCCTAACAATATGCAGGCCTCTTGCCCTTTGTGCTAGCAATTCTGCAATCCTTGTTATCTTGAAATGGTTCTTGTGTGCTTTGAACATCACTGTACGGGGGAGAAGGGGACAGGAGATCAGAATGCAGCCAGGACAATCTGTCCCTGTTTTGAAGGAAAGTTCTACCCATCGGGATAGGAAAGCCTTAAGCTAGGGCTGAAAGTGAGCAAGCTGTACCCTAGTAGATGCATCCAAAGTGCTCTTGTGTTATGAGCAGTAACGGGCTGCTGGGGGGGGGACACACAGTGGGGGCAGTGTTCCCTCTAATTTTTTTTTGGGAGGGGCGGAAAAGTATAGTGTCTGAGCGGCAGTCCCTTCGAGACTGGGCAGCACAGAAATAATAAATAAACAAACAAACAAACAAACAAACAAACAAATAAAAAACCGACCCTGTTTTGCCTCAGAGAATTTCAAAATAAAATACTGTACTGTGTGTCTATAACAGTGAGCTCATAATAGGGCAACTCTATCAATATCAAAATGCCACTTAAATAGTTGAGCTAGTTTCAAACTAGATTTTGATTTTCTTTCTCTCTTCCTTACTCCCATTCTTTTTCTTTCTCTTTTCCTTCCTCTCTTCTTTCTATCTGTTTCTCTCTCTTCCTCTCTCTCTCCTTCCCTCTCACTCTTTCCCTCTCGGCTTCTGGGCAGGTTTGGAAAACTCTGAGTTGATGACGATTTTTAAGTGAGCGATTGCTCACTGCTCAGCTTAGAGGGAACTATGAGTGGGGTTAGTAAGCTTATGTACTATTTATGAAATACTTAATAGCTTTTTTTAATTGCCCTTCCTTCTCTTAGTATGATCCTTAATTACTTTTAAAATAGGAAATTTTAGCTAGAGGTATAACAAGCAGGAAGAGGGAGATTGTGATCCCCTTATATAGAGCGCTGGTGAGACCCCATTTGGAATCCTGTCTTCAGTTCTGGAGACCTCACCTACAAAAAGAGATTGACAAAATTGAACGGGTCCAAAGACGGGCTACAAGAATGGTGGAAGGTCTTAAGCATAAAACTTATCAGGAAAGACTTCATGAACTCAATCTGTATAGTCTGGAGGGCAGACGGGAAAAGGGGGGACATGATCAAAACATTTAAATATGTTAAAGGGTTAAATAAGGTTCAGGAGGGAAGTGTTTTTAGTAGGAAAGTGAACACAAGAACAAGGGGACACAATCTGAAGTTAGTTGGGGGAAAGATCAAAGGCAACATGAGAAAATATTATTTTACTGAAAGAGTAGTAGATTCTTGGAACAAACTTCCAGCAGACATGGTTGGTAAATCCACAGTAACTGAATTTAAACATGCCTGGGATAAACATAGATCCATCCTAAGATAAAATACAAAAAAATAGTATAAGGGCAGACTCGATGGATCATGAGGTCTTTTTCTGCCGTCAGTCTTCTATGTTTCTATGAAATAATTAAATAGTATGATTTTACCTGATTTTACCATTTTAATCATTCTCTAGAACTGAACTTTTATAGCAATTAAAGAAAATTGAGCTACTTGCCTAATCTGTTATTATACTGAACCTTGTGGGTGCAGTACAAAACCTTAAAATGTTACTGTGCTCCTCAAGAAATAATGCTGCCTGTCATTTGTACTTTTTATGGCTATTCAAATAATGTGACTTAATTAACTGAAAAAGACTATTTGAAAAAACTTATCTTGGTCGGTAAGCCACTCCCAGTCACATGATCTTTAAGCCACCACCACTACCCGATCACATGATTGTCAAGCCACTCCCACCTGGTCACATGGTCGGCAATCTACTCCAACCCGGTCACATGACCATCAAGCCACACTCACACAATAAGCCTACCATAGTGTGGTAGTAAAATATTTTGCAGCTCTTCACTGGTTGTGAGCCATGGTTGCTCAGTGGTTAGAATGCTGCTGTATTGGTAGCTTAATTCAGTTCCCGCCCTGCCAGGAGTTAGATCTTCACCAGCTCAAGTTTGACTCAGCCTTCCCTCACTGTAGACCCAGATTGCTGAGCGACAATATGCTGACTCTGCAAACTGAGAGGGATGTAAAGCATTGAAGGGGTATATAGTGGTACCTCTACTTACGAACTTAATTCGTTCCGTGACCAGGTTCTTAAGTAGAAAAGTTTGTAAGAAGAAACAATTTTTCCCATAGGAATCAATGTAAAAGCAAATAATGTGTGCGATTGGGGAAACCACAGGGAGGGTGGAGGCCCTGTTTCCTCCCAGGAGATTCCTAGAGAGGCCCCACGGAGGCTTCTCCCCACCTTTTCCGGCCCCGTTTCCTCCCAGGAGATTCCTAGAGGGGTCCCACGGAGACTTCTCCCCACCTTTTCCAGCCCCGTTTCCTCCCAGGAGATTCCTAGAGAGGCCCCACAGAGACTTCTCCCCACCTTTTCCGGCCCTGTTTCCTCCCAGGAGATTCCTAGAGGGGCCCCATGGTAGCTTATCCCTGCCTTTTCCAGCCCCGTTTCCTCCCAGGAGATTCCTAGAGGGGCCCCACGGTGGCTTATCCCTGCCTTTTCCAGCCCCGTTTCCTCCCAGGAGATTCCTAGAGGGGCCCCATGGTAGCTTATCCCTGCCTTTTCCAGCCCCGTTTCCTCCCAGGAGATTCCTAGAGGGGCCCCACGGAGGCTTCTCCCCACCTTTTCCAGCCCCGTTTCCCCCCAGGAGATTCCTAGAGAGGCCCCACGGAGGCTTCTCCCCACCTTTTCCAGCCCCGTTTCCCCCCAGGAGATTCCTAGAGAGGCCCCACGGAGGCTTCTCCCCACCTTTTCCAGCCCGGTTTCCTCCCAGGAGATTCCTAGAGGGGCCCCACGGTGACTTCTCCCCACCTTTTCCAGCCCTGTTTCCTCCCAGGAGATTCCTAGAGAGGCCCCACGGAGGCTTCTCCCTACCTTTTCCGGCCTTGTTTCCTCCCAGGAGATTCCTAGAGAGGTCCCACGGAGGCTTCTCCCTGCCTTTTCCGGTTACAGTTTCAGAGGCTCAGGTTTGTAAGTGGAAAATGTCTACGGAGAGGGGTGGCATAGAAATCTAATAAATAATAAATAATAATAATAAAATGGTTCTCGAGAAGAGGCAAAAAAATCTTGAACACCCGGTTCTTATCTAGAAAAGTTCGTAAATTAGAGGCATTCTTAGGTAGAGGTACCACTGTATAAGTCTAAGTGCTATTGCTATGATCAGCAGCAGGCTTGGCTTTCTCAGTCCTGGGTGTGCATCACCTATCTGCATTGATTGCCGATCAATTTCCGGTCACAATTCAAAGTGTTGGTTATGACCTATAAAGCCTTTCATGGCATTGGACCAGAATATCTCCGAGACCGCCTTCTGCTGCACGAATCCCAGTGACCGATTAGGTCCCACAAAGTCGGCCTTCTCCGGGTCCCGTCAACTAAACAATGTCGGTTGGTGGGCCCCAGGGGAAGAGCCTTCTCTGTGGCGGCCCCGACTCTCTGGAACCAGCTCCCCCCAGAGATTAGAACTGCCCTTACCCTCCTTGCCTTTCGTAAACTCCTCAAAACCCACATTTGTCATCAGGCATGGGGGAATTGAGATATCTCCCCCGGGCCTATATAATTTATGTATGGTATGTTTGTAGGTATGTCTGCTTAAAAATGGGGTTTTGTTAACTATTTTAAATTTTAAATTGTAAATTATTAGATTTGTCATGAATTGTTTTATTGTGTTGTGAGCCGCCCCGTGTCTACGGAAATGGGCGGCATACAAATCTAATAAACAATCAATCAATCAATCAATCAATCTTCCTTAAGGAGTCCAAATCAAGGCAAAAAGAAGGAAAATCACCTTGATGTCAAATCTGCTTTTGGAGTGCCTCTGTTTTCCCCATTTGCGTTCCCTTTAGCCTGGAGGCATTCCCCCCACCCCACCCCATGTACTTCATATGTCTACTCATTGTCTACAATTAACCAGCTTTGCAGAAGCTCCTGGAGAGATTTTAGAGACTCAACTGGAGGTGGGGGAAAAATGGAGTCTGAGTTCTTTGGAAGCGAAGTGGCTGTTCTGCTCTGAGCGGCTGCCTTTTCTTATCAGAGGAAGCAGCAGGAGCTGTCAAATCAGGCTGCCAAATAAAATTGAACATGTGGGACTCTAAAAAAACAGTGCCAGGTATGGTTGCCCCTAGAAGCTGTGTTTCTGCTCCAAAGTCCAGATAAGCATCCCTCGGAATAATCTAAGGAGGAGGCGATCAAGCTTTTTACACTTTTTATTTTATTTTATTTTATTTGTCAAAACATGTACAAGATGTTGTGATTCCACCTGAGGCTCCTCAGGGAATGGCTGGACCTCTGCCGGATCCATGCCCAGAGGAGGAGGACAGTGAACAGGAGGGGGAGGACCAGGCAGGCGTGGGAGAGGAACGTCAGGAAGAGGAGGAGGGAGAGCAGCCTGAGACCCCCGGGGGGGGGGGCTCTCCCCAGCTAGTAGCCTGCATTCATGGGATGAAGACGCACAGGCTATAATAGACATGACCAGCAGCTCAAAGAAGGGGCCAATTAGAAAGGTATTTCTATCCCTGAATTGGCGACAGCTGGGTTTGGGTGTGGTTCTTCTCAGCAGGGTTGAAAAGGCAGGCCCGCCCTTACAGTCTTGTGGAGAGTTATCAATTGGGGGTCCTGTGACATTGCTTCGATTCTTGGCATCTCTGATCTTGGCTTGTGGCCTAGAAGTCTGGAAGACTTGGGGGAGGCGTGGGTTTTATTATCTCCAGCGTTGTTTTTGCCAGCAAGAATCCTGTTTTATTGCCTGGCCTTCGTGAAACCTCTGTGAAGCTTCATAGTGTTCCTGTCTGTAAGAACAGTTTTTTGTTACCTGTGTTTGCTTTGGATTACAGTATATAAACTGCCTTTGCTTTTTACCAGTGTGTCTGGATACTCTTTTTGGTTGGTGTTGGCGTCTGGGGGGACCCAGACAGAACACAAGAGAGCAGGTATTAGTATAAATATAAACAAATGCAAAGTAGATGAAGGTAAATTTGGACAATAGGACAGTAAGACAGGGAGGGTAGGCAAGATGCACGCCCCTTACAGACCTCTTAGGAATGGGGTGAGGTCAACTGTAGACAGTCAAAGGTTAAAGTTTTTGGGGTTTGGGGAAGAAACCACAGAATCGGGTAATCCATTCCAGGCATTGATCACTCTGTTGCTGCAGTCGTATTTTCTACGGTCGGGTTTGGAGCAGTTTACATTGAGTTTGAATCTATTGTGTGCTTGTGTATTGTTGCGGTATACCGTAGACTTAAAACCTTCCAAGTAAATCAAATTACATATAGACCACGTTTCTGTTCTGTCGGGCTCTCTGGTAGACTCCTCCCAAAAATTCACAGGTACAAATTTCAGACACACACACACGTTTGAAAATTCTAAACAATGTTCTTTATAATGAAAACTCACTTAAACTAAGCCCTCTTTTGGTATAGCAAAGAGCACTGGTCTCCAAACAAACTGGTAATTTGTACAAGTCCCTTATCAGTTCTGTGATACTTAGCTTGCAGCTGTGAGGCACTTCACAGTCCTTCTTCTTTCACAAAGTGACACACACTTTGCTCTGGTTTAGTTTCAAAGCCGGGAAAAATCAGCACACAAAAGGTCAAAGTCAGCAAAGCAGGCACGAAACACAACGATCAGATAATCCTCCACAATGGCCAAACCCACAGGCTGCTCTTTATAGCAGTTTCACTAATGACCACAGCCCCACACAACCACAGGTGGCCTCATTTTCTTTGATAATAATCTCTCCGTTGTTGCTGCCTATGCATCGCTCTCTGCATGCGTGGCTGTATCATTAACTCTTGTTCTGAATCCAAGGAGGAGCTAGATAATTGATCTCCTTCTGAGCTGTCTGCCCCACTCTCCTCCTCCCTGTCACTCATGTCTTCTTGGTTAGAGGAGCCTTCATCAGCAGATTCCACCGGGGGCAAAACAGGCCTGCAGCATGTGGATGTCTCCCCCACATCCACAGTCCTTGGGGCAGGAGCTGGGCCAGAGCTAACCACAACAGTTTCAAGAGTCCCCAGTCCAACTAGAGTCCGGTTTTGATTATCGGAACTGAACTGAATTTGTTACTGAACTTTCACAGAAAAATCCAGTTCTCCTTGTCATCCCCCTTTCCCACCAATTTCCAGCAGGAAATTGAGTACCAGCAGTATTTAGATCATATGTCAGATTCCATGTTATTTTCCTTGACAAGGTTTCTGATTGTCTTTCCCTTTTTTTTCTCAGCACATCACTGAGGCTCATAAAAGCTCATAAAAGAAATCCTGGTGATTTCAGACTTTACCGATTGGCTACACTCAATAGCCTCAACCTATGAATCTTTGAACCGCATAGCAAAGTGATCTATTTGTGACAGTCTTCTCTTGCAAAGGTATTGGTTGACACTTCACCTTCTTGCCTTGTGCTTATTTGCTTGCAAATATATCTATTTCGCTTCCAAGTACATCACTAATTAATTATAATCTGAGCCCCTGATTCCATTTTCTTGGCTGGGCAAAGGATCTGTGAATCATACCAGGGGCAGCCATTTCATTCCCTAAGATTTAAAGAGACACCCCTGTTAAATTGTAAATCTATTTCCTCCTGGAAGTGTAAGGACTAGAAACATGCTGTTTAAAAAGAAAGTGAAAACACGAGGCTCCCTGCAGGGTGCTTAACTATAATTGTGACAGGGGCAGAAGAGGAAGCTGCTGGCAGATTCGAGGACAAAGGAGCAGAAGTCGGAGGTGAATAATCAGTTGCCTTAGCTACAAAGAAATTTCAATTTGTCGTTAGTTCCGGAGACATGCAACTGGATGCATTTTGCACGTCTGATATTGTTTATTCCATCTGGCAATACATCTGATACCCTTGTGGGGATAATATATTATTTCAGTGTAGCGTCGTTACAAATTAGAAAACATGCTTTTCCCTAGCACCAAACATTAAATCCCGCAACGGGATTCTTGTATGTGGGCGTAATTTTGGACTCTTTAAGGACTTCCTGCAGGGCATTGAAAGTCTTAATTGATTATGGGCCACGAAAATGATGTCGATTTTTATCAAGCGCAGAGATTTTTCTTCAGGAAGATCTGGCCCTTCAGCTCTCCCAAACAGTGCTATCACTGAGTTTGTACCGATTTGCTGCTGGGTATTCTCTTCTCTTCTCTTTCCATCTTTCCCAGCTCTAAAGATCATTTGGCTGCTAAAGAATCTTTTTTTTTTTTTAAATAAATTTATTGAATCTCTACATGGGGCTACCTTTGAAAAGTGTTCGGAAACTTCAGATCGTGCAGAATGCAGCTGAGAGAGCAGTCATGGGCTTACCTAGGTATGCCCATGTTTCACCATCACTCCGCAGTCTGCATTGGCTGCCGATCAATTTCCGGTCACAATTCAAAGTGTTGGTTATGACCTTTAAAGCCCTTCATGGCATCGGACCAGAATATCTCCGAGACCGCCTCCTGCCGCACGAATCCCAGCGACCGATTAGGTCCCACAGAGTGGGCCTTCTCCAGGTCCTGTCAACTAAACAATGCTGGTTGGCGGGTCCCAGGGGAAGAGCCTTCTCTGTGGTGGCGCCGGCTCTCTGGAACCAACTCCCCCCGGAGATTAGAACTGCCCCTACTCTTCCTGCCTTCCGAAAACTTCTTAAGACTCACCTTTGCCGTCAGGCATGGGGAAACTAAACATCTCCCCTGGGCATGTTAATTTATACATGGTATGCTTGTGTGTGTGTGTTTGCTACTACATGGGGTTTTTCTTAAATAGTTAAATATTTTAATTAATTGGATTGTTGTGACTGTTTTTACTTGTTGTGAGCTGCCCCGAGTCTTCGGAGAGGGGCGGCATACAAGTCCAACTAATAAATAAATAAATAAATAAATATATTAAAAACAGGGTACAGAAAGACAAAAGGGATATATATACTATACATTCTAACATTTATAATTTACTTATATAGTACACGTAGGTGGGGAGGGAGAAAAGAGGAAAGGGAGGGGGTTGGGGAAGAAGGGAAAGAGATATAGGGGGAAGGGGATAGGAAATTGGAGCAAAAGGGGAGTGGTAAGAAGAGAAGGCCAGCGTTAGAGCTGGGGCTTTCATGCTTTGCGGCCTGTGGTTTGAGCCCATAAGTGGTGTAAATTTCCCTAAAGTTTTATCCATATGTTTTGGATGTAATTGTTAGTGCCAATACGTATCAATGGTTTAAGGGTTTGTTTTCTTTGTAATTTTGAATTCCGTGTCAATCGATGTTTACAGTTTGTCGTTTCCATTTGATGTTTTGATTTGTGATGTAGGTTGCTAGTTTTTCAAGTTGGGTTTTTTTGGGATATTTTTCTTGGTGAATAATTTTTAAGTAATTTAGGTAATTTCTTTTAAAAAAGGAATTACCTAAAGAATCTTTATTATATCCCAATATACAGTGGTACCTTACGAACAAGTGCACTAGAGTGCCTTCCATCCCCTGTCCTATTGCTCTCCTATATCTCCTATACCTTTCCTCTATTCCTATATCTCTTCTTCTATTCTTTCATTGATATGTTCTATTACTATATCTTCTTTTCTATTATTTCTTAGATATATTTTACTATGAGTATCTCCTCTATAACCTTCATCATGTATTTTACTATGTGTATATAGATATATACCCACTAAAACCCTCATTGTGTATTGGACAAAACAAACAAACAAATAAATAAATAAATAAACTTAATTCGTTCCGTGACCAGGTTCTTAAGTAGAAAAGTTTGTAACAAGAAGCAATTTTTCCCATAGGAATCAATGCAAAAGCAAATAATGCGTGCGATTGGGGAAACCACAGGGAGGATGGAGGCCCTGTTTCCTCCCAGGAGATTCCTAGAGAGGCCCCACGGAGGCTTCTCCCCGCCTTTTCTGGCCCTGTTTCCTCCCAGGAGATTCCTAGAGAGGCCCCACGGAAGCTTCTCCCCACCTTTCCGGGTTACAGTTTCGGCGGCTCGGGTTTGTAAGTGGAAAATGGTTCTTGAAAAGAAGTAAAAAAATCTTGAACACCCGGTTCTTATCTAGAAAAGTTTGTAAGTAGAGGCGCTCTTAGGTAGAGGTACCACTGATGTTGATAAATAATCTTGTGGGGTTCCTGGGGCTCTCTGAACTTGGCTGTTTGCTTGCAGACATTTCAGCACCCCACTAGGTGACGACATCAGTTTGAGCGAGTATGTGATTTGCTACCTGTTTATATACAGATGGTCCTTAGCATAAACCATTCGTTTAGCAACCAGCTGAAGTTAGGAAGGTCTTGAAAAAAGTGGCTTGCTACCAGTCCCCACAGTAACAATTGTCATAGCATCTCAACTGTTACATGGTCAAAATTTGGATGCTCAGCAACCAGCATGTATTTGTTGATGGTTGCAACATGCCAAGGTCATGTGATTGCCATGTGCAACCTTCCCAGTTGAATTCCAACAAGCCAAATCAATGGGGGGAAATTGGATTCACTTAATGACCTGCCTGATTCACTTTACAACTTCTGCAATTTGCTTAACTGTGGCAAAAACAGTCATAAAATCAGGGTGTGACTTCTGGTCCTATTTGTCATAAGTCAAGGTCTGCCTCTCAGTTGCTTACCCTGCCAGTTTTGGATGGAATATTGATTTTTTCCTCCCCTTGGTGCTTCTTTCTAACCGTATAAAATTGTATGTTTAAAAGTGAAACAGAAAGACAGTGGATTATTTGCCAAATGCAGCACCTTCGTGTGTCCTTTTTGTTAATTGGGGAGCATCTCTAATTCCTCTTTCGTGGTTTAAGGCAGACCTGGTCAAGGGGCGGCCTGTGGACCGCATCCAGGCTGCCCGCTGTCTGTGACCAGCCCGCCCGATATCTGTGACTGCTCTGTGGAGGTCAGGGTCCACTCCCGACCTCCTACCAAGAGCGGCCGAGCACAGAAACCATGCAAACACTCCATGCGTAAAACAATTAGGGGTCTGTAGAGTGGGTCTGGGTGTTTAGGTCAGGCCAGGGTCTGGGTATTTATCTATCTATCTATCTATCTATCTATCTATCTATCTATCTATCTATCTATCTATCTATCTATCTATCTATTGGATTTGTATGCCGCCCCTCTCTGGAGACTCGGGGCGGCTAACAGCAATAATAAAACAGCATATAATAATAATAATCCAATACTTTAGAGTGGTCAGCGCTGAAAAAATCCCCTAACTGTGAGCAGTACAGGAGTGGTACACAGATACCACGTGCTTTCCCCCCTGTCCTCTACAGCAGTGATTTTCAACCTTTTTTGAGCCGCGGCACATTTTTTACATTTACAAAACCATGGGGCACATGGGGGGGGGGGCCCTAAAAAATATTGGACAAAAAAAATCTCTCTCTTCCTCCCTTTTGCTCTATTTCTCTCCCCCTCTTTCTCTCCCTTCCTTTTTTCCTCTCTCTCCATCCCTCTCTTTCTCTCTTCCTTCTTTCCTCTTTTTTGCTCTTTCTCTCTCCCTCCCTACCCCCTCTATGTCTTTCTCTCTCCCATCTTCCCTCCTTCTTTCTCTCTCTCTCTCTTGCTTTCTTTCTTTCTCTCTCTTGCTTTCTCTTGCTTTCTTTCTTTCTTGTTCTCTTTCTTTCTTTCTTTCTCTCTGTTTCTTGCTTTCTCACTCTTGCTTGCTTTCTCTCTTGTTTTCTTTCTCTCTTGCTTGCTTTCTCTTTCTCTGTTTTCTTTCTCTGAGCTTCGCGGCACACCTGACCATGTCTCGCGGCACACTAGTGTGCCACGGCACACTGGTTGAAAAACACTGCTCTACAGCAGCTACTAGTGCTCTGAAAAGATAGCATATGTATACTATATACAGTATTGGGTAGAACTGAGTTAATTATATTAGACCGGCCCTCTAAAACCCTCCTAATTTCTCATGCGGCCCCATGGCAAAATTAATTGCCCACCCCTGGTTCAAGGGAACACTCATTTTATACTTTCCGGAGGGTCTGCAGGAGAGGGCTTAGAAAAGTTTATTTGGAGGCCACCACCCTATGCTCAGAACCCTTTTTAATGATGGGTACCATAAAAGGAGCTGGGCTTTGACCCCAAAGATATAGCTCCCATCTGCATCTACATCTTGAATGTGAAAAGAAGGACTATGGAGACATCAGTTTTCTGCATGTGTGTGTGCCCTAAGAACACAACCAGGCAGTAGAGAATATATAAAGTACTGCTTCCCTCTGCTGGCACAATAGAGCAAACAAAGTACAGTATAACAATATCTTGAGGTTTGTTTGTTTTTTTAAAGAAAACTATTGTTATATAAGCATTACAGTACATTCCAACGTACGGGAGAACATCTCTTCCAAGTTGGCTTTGCAAAACTTAAAGTAAACAGATATTACTGAATAGGATAAAAAAAACCCTCCAACAAACGTATCAGAATGTAATAAATAGGAACTTTGAGAAATGGCATTGGGGTTTTTTTTGGAAGTGTTCATTTCTCTATTGCAGGGTTCACACCTCACAAACAAAAACCACTATTTCCTTAATCACAGTTCACTGCATAAGCTACAAGTAGGCTATCTTTACACAAGTTAATATGTCAAATTAAACAATATTACAGTTTAGGCAATGAATACAGTGGGATTAACGAAGCTGTTCAACTTCCAGCACTGAACATGTATACAGGAGGAGATTTGCATATGGATTCTCACCAATATTGTACAAAACATCAACAAATGGATGAAACATTTTTTCCTACAGAGCCTCCTCATGTCCAGGTTTTATTCAGTAGCCGTAAACCTCAATCTTGGCCATTGGATAATGTGTGGAGTTAATGAACCCAATCTGTATAGTCTGGAGGACAGAAGGAAAAGGGGGGACATGATCGAAACATTTAAATATGTTAAAGGGTTAAATAAGGTTCAGGAAGGAAGTGTTTTTAATAGGAAAGTGAACACAAGAACAAGGGGGCACAATCTGAGGTTAGTTGGGGGAAAGATCAAAAGCAACGTGAGAAAATATCATTTGACTGAAAGAGTAGTAGATGCTTGGAACAAACTTCCAGCAGACGTGGGTTGGTAAATCCACAGTAACTGAATTTAAACATCCCTGGGATAAACATATATCCATCCTAAGATAAAATACAGGAAATAGTATAAGGGCAGACTAGATGGACCATGAGGTCTTTTTCTGCCGTCAATCTTCTATGTTTCTATGTTTCCGGGAATTGAAGTCAACACGAAATAGCTAAGGTTGAGAAAACTATTTCAACCCCTTCAATTGCTTGAATATTGTCTTTGCATGAATGCACAGTGAATGCATACGATCTGCATATTAGTTGTAACTGACCTAGTTATGGGATGCAAACAGGAAACAGCTTCTGCCGTACTGGCAAAAATCCAATTTCTCCTTACTGTTAGTCTGATGCTTGTACAGGCCTGGCCTAGCTAGCAATTTCTTCTGTAGGATCTCTCTCTATGGAAGCGAGATGACAATGGAAGGCTATAGATTTTTAGGCAGAGATGGGCTGATGTCGGTTCAAATGGGTTTGCACGTACTGGTAGTTCTGACCACCGGATGGGCCCATCCACCTGCCGCACAATAATGGGTTTCACTTACCTTTGCTACATGTTTGGAGATGTTGTGGTTCAACATCTGAGCCAGATCAAAGACCAGCTGCGTCTCTGCTGGCTCCATGCCCGGGGGAGGCTGAGAGCGGAGAGGAGAGTTCTTGGCAGTCAGATAGTGCAGACAGCAGTCACGAAAGTGAAGGTGCTGCAAGGGAGCCCCGGGGAAGGGCTCTCTCCAGCAAGTAGCTTTGATTCCCTGGAGTCCCTGGATGATGACGCACAAGCTATCATTAGTATGCGGCAGAGACACATAGCTCAAATGAGGAATCAACTGCGTAGATATTATCAGCATTGAATGAGAAACACCAGGGGGTTGGGTGTGGTCCTCATTAGCAGGGAAGGGTTTATAAGGCATGAGAACCATTCTGGCAGCGTGGAGTGTTATCAAAGGGGAGTTGGTGTTATCTGCATTTTCTCTCAGCGTTTTTGTTCCTGGCTCGTGGCCCAGCAGCCTTGAAGACTGGTGGGAGGTGTGTGTCTGTTATTTCAACAGCCTCGTCTGGCATTAAGGATCCTGTGTCTCTGTATGAACAATTGCCTTCGTGTATCTATTTGGAGTTCCAGTGTTTTCCTGATCTGTAAGGACATTTTCTGTTGGCTTCTTTTCTCTTTACCATTATAAAACTGTGTTTGGATTCAACCGGTGTGTCTGGCTTATCTTTTTGGGTTGGTCATAGCTTCCGGAGTGACCCAGACAGAACAGGAGATGTGCACAGAACGTCTGGATGGGTGGGTGGAGCCTGCTGCCGCTGCTACTAGTTTTCCCAAACCAGGGCAAACTGGTGGCAACCCACCACTGACGCCCACTATCCCATCCTATATATCCCACTCTCTGGCTCTCCTGCCCCACCCACATAGCTCATGCTACTCACCATGGCTGCCCAAGAAGGTATGCTGGAAGCCGTGTGCATGAAATCGCTGTGAGTTTGATCCCTTGTGCAAGTACAGAAGGCACGTGCACACTCACATTTTCAGTTCTGCGCTAGGCAAACTGGTTGTTAAATTATGTGGATGTGTGAATTTCAACTCCCTGAATTTTCAGAATTGACATCCACACAATTTAAACTTGCTACGTTTGGGCAACACCGCTCTAGAGAATGTTCTGCTGTGCCAAACAATTGTCCTCTTACTACCAATGTCATCCTACTTCTCCTTCTTCCCTTTAGGTTGATCGACGCACTTCTTCAAAAATAAACAACATGAAATTCTTCTGCAAGACGCTGCTGGCCTTCTGGGTCCTATTTGAAGGTACTGTTGGGAGAATTGGTGCTAGACTTATGGTTGGGGGTCACCACAACATGAGGAACTGTATTAAGGGATCACGGCATTAGAAAGGTTAAGAACCACAGGGTTAGGATCATAGGAAAGAGCTTGTGAAGGAAATATGTGGTTTTACATAAATACAGTATTCTCTTCTCCCCCCCAAAGAAAATATATGGATGACTTAAGAATCCCGCTGCTTTGTTGTTCCTTATGGACAACAATTAGTGGCAACTGTTTTTCCTTCCGCAAGTGATGCCAGTCTCGGGAGAAGGAAATCAAGAAATCCCCTGTCTCTACCCTGAAACTATCTCCTGTTTTATTTTATTTATTTATATATTTATTTAAATTTATGCCCTCCCCCCTTCTCCTGACGGACTCAGGGCAGCTTACAACAATAAAATCAAAATACAAAAATTAAAATACCCCTGTACATAATATAGAATACAGATAGAAAAATTAAAACCCAATAAAACAGCACACCATCATCATTTATACATACTAGTGGCCAGAGTGGAGAACTATCACTCAACGGCTTCAAGCCTGCTGACATAAGTGTGTTTTTAATGCTTTTCGGAAGGCGGGGAGAATGGAAGCGGTATGAATCTCTAGGGGGAGTTGGTTTCAGAGGACCGGGGCCACCATAGAGAAGCCTCTCCCCCGCGGTCCTGCCAGTCAGCACTCTCTGGCTGATGTGACCCAGAGGCCAACTCTGTTTCACTTAATCAATTGCTGGGACATATGGGGCAGAAGACGGTCCCATAAATAATCTGGTCGTAAGCAGTGTTCCCTCTAATTTTTTGGGGGGGTGGGCGGAAAAGTATAGTGTCTGAGCGGCAGTCCCTTCGGCGGCACAGAAATAATAGATAGATAGATAGATAGATAGATAGATAGATAGATAGATAGATAGATAGATAGATAGATAGATAGATATACAGACAGACAGACAGACAAACTAACAAACAAACAAACAAATAAAAAACCCACCCTGTTTTGCCTCAGAGAATTTCAAGATAAAATACTGTACTGTGTGTCTATAACAGTGAGCTCATAATAGGGCAACTCTATCAATATCAAAATGCCACTTAAATAGTTGAGCTAGTTTCAAACTAGATTTTGATTTTCTTTCTCTCTTCCTTACTTTCATTCTTTTCCTTTCTCTTTTCCTTCCTCTCTTTTTTCTATCTGTTTCTCTCTCTTCCTCTCTTCCTCTCTCTCTCCTTCCCTCTCACTCTTTCCCTCTTGGCTTCTGGGCAGGTTTGGAAAACTCTGAGTTGATGATGATTTTTAAGTGAGCGATTGCTCACTGCTCAGCTTAGAGGGAACTATGGTCGTAAGCCATGTAGGTCTCTGTAGGTAATAACCAATGCCTTGAATTTCGTTCGGAGACCAATCGGAAGCCAGTGCAGCTAGCGGAGTGTTGGACTGATATGGGTGTATCTACATCACAGCTCACGCGGCTGCATGCTGGACTAGTTGAAGTCTCCAAACGTTCTTCAAGGGTGGCCCCAAGTAGAGCGCTTTGCAGTAATCAATTTGCATTACATTTGTAGAGTTAGCAATGCTATTCCATCTCACTGCTGTGACCCTATCAGCCCCGGAGGTAAATGATCTCCATGGCTTTTCCTGCTGATTCAAAGGCAGGTGAGATGCAGGTAACACAGCCCTGAGGGAGGGTCCTGAAAGGGATCACAGGACTATCCCTATTCGTCACATTCAATAAGAGGGACCAGTGATCCCAATCAATATTGTACAAGGTAGTTTTGGGATAAAGCATAAACTGCTAAACTGGGTAACTTTTTATTAGGTATTTCAAATAAGAAATATAAAAAAGATATACAGTATATTATTTAATAATCCATATACAGTGGTACCTCATCTTACGAACGCCTCTTCTAACGAACTTTTCAAGATACGAACCCGGTGTTTAAGATTTTTTTGCCTCTTCTTCCGAACTACTTTCACCTTACGAACCCAAGCAGCTGCTGCTGGGATGAAGGAGTTTCTTTTTTTCCCCTTTTTTGAAGAAAGAAAAGGGAGGGGCAGCTTGGAGGAGTAAAGATTTTGCATGCTTGCAAAGGCACTGAAACTGTGTCTTTTGAAGAAAGAAAAGGGAGGGGCAGCTTGGAGGAGTAAAGATTTTGCATGCTTGCAAAGGCACTGAAACGGTGTCTTTTGAAGAAAGAAAAGGGAGGGGCAGCTTGGAGGAGTAAAGATTTTGCATGCTTGCAAAGGCACTGAAACGGTGTCTTTTGAAGAAAGAAAAGGGAGGAGCAGCTTGGAGGAGTAAAGATTTTGCATGCTTGCAAAGGCACTGAAACTGTGTCTTTTGAAGAAAGAAAAGGGAGGGGCAGCTTGGAGGAGTAAAGATTTTGCATGCTTGCAAAGGCACTGAAACTGTGTCTTTTGAAGAAAGAAAAGGGAGGGGCAGCTTGGAAGAGTAAATATTTTGCATGCTTGCAAAGGCACTGAAAGGGTGTCTTTTGAAGAAAGAAAAGGGAGGGGCGGCTTGGAGGAGGAAAGATTTTGCAGAGAACAACGTGCTTGCAGAGGCACTGAAAGGGTGTCTTTTGAAGAAAGAAAAGGGAGGGGCGGCTTGGAGGAGGAAAGATTTTGCAGAGAACAACGTGCTTGCAGAGGCACTGAAAGGGTGTCTTTTGAAGAAAGAAAAGGGAGGGGCAGCTTGGAGGAGGAGAGATTTTGCAGAGAACAGCGTGCTTGCAAAGGCACTGAAAGGGCGTCTTTTGAAGAAAGAAAAGGGAGGGGCGGCTTGGAGGAGGAAAGATTTTGCAGAGAACAACATGCTTGCAGAGGCACTGAAAGGGTGTCTTTTGAAGAAAGAAAAGGGAGGGGCGGCTTGGAGGAGGAAAGATTTTGCAGAGAACAACGTGCTTGCAGAGGCACTGAAATTGTGTCTTTTGAAGAAAGAAAAGGGAGGGGCGCCCCTCTTGCCTTTCTTCCTTCCCACTCACCCTTTAGCCTAGCCTTGCTTCTTCCACCCGCCCCCTTTAGCTGCTCCTCCCTGCCCTCTGTTCGCCTCCCTTCTAAAGTTTGGGATTTTCCTGAAGGATTTGCACGCATTATTTGCTTTTACATTGATTCCTATGGGAAACATTGTTTCATCTTACAAACTTTTCACCTTACGAACCTCCTCCTGGAACCAATTAAGTTCGTATGATGAGGTACCACTGAATTATTAGCAGCTAGGATAGCTTTTGCTCAAAAATGGAAAGAAATTGAGACCCCAAAAGAAACAGATATACTTAAGAAAGTTTTACAATGTGCTGAGCTTGATATGATGACGAGAAGGTTAAACAATCAAGAAGAATCAGAATTCTATGATGTTTGGCAAAAGGTATATATCTGGTGGGATACAAAGAAAAAGAGATAACTTTATTATTATACTATTTTAAATATACTAGTACCTAGTAGTTATATTGTATTAGATGATGATTATTCACAATATAAATGTAAACTCCTTTTTTCTTCTACTTTTTAAATCTTTTTTTCTTTTATTTTAGTTCAATTTAAGCTATAATTTTAAAATTTTTATATATGTTCTTAAATACTTTAGATGTGTTTTTATCTATCACCTTATAATTGATATTTTTAAGTATTTTATAGACGGTGTTAAACAACGACAAGATCTGTTCTTTTTACTTTTTTCCCCCTTTTAAATATAAAGATGACTTCTACTCTGAGCGGAGCGACTGCAGCTCCACTAAGTGTTGCATGTTATGTATATTTATTTATTTAGATTTGTATGCCACCCCTCTCCGCAGACTCGGGGCGCCTCACAACAGAAAAAGACAATTCATAACAAATCTAAATTGTAGTTTAAAATATTTAAAAACCCCATTTACTAAACAAACATACAGACAGACATACCATTCATAAATTGTATATGCCCGGGGGAGATGTCTCAGTTCCCCCATGCCTGATGACAAAGGTGGGTTTTAAGGAGCTTACGGAAGGCAAGGAGAGTAGGGGCAGTTCTAATCTCTGGGGGGAGTTGGTTCCAGAGGGCCGGGGCTGCCACAGAGAAGGCTCTTCCCCTGGGGCCCGCCAACCGACAATGTTTAGTTGACGGGACCCGGAGAAGGCCCACTCATGTTTGTCTATGCAATTTAATTTTTTAAAAAAAAATTTTAAAGAAAGAATGATGCCACCTGAAGCAAACATGGAGAGAGAACGGTCACAGTGCATAAGGAGAAAACTCAGAATCAGCCATGAAGCAGGCAGTTGATTATATGGGGGTTTTTTTCTCCTTCATTGTGAGTCTCTTCTGCCTCTTTTCAAAGGGGTCTTGGCTGGACCGTGGAGCGCCTGGATGCCCGAACACATCACCGCCTTTGAGGGCACCTGCGTGGTTATCCCTTGCCGTTTCAGCTACCCGGAAGAGCTACGTCCAGCAGCCATCCACGGCATCTGGTACTTCAACAGCCCATACCCCAAGAATTATCCCCCGGTGGTTTACAAATCCCGCACCAACATTGTCCATGAGAGCTACGCTGGACGCAGTAGACTGCTGGGAGAGTTGAATTTCCGAAACTGCACTCTGCAGATCTCCCGTCTCAGCCCTGAACTCACAGGGAAGTATTACTTTCGGGGAGACCTTGGTGGCTACAATCAATATACCTACCCAGAGCACTGCAACCTGGAGGTCATCAGTGAGTATCAGGCAACGCTGGTGGGAAATACCAGTTCTAATTCTTGCTTATAAAGAGCCAGGTCTAAGCTGGTGAGCCCTTTCAAATAGTATGGGAACCAGCAACAATTAAGGGATTATTATTATTATTATTATTATTATTATTATTATTATTATTATTTATTGGATTTGTATGCCGCCCCTCTCCGCAGACTCAGGGCGGCTAACAACAGCAGTAAAACAGTACAACAAAATCCAATACTAAAAAAAGCAGTTAAAAACCCATTATATAAAAACGAATCATACATACAAACATACCATACATAAAATTGTGAAGGCCTAGGGGGAAAGTGTATCTTAGTTCCCCCGTGCCTGGCAGCAGAGGTGGATTTAAGCAGTTTACGAAAGGCAAGGAGGGTGGGGGCAATTCTAATCTCTGGGGGGAGTTGGTTCCAGAGGGTCGGGGCCGCCACAGAGAAGGCTCTTCCTCTGGGTCCCGCCAAGCGACATTGTTTGGTTGACGGGACCCGGAGAAGACCCACTCTGTGGGACCCAACTGGTCGCTGGGATTCGTGCAGTAGAAGGCGGTCCCTGAGATATTCTGGCCCGGTGCCATGAAGGGCTTCATAGGTCATAACCAACACTTTGAATTGTGACCGGAAACTGATCGGCAATCAATGCAGACTGCAGAGTGTTGGAGTAACATGGGCATATTTGGGAAAGCCCATGATTGCTCTCGCAGCTGCATTCTGCACAATCTGAAGTTTCTGAACACTTTTCAAAGGTAGCCCCATGTAGAGAGTGTTACAGTAGTCTGTAGGAGTCTTCCCTAGATAGAGTAGAGTAGGGTGGGGTAGGGTAGGGTAGGGTAGGGCAGGGCAGGGCAGGGCAGAATTCTTTATTGACCAAGTGTGATTGGACGCACAAGGAATTTGTTCCCGATGCACAAACTCTCTGCGTACATGCAATATAAAATGGTGATGCATCGTTTTGTTTGAGTCTGCAAACTCAAGCAGAAGCAATTCCCTAGCTATCTACATTCAAGAAACAAAATCTTACTGGTAAAAATAAACTAAAAAACAGATCAAATAAATTTGAATTGTCTAAGTATTTTGCCAAAGTTATAGTGAGCCTTATCTCCCAACAGAAGGGGTACAGTAACAGGACCTGGACTTGGTAGATCCTTCTCCACAATAGCACAATCTTAGCTCATAAGGATTATTTTTAGTATTCTCCAAAGAGGCTAATATTTGATAAATCCAGAGTTCCCCTGATGTACAATATCAGTTCCTGTTGTGTAAACTTGATTTAATGGTAGTTACTACTATTAAATACTGCTAAAACTCTCATTGTATTTATCCGTTTGTCTACATGTAGTACCGTAAGGTCGGCTAAAACTGCATTTTTTGCTATTTTTTAAAAAATCCAGCTATTTAAAATTGGCTAACTTAAAGAATGGGTGAAAAATCTGGGGCCCATTACTTCTGTGGGATTGAAATTCTCATGGTGATCAGTTTTGTTCATAAAGTTGTGGCCATTGCAGTGTCGCTGGAGTTACGTAATTGTGATTTTCATCGCTCTCTATTCGCTTCCCATAAGCAAAGTCAATGGGGAAGTCAGCAGGAAGTCAGAAATCACGCCCATTGCTTTCTTTTCGCCTTCCTGTTGTCATTTTGTTTATTTGCTTAGGTAAGTAAATATTGACTTGTTAGTGAAGTTTCCTTGCCACTATAGTTATTTTTTTCTATTTATGTAACAAACTCTGCCACAGGGGTGTCAAACTTGGCTTAGAGTCCTTAGATCTGGCCCACGGAGCCACCATGGAAATAGCAAAGGATTGGCCTGCGGTGCCTCTGCCAATGAAAATGGAGCTCAGGGGGGCCTCCTGTGGTCCACCCAGGCTCTGTTTTCATCCACAATGGCCTCCTGCAGCCCTCTGCCAGCGAAAAAAGAGCCTGGGGAATTTCCACCAGGGAGGCCCGACTGGCTCCATTTTTGCCAGCAGAAGGCTGCAGGAGACCATCATAGTGTTGCGCTGGACAGCGAATGAAAACTCGAACACAAGAGCTGGATGAAAATGGGTCACTTTATTGATTACAGTAATAGACCTGCAGAGGGTGCTAAATGGGGTGAAAATCCTGAACAAAACATACCTGGGCAACCAATGGGCGAACTCCTTGCTTGGTAAGGGTGAAGCGAGCCACGCCTTCACCCAAATTGAAAGCCACGCCCAGCGTGTGGGAGGGCTCACCTCCACGACCCGGAACGGAAGTGACGTAGATGAGCCCCAAGCGCTCCTCCCTCCCACCGCTCCGTCCGTGGAAGAGGCATGAGTTGTGAGACGAAGGAGCCCATCACCTTTTAAAAGATGCCCAAGGGAGAACACACGGTTGCAACTTACACCCTTTCCACCCCGCTTTTGCCAATAGTGACCAAATAGAGTAAATTCAATCAACCTATTTACAACCGATACACCCCCTAACCCATTAAAACCTCACACCTGACAAGGGTGGAGAAGGCGAAAAAACAATCTGAAATAAAGCTTCCAGACTGCCAAAAATTCCTTCTCGGCCCCAAAGGGTGACCTCTGCCAGACACCCTGGATAGAGCGGAGGGCGGGTGGGTGACTGTTCTGGAAGGCGAGCAGGGAGCAAAGGAGCGAGGGCGAGGGGTGCAGACCCTGAAATAGACCCGCAACCCCTCCCCTCGCTCCCATCAGCCCCTGCGAGCCAACCACCGCTCGTGGTGGGCTCAGACGCTTGGCGCCTCACCAATCAGCTGGGAGGTGGCGCCCCACCCCTCCCAGCCGAAACGGACGTCCAGCCGGGGCGATTCTTCTCCCGGCCGGACGGCATGGCTTTTTGCTGCAAAAAGCAGCGTGTGGGCCTCTTAAATGTCGAGCTAGCCACTGCAACCCCAGTCCCTGTGGTCAAACACAACCCTGATGCAGCCCTCAATGGAAATTGAGTTTGATACCCCTGCTATACTAGATGAGGGTGAAAGTTCATTCTCAGCTTTAACAGAGTTGGAAGGGTTGGTTTCGGAACGTTTCATTACCAGGCTAGGTAACATCTTCAGTGGAGTTTAAGGAAGTCAGTATCAGTCTTCTTCCATTTATAAGGGCTTCATGTGGTCAGTAGAAAAACGGGTCTTCAGCTACAAATATTCGGCCCTTATTGCAAACTGTTCTAGATGCCCACAGGACCATTTGGCTTTGGGGTTTAAAGAAATGTAGCCTAAAAATGTAACATTCTTTTCTTTAAAAAAAGCTTTATTGAATATTTACATTAAAAGAGAAACATAATACACAATATGACGATAATATAAACTGCAGAGGAAAAAAGAATGAAAAAGATATTAAGAATAAAGGAAATAAAGTGAGAAAGGTAAGGACGAGATTAAAGAAAAAAGAAAGAGATATTTGTCAACTATATAGATGTCATCTTAATCATAAACGATCTTTAATTTCACTGTTAGGTAGCTGTACATTTTCCTTCAGTTTTAGTTGTTTGTAGTAATGTTATTAAGTAAATTTGGGGTGTAGATATAGTAGTAATTATGTTTGAAGGAGGTATTAAAGAAACTGAAGGAATGAAGACAGAAGAACAAGAAGTATTAAGGACTATGACAAAAGCTGCTCATGCAATTATAGTATATGGATGGAAGGATAAAAGTAAATGGACACTAAAACGATGGAATGATTATATATTTGAACAAGTACAAATGGAAATAACTCATATTATCTCACTGAACTGTTCATGGGATGAAAAAGCTGAAAGGATAAGAAAAAAATGGAAACTTTATTTTGCATGGGTGGAAAGGGATAAGGCCAATGAAGACATAAAGAAGAAATTGTTTAGAAATCTGACCTGGCTGTGATTATGAATAAGGAAAAACTGAGGGAAGGGAGGGGGAAGGTTAAGGGTAAAAAGTATTAAAATTAAAATAAAAATATATTTTTTAAATGTAGTAATTATGTTTTATCTAAATAATCCAAAAAATGGGGGGTTGAGTTATGGATTTTAATAAACATCTTTGGCATGTTGCGATCGATTTATTTTATTTTATTTTATTTTATTGATTGATTGATTGATTGATTCATTCATTCATTCATTCATTCATTCATCCATCCATTCAATTTTTATGCCGCCCTTCTCCTTAGACTCAGGGCGGCTTACAACAAGTTAGCAATAGCACTTTTTAACAGAGCCAGCATATTGCCCCCACAATTTGGGTCCTCATTTTACCCACCTCGGAAGGATGGAAGGCTGAGTCAACCTTGAGCCGGTGATGAGATTTGAACCGCTGACCTTCAGATCTACAGTCAGCTTCAATGGCCTGCACTACAGCACTCTACCTGCTGTGCCACCCGGGCTCTATATCTTTTACAATTCAATCTATGGGTAATGGTCACATCAGGCTGAGCGATCTTTCTCCCAAAGGATGAACCGACTGATCACCTGTTTTTTTAGTAACCTCTCAACTGGAGGACAATATACCATGTTTCCCCGAAAATAAGACAGTGTCTTATATTAATTTTTGCTCCCAAAGATGTGCTACGTCTTACTTTCAGGGGATGTTTTATTTTTTTTTCCAATTAATTGTATCCTGTATCCTGCTGCAGCAAAAAGGCATCCAAACGCGCAGTCGCATGTTGGATGCATATTGGATGTGTTTTAAAACTAATTGATGCAGCGTTTGGGGATGCAATTTATGGACAGCAGTGTTATACAGTGATACCTCGTCTTACAAATGCCTCATCATACAAACTTTTCGAGATACAAACCCGGGGTTTAAGATTTTTTTGCCTCTTCTTACAAACTATTTTCACCTTACAAACCCACCGCCGCCGCTGGGATGCCCCGCCTCCGGACTTCCATTGCCAGAGAAGCACCCGTTTTTGCGCTGCTGGGATTCCCCTGAGGCTCCCCTCCATGGGAAACCCCACCTCCGGACTTCCGTGTTTTTGTGATGCTGCAGGGGAATCCCAGCAGGCGAATCCCAGCAGCACAAAAACGCTTCGCTGGCAACGGAAGTCCAGAGGTGGGGTTTCCCACAGAGGGGAGCCTCAGTGAAATCGCAGCATCGCAAAAACACAGAGGTCCGGAGGTGGGGTTTCCCATGGAGGGGAACCTCAGGGGAATCCCAGCAGTGCAAAAATGGGCGCTTCGGCTTGCAAAAGGGGTAAATTTTGGGCTTGCACGCATTAATCACTTTTCCATTGATTCCTATGGGACACATTGTTTCGTCTTACAAACTTTTCACCTTAAGAACCTCGTCCCGGAACCAATTAAGTTTGTAAGACAAGGTATCACTGTATATGTTCTGTTCAGGAATGTTGCGAAACGAAAGGTCTCCTATGTCTTACTTTCGGGGGATGCCTTATATTAGGCAATTCTATGAAACCTCTCCTATGTCTTACTTTCGGGGGTGACTTATTTTCGGGGAAACAGGGTAGTAGTGGGGGAGTTCCTATTTTCTCCATATTCTCTGTCTCTTTCTACACCACAGACAAGCCTACAATTGTGAATCCTCCAGAAGTCGTGGAGGGAACCGAAGTAGAGCTGCGCTGTGAGGTGCCTGACAATTGTCCAGACATGAAACCTGTCATCACGTGGATGAACTATGAGAATTTGGCTGAGCATTCAGTCTATGCACAAATAGAGGAAGAAGCCAGCACTTGGTCACTCATCTCCATCCTGAAGTTCCTACCACAGCGCGAGAACCACGGACACGAAGTGGGCTGCAAAATCAGCTACCCCAACACCACTTTTGAGTTTGACGGCTTCTCGACTCTGGACGTCAAATGTGAGTTGGATGTCGATAAGTAGCTTAGAACATTTTTTTATTTATTTAATTTTTTATAATTTTTTATAATGACAATTTATCAGTAAAACATTCACACAACACATAACAATGTGCTCAGTGCTGAAAGTGCCCACCACCAAACAACGTCCATACCCCTCCACCAAAATGGGGGCATATTTTCTTGTTCTGACGGGCTCTCTGGTAGGAGCCTCCCGAAAATTCAAGGGTACAAATTTTAGACAGACACACACATTTGAAAATTCAAAACAATGTTCTTTATCACAAAATTCAAAATAAACTAAGCACTCTTTTTGTATTGCAAAGAGCACTCTTCCCAAAACAACCAGGTAGTCTGTACAATTTCCCTTAAGCAGTCATTAAGTACTTAGCTAACAGCTGTGAAGAAACTTCACACCCTTTCTTCTTCCAACAAAGTGACACACACACACACACACGTTGCTCTGCTTTGTTTTCCAAGGCGTGAAAAAGCAACAAAGTCCAGAAAACCCAGGATTCCTGACGAACTCCAATCAGATATTCTTCCACAACGGCCAAACCCACATGCTACTATTTATAGCAACAGCCTTAATTACTGGAGCCCCACCCAAACACAGGTGGCCTCCCTTATTTCCTGTAATATGTTCTTACTTGGTCTCTTCTACACACAATTCTGCACTTGCGTGGGTCCAAAATGTCATCATCTGAATCAAGGGAAGATAAGGGAGATTGACTGCCTGGGCTGTGTGCCAAGCCCTCCTCTGCCGAGTCACTCCCACCTTCTTCTTCGTCCGAGGAAACTAAACTCTGAACTGATTCTGTCAGCAATAACACAGGCCTGTGACATGCTGAATTTTCCCCTGCATCCACCTCCCCATTCCCTGGGGCAGGAGCTGGGCCAGAGCCAACCACAACATTTTCTATATACCATTTTAACTCAACACCAGCATATCTATTTACATATTATAAAGTAATTCTAATTTATTCTTTATACCTTGGTCTCGAATTCTACTAACCACATGTCCTCTTGCTTTGTCCCATCAGTTCTCGCAGATTAGTTTCAATGGCCGAATTCATCCTCTTATCCATAATCTCAAACTGAATATGATCCACCATATACTGATACCACCGCCCTGAGTCGCCTCTAGAAGGGCAGCATAGAAATCTAATAAATAATAAATAAAATTTGTATTGTCCATTTTGTCACATCCTTCCAGCCTAGGACTATTACCGCCTGAGCACTTTCTATCGCTAAGTAGCTTAGAACATAGAATAATAGAGACATCGGAGGTCTTCCTATCTCATTTCTTTTCCTTTTTTGAAAGCCTTTGGTGATGGAGCATCCACAACTTCTGGAGGCAAGCTGTTCCACTGGCTAATTGTTCTCACTGTCAGGAAATTTCTCCTTCATTCTAGCTTGCTTCTCCCCTTGGCTAGTTTTCAACCATTGTTTCTTGTTTTGCTTTTTGGTGCCCTGGAAAATAGTTTGACTTCCTCCTCTTTGTAGGAGTCCCTCAAATATTGGGAACATTTATATGTTTTTATATTAAAACATAAATGTATTATTATTATTATTATTATTATTATTATTATTATTATTATTTATTAGATTTGTATGCCGTCCCTCTCCGCAGACTCGGGGCGGCTCACAACAATAACAAGAACAATGTAAGAACAAATCTAATAATTTAAAAAACGCTAAAATCCCCATTATTAAAAGAAAACATACACACAAACATACCATGTATAAACTGTATAGGCCCGGGGGAGATGTCTCAGTTCCCCCATGCCTGACGGCAGAGATGGATCTTAAGAACTTTACGAAAGGCAAGGAGGTATATATTTGATATCAATGCAACTTTGATAGAAATATATTGACTTTTGTATTTTTATACTTTACATTTTTAACATTGCATGTAAGTGGACACCTGTCGTCTTAACTTTGGAGGACCCCTGCAACAAGACTTGGTGGACTCAGGCTCTTTAATAACCTCCATAGCATGGCACATTCTGCTGCGGTATTGCTTTTTTGCAACCATCTAAAAGCAGAATGAAAACCGTAGTTCAAAAATTAAATAAATCATTATACAGATAATCCTTGATTTACAGTCATTTGCTTAGTGATTGTTCAAGGTGAAAATAGTGTTAAAAAATGACTTACAGCCGTTTTTCACACATAAGCATTCCCAAGGTCACAGGATCATAAAATCACTTAGCAACAGAAATTTGGGCTTGATTGTGAGATCATATGTCAAGGACTACATGCCCAGCATCAGGACCACAACTGTGCCTTCCACAAAATAACTATAGTAAAATAAAATCCCATTTTCTAATGTTAAAAGTCCATAATCTTAATTAGATGTCACAGAAAACTGTTTCCTATTCTGCATAAATGGGAGAGATTAGCAGTTAATTTAGCACTTAATTATATGGTAATTAATGCATTCCTGGGCCGAAAGCCATGTGAAAAGCAAGGGGGGGGGTTGTTCTCAATTCAATTTTAATATATTCTTTTCCCCTTTTTTATTGTCAAAGATTATCTGTTTTGCAAGTCACATTCCCTCAAACATGCATATTTCATTTCTTATGAGACTTCCTTCATCTCTAATCAATGTCACTTTCTCTTCCACAAGAAAATGAGTAACTGGGAACATAGGATTTGAAATGAAAAATGAGCTAGCATGCTAATAACAGCTTCTCACCCATTGTCATATTCTTTCTTAAACTCTGAATCTGCTTTTAGTTCATATTATACTAATAAAAAAGCTAAGGTAGCCAGGGAAAGGTTACACACAAATTACACACAAATATGAGGATTTTAAAAAAAAAAATTAGACATCTATCCACCTTTCTAAGGACCTTGCAATCTCATTTAATGGAATAAAATAGCTCCAACTCTGCTTTTGTTCACATAGGGAACTAAGGGGGGAAAGTACTAAAAAGAACATGACCAAGAAAGTCAAGATAGCAATACCATTTATATTATAAGTGGTATAACAATTTATCGTGCTTTACAGCCCTCTCTAAACAGTTTTCAGAATCACCAGGTTGCCCCCAACAATCTGTATCCTCATTTTATCAACCTTGGAAGAATGGAAGGTTGTGTCAACCTTGAGCTGGTCAGGATCGAACTCCAGAGAGTGGGCAGAGTTAACCTGCAATACTATGTCCTAATATCTTCGGGACCGCCTTCTGCCGTGTAAATCCCAGCGACCAATTAGGTCCCACAGAGTTGGCCTTCTCTGGGTCCCCTCGACTAAACAATGTCGTTTGGCGGGTCCCAGGGAAAGAGCCTTCTCTGTGGCGGCCCCGACTCTCTGGAACCAGCTCCCCCCGGAGATTAGAACTGCCCCCACCCTCCTTGTCTTTCGTAAATTCCTTAAAACCCATCTCTGCCATCAGGCATGGGGGAATTGAGACATCTCCCCCAGGCCTATACAATTTATTTATTTATTTTTTATTTATTTATTCTTTGTCCAATATACAATACATATGAAGGAGAATAGACATTAAGTAATATATATAATGATAGAAAGTAAGAAAGAAGAGAGGTTGGAGGAAAGGAGAGAAAATGTGTGAGATATGAGATAAGGAAAGAAGATTGGACAGGGGACGATAGGCACATCAGTGCACTTATGTACGCCCCTTATGTATGGTATGTTTGTGTGTATGTCTGCTTTAATAACGGGGTTTTTCTTTTAATGTTTTTAAATTATTAGATTTGTCATGAATTGTCTTATTGTTGTTGTGAGCCGCCCCGAGTCTACGGAGAGGGGCGGCATACAAATCTAATAAATAAAGAAATAAAATAACTACTGCACTACTCAAGAGTCATGACGATGACGATGTAATGCTCAATAAAAGACAATTTTTAAAAAGTTCTAATAACCCTATTGTGACTGTCGTACTGACTTTTTTTTTAATCATACCTGGCCGATACCTTTCTTACTATCTTTAACTGCTACAGAAAGAAACCTGGATATGCACCCAAAGGTGATCTCTTTACCTGTTCTTTGCAGACCCACCCCGTATCCTGCAAGTGAATTCCTCCGTGGAAGTCCTACATGGCGCCCATGTGTTCTTGATGTGTATTGTGGACAGCAGCCCAACAGCCATGATTGCCTGGCTCCGAGAAGATGAAATTCTCCATGAGGACCTAGCTGGGAATCTCACCCTCTACCTCGACAATGTCACTCACCTGCAGGATGGCATCTACACTTGTGTGGCAGAGAACATTTATGGCAAAGACAACCACTCCCTCGCCTTGACTGTGCTGTGTGAGTGCTAATCTAGTGCTCTGGAATGGGTTCCCCATTCTGGGATAATGCCTATTGTTTTTATTTATTTATCAAATGTATTTGCCACCCATAGAATATACAGTGATCCCCCGCTCGTTGCGAGGGTTCCGTTCCAGGACCCCCCGCAACGAGCGGGTTTTCGTGAAGTAGCGCTGCAGAAGTAAAAACACCATCTGCGCATGTGCAGATGGTGTTTTTAACTTCCGCAGCGCTAGCGAGGAGCCGAAGATTGGGGGTCGGCGCGGCCGCCGACATGGGGGGCTCGCTAGCACCCCCCCGAACCCCCAACCCGGGTTTGGGGGGGTGCTAGCAAGCCCCCCATGTCGGCGGGGATGTTTTAAAACACCCGCGCGGCTTTCCAATGAGTCCCGAAGACAAACGCGGAAGTTTGCCGTTTGTCTTCGGGACTCATTGGAAAGCTCCGATCGTTTTAAAACAGTTGCGCCATTCTCCGCTGACTCCTGGCGAACTTCCCCGCTTTAGGAGTCAGCGGAGAACGGCGCGCCTGCTTGGCTTCCCTCGCCAGCGCAGCCAACGTGCGCTACGATCTTCCGGGCGAGCCAGGCTCAGTGACGGAAGGCAGCCGCTTGGCCCGGGATGCTGGGCCGAGAGGAGCCGGGCTTGATCAGCTGAGCCTGGCTGGCCCGGAAGATCGTAGCGCGCGTTGGCTGCAGCGGCGAGGGAAGCCAAGCCGGCAGCAATGTCGCCGCCGCTGCAGCCAACGCGCGCTACGATCTTCCGGGCCAGCCAGGCTCAGCTGATCAAGCCCGGCTCCTCTCGGCCCAGCATCCCGGGCCAAGCGGCTGCCTTCCGTCACTGAGCCTGGCTCGCCCGGAAGATCGTAGCGCGCGTTGGCTGCAGCGGCGGCGACATTGCTGCCGGCTTGGCTTCCCTCGCCGCTGCAGCCAACGCGCGCTACGATCTTCCGGGCCAGCCAGGCTCAGTCACGGAAGGCAGCTGCTTGGCCCGGGATGCTGGGCCAAAAGGAGCCGGGCTTGAAGATCGCAGCGCGCGTTGGCTGCGGTGGCGAGGGCTTACGATGGAGGGTGGAGGAAGCGGCCATGGGAGGGCGAGCTGCCTCAGGGAGGAGGATCGGGCGGGACCAGGTGGGGGCTGGAATTTCTCCGCTGGGAAGAAGCGGCCAGGGCGAAGGGCGGACGAGCGGCGAAGGGCGGGCGAGCGGGTGCTGGGGAGGGCTTCTCGCCCTCCTGCCAGCAAGAGGGGGAGCGAACGGCGTGGGCGGGCGAAGGGCGGGCGAGCGGCAGCGAGGAGTTTGCGTGGGCGGTGGGGAAACTCCTCGCTGATGCCAGCAAGAGGGGGAAGACCCAGGGAAGCCGCCCAGCAGCTGATCTGCCGGGCGCCATCTACGCATGTGTGCCCATAAAAAAAAGGGCACGCATGCGTAGATGGTATTTTGACTTCCGGGTTCAAAATTCGCAAATTACCCTGTTCGCAATGGTTGGGGACGCAATAACCGGTGGATCACTGTATATAGAATAGAATAGAATAGAATAGAATACAGTGATCTCTCGGTTAGCGCGGGGGTTACGTTCCAAGACCTCCCGCGCTAACCGATTTCCGCGTTATACTGGATGCGGAAGTAAAAACCACCATCTGCGCATGTGCGCCATTTTTTTCATGGCCGCACATGCGCAGATGGTGGAGTTTGCGTGTGGGCGGCGGGGAAGACCAAGGGAAAGTTCCTTCAGCCGCCCAACAGCTGATCTGCTCCGCAGCGCGGAAGCAGCGAGGAGCCGAAGATGGGGTAAAGGCAAAGGGGAAACCCCATATTCGGCTCCTCGCTGCTGCCGCGCTGCGGAGCGGATCAGGTGTTGGGCGGCTGAAGGAACCTTCCCTTGGTCTTCCCGCCGCCCAGGCAAAGGAGAATCCCCAAGATCGCTTGCCGCTTGCCGCTTTGCAGCTTGGAGCCTTGCTTCGCCTCCTTCGCTGCAATAGGCAAGCGGCAAGCGATCTTGAGAAAGAGAGAGAAAGGAGGGCGACTTGCCAGTCCACGCCCCCCTGGATGAACAGCCTCGCATGGCCCCAGCGCCGGGCTCCGCTGTTGCCTCCGCCCCCATTCGGCTCTGCAGCTGAGAGGCCTTCCCGGCAGAGCCCTCCCCAACAGCTCCTGCCGCCAGCGCAAAAAAGAAAAGGAAAAAAAATCCCCAAAAGAGGCAGGCACAAAGCGGGGGCACAAGGGGAGCTGCCCGGCAGAGGTTGCTTTTTTTCTTCTCGTGGGCAAGTGGAGGGGGGGAGAGAGAAGGGAGGAAGAGTGTGTGAGAGAGGAAGAAAGAGAGAGAGAAATGATAGAAAAAAGGGGAGAAAAAAAAGAGAAATGAGAAAATGATTGAAGCATAGTGACAGGAAAGAAAGAGAAAGAGACAGAGAAGTGACTCTTGGTGATGACGTATGACGTCATCGGGTGGGAAAAACCGTGGTATAGCAAAAAAACCGTGGAGTATTTTTTAATTAATATTTTTTGAAAAACCGCGTTGCAGCGTTTCGCGCTAATCGAGACCGTGCTAATCGAGGGATCACTGTATTGGCGAAGTGTGATTGGACGCACATGGAATTTGTCTTAGGTGTACAGTGATCCCCCGCTCGTTGCGAGGGTTCCGTTCCAGGACCCCCCGCAACGAGCGGGTTTTCGCGAAGTAGCGCTGCGGAAGTAAAAACACCATCTGCGCATGTGCAGATGGTGTTTTTAACTTCCGCAGCGCTAGCGAGGAGCCGAAGATTGGGGGCGGCGCAGGTGTTTTAAAACGTCGCCGCCGACATGGGGGGCTCGCTAGCACCCCTCGAACCCCCAACCCGGGTTTGGGGGGGTGCTAGCAAGCCCCCCATGTCGGTGGCGACGTTTTAAAACACCCGCGCGGCTTTCCAATGAGTCCCGAAGACAAACGCGGAAGTTTGACGTTTGTCTTCGGGACTCATTGGAAAGCTCCGATCGTTTTAAAGCAGGCGCGCCGTTCTCCGCTGACTTCTAAAGCGGGGAAGTTCGCTAGGAGTCAGCGGAGAATGGCGCGCCTGCTTTAAAACGATCGGAGCCGGCCGGGCGAAGGGCGAAGGGCGAGCGGGTGGGCGAGCGGGTGGCCGGGCGAAGGGCGAAGGGCGGGCGAGCGGGTGCTGGGGGGGGCTTCACCCTCCCGCCAGCAAGAGGGGGAAGACCCAGGGAAGCCGCCCAGCAGCTGATCTGCCCGGCGCCATCTACGCATGCGTGCCCATAGAAAAAAGGGCACGCATGCGTAGATGGTATTTTGACTTCCGGGTTCAAAATTCGCAAATTACCCTGTTCACAATGGTTGGGGACGCAATAACCGGGGGATCACTGTATATGCTCTCAGGGTACATAAGGAGAATAAAATGCATTCATCAAGAATAAAGAGATACAACACTTAGTGATAGTCAAGGTTATTAATAAGCTATCAAACTGTACTAGGAAATAAATAAAAATAATATAATTGAAAGATGCAAGCAATACGGTTATAATAATAAGTGGGAACAGCAGTGATGGGCTCCTATGGGTACAGTTAGGTACAAAGAACCGGTAGAAAATTATGGTCAGTATATAGAACGGTTAGAATTTTTTTTCCCTTTTTTCCCCCTTCTGGGCTCTGGATATGTTTTTCCTATCACAGTAAATGAGGTTGAATGTGTGTGTGTGTGTGAGTACATAAGCATACAGTTTAAATAGTAGATAGTTTATTTTTGTGTGTAATACACATAATGTTTATTAATGTGTATAAGACACATGTGACATATATACCTAGAATTAAATAGTATATTTTTGATATTCAGTAATAGTAAGTAGATAGGGAAATTGTATCTCTTTGAGGCGAGGAGAGGCCAGGCACCCTAACCCTAACCCAAACCCTTGACATGAGTGACGTCAAGTTGGCCACCTTTAAGCCAGTCACATGACCTTTAAGCCATCCCCTGGTCACATGATTATCAAGCCACTCCCACCTGCTCACATGGCCAGCAAGCCACACCCACAAAACAAGCCATGCCCAAAGTGTGGTAGTAAAATTTTTTTGCAGCCCTTCACTGGGGAAGAAATAGATACTACTAAGGAAAAGAAGAATAGTAATAGTCTTTATAAAGTCTTAATGATACAGTACATTACTTAGTACTGTAATACAGTCTTATTTGAACCATTCTGGGATGAGGAATCTGTTCTTAGCTGAGGTGACCATTTGCACCATGTTTTAGGGTTTTTTTAAATGCATATCCTTCTTGACTTTGCCTCCCTCTGCAGATGCTCCTTGGAAACCAGTAGTCAACGTATCAATGGTGGCCCTGGAGGGAGAGCCCGTCACTATCTTCTGCAGCTCCCAGAGCAGCCCAGAGCCAACGATCACCATCTTCAAGGACAAGAAGCCATTAGCCATGGGGATCTACCAAAGCCACGTGGAGCTGGAGTTTGAATCCGTGTCGCATGAAGATGACGGTGAATACTGGTGCACAGCGGAGAACCAGTTTGGCCAGAGCAGCACTGCTTTCAACCTCACTGTTGAATGTAAGCAGTGGCTTTGTGCACCCAGAGACTTTTTAAATTCTAAATATCTCAAACATGTTTTGGGATTTATTTATTTATTTATTTATTTATTTATTTATTTATTTATTTATTTATTTTTATATTTTATTTTATTTTATTTTATAATTTAATTTTAATTTAATTTAATTTAATTTAATTTAATTTAATTTAATTTAATTTAATTTAATTTAATTTAATTTAATTTAATTTAATTTAATTTAATTTAATTTAATTTAATTTAATTTAATTTAATTTAATTTAATTTAATTTAATTTAATTAATTTAATTTAATTTAATTTAATTTAATTTAATTTTAATTTAATTTTAATTTAATTTATCTATCTATCTATCTATCTATCTATCTATCTATCTATCTATCTATCTATCTATCTATTTATTTATTGGATTCGTATGCCGCCCCTCTCCGCACACTCGGGACGGCTAACAACAGCAATAAAACAGTATATAACAAAATCCAATACTAAAAACAGTTAAAAACCCATTATATAAAAACCAATCATACATACAGACATACCATGCATAAAATTGTAAAGGCCTAGGGGGCAGTGTATCTCAGTTCCCCCATGCCTGGCGGCAGAGGTGGGTTTTAAGCAGCTTTCGAAAGGCAAGGAGGGTGGGGGCAATTCTAATCTCTGGGGGGAGTTGGTTCCAGGGGGGCCGGGGCCGCCACAGAAAAGGCTCTTCCTCTGGGTCCCGCCAAGCAACATTGTTTGGTTGACGGGACCTGGAGAAGACCCACTCTGTGGGACCTAACTGATTGGGTAGAGTGCGCTGGTAGATCATGTGCTTTGAATCCAGAAGTGCTCTGCTTTGAACTCTGGAATTTCCAGGAAAGATCCGTTCTCAAGCTGGAGAAGAGGGATTATTTCTCTATATTATTGTGGAACTGGAGCTATGCATCTCTTCATTGACCATATTTTTCAGAGTACAGTGATCCCTCGATTTTCGTGATCTCGTTCTTCGCGAAACGCTATATCGCGATTTTTCCCACCCGATGACGTCACTCTCTTCCTTCCTTTCTCATCTTTCTTTCTCTCTCTCTTTCTCTATCTTGCTTCTTCCTCTCTCACACTCTCTTCCTCCCTCTCTCATATCTTTCTTTTGTTCTCTCTCTTTCTCTATCTCTCCCCCTCTTGATCTGCTCGGCAGCGCAGCGAGGAGCCGAATCGGGGTTTCCCCTTTGCGTGGGCGGCGGGGAAACCCCGATCTTCGTCTGCTCGCTGCTGCTGCGCTGCCGAGCAGATCAGCTGCTGGGCGGCCGAAGGAACCTTCCCTGGGTCTTCCCCGCCGCCCACGCAAACTCCACCATCTGCGCATGCGCGGCCATGAAAAAAAGGGTGCGCATGCGCAGATGGTGTTTTTACTTCCGCAACCCTACATCGCGAAAAATCTATTATCGCGAGGGGTCTTGGAACGGAACCCTCGCGATAATCGAGGGATCACTGTATAAGACGCACCGGAGTATAGGATGTAGCTTAGTTTTGGGGGAGAAAAATAGGGAAAAGAATCTGCCTACCAGGTATTCATCTGGCTAGCATCCTTAGTCTGGCCAGCTTCAGCACATTATTTTATCCCCTGGTTAGGGCTTAAAAAAAAACCTTATTCAGAGAGAGTAACAATGAAAGAGCTTGCAAGCCAGTAAGAGCTAGGAAAATCATTAGCACCTGGTTAGGGCTGTAGAGAAACATTTGGAGCAAGTTAGAGTAATGAAAAAAAACAACCCCTGCAAAGACTTAGGGCTTGGAAAACATTCTTGACAGAGAGTACCAATGAAAGAGCTTGCAAGGTAAGAGCTGGGAAGATCGTTAGCATCTAATAATAATAATAATAATAATTTATTAGATTTGTATGCTGCCCCTCTCCAAAGACTCGGGGCGGCTCACAACAACGATAAAAACAATATTATAGTGGCACAAATCTAATATTTAAAAAAAACTAAAAACCCTATCATAATTAAAAACCAAACAGCACATACATACCAAACACAAATTATAATAAGCCTGGGGGAAAGATGTCTCAAATCCCCCATGCCTGGCGGTATAGGTGGGTCTTAAGTAGTTTATGGAAGACAAGGAGGGTGGGAGCAGTTCTAATCTCCGGGGAGAGTTGATTCCAGAGGGCCGGGGCCGCCACAGAGAAGGCTCTTCCCCCGGGGCCTGCCAGACGACATTGTTTAGTCGACGGGACCCAGAGAAGGCCAACTCTGTGGGACCTTACCGGCCGCTGGGATTCGTGCGGTAGCAGGCGGTTCCGGAGGTACTCTGGTCCAATGCCATGTAGGGCTTTAAAGGTCATGACCAACACTTTGAATTGTGACCGGAAACTGATCGGCAGCCAATCTAGTTAGGGCTGGGGGGGGGGAAGCTTTTAAAAAAAGCTACATTAGGAGTATAAGACGCACCTGAATTTTCAGCCTCTTTTAGGGAGGAAAAAAGCATGTCTTATATTCCGAAAAATATGGTATTTGTTGGAAATAGACATCTCAAGACTGTGGACCAACCCACTGCTCTATCATTGGCATAAATAGTGGGGCTTCCATAAAGAGGACCTCTACAATCCAAGAAAGCTATTAGAGCCTTAGGTGCAGTGTTTAGAACACAATATTAAAGGCTAGCTCTGCTCACTGCCAGGAGTTCGATCCTGACCAGCTGACCCATCCTTCCATCCTTCTGAAGTTGGTAAAATGAGGACCCAGATTGTTGGGGGAAATGCTTAGAGAAGGCTGTAAAGCACTAGAAAGTGGTATATAATGAAGGCAAACTGCCCTCCCCCAGTGGGCCGACCTCCAGGAAGGCACAGGATGCCATAGTTGCCACATCAAAATGAAGCAACCGGAGAAAATTTTCTCAATGAGACGACCTCGATTGAATCAAGACTGCTCCTTTTATTGTATTTCACTTTTCCTGACATGTGGTACAGAATAACCAATCCGAGAACGCCACATACATTAAGCCATCCCCCAACTACCATTCACTCATGCGCTGTATGAGGCAACCTCCTCGTGACTTCCCTATAGATAATTAATGGAAGCTCCATTCATTGCCTTTTCCTGGATTGTGTGTTTACTGGTGATTAGCAAAGGAATGAGAGTAAGGCATAAATTTCCTTATATGGAAGTTAGCTATACGTTATCTTCACGCTGTATATCAAGTTAATTATTTTCCACGTGGTCATGGATTCTGCAACTTGCTTACTCAGCCTGGACTTTGCTGCTTTTCCATAGAGCAGCGGTCCCCAAACCTTTTACACAGGGGGCCAGTTCACTGTCCCTCAGACTGTTGGAGGGCTGGACTATAAAAAAAAACTATGAACAAATCCCTATGCACACTGCACATACCTTATTTAAAGTAAAAACCAAAATGGGAACAAATACAATATTTAAAATAAAGAAGTAATAAGTAATTAAGTAATTAATAATTAAGTAATAAAGTAATTTATACTTCTTTATTAACAAGTAAATTTAAATTTAAATCAACAAACTCCATTTCTCCTTCCTTCCCTCCTTCCTTCCTCTCCACTTCTCTCTTCCCTCTTCCTTTTCTCTCATTTGTTTCATTTTCCTCTCCCTCGTTCTTTCCCGCCATCATTTTCTCATTTTTCTCTTTCTCTCTCTCTCTTTCCATCTCTCCCTCTTCCTTTCTCTCTCCCTCTCTCTCTCCCTCTTTCTCTTTCTTTCTCTCTCTCTTCTCTCTTTCTCTCACTCACTCTCTTTCTAACTCTCCCTCTTTGTATCTCTCACACTTTCTCTCTCTCCTCCTCTCTCTATTTCTCCCTTTCTCTCTCTCCCTTTCTATCTCTCCTCTTCATTTCTCTCTCCCTCTCTATTTCTCCCTCTTATATCGATCGGTAAAATCTCGTGTGCTGCTGCAGGTCGGTTAAAAGACCTCAGTGGGCCGCATCCGGCCCGCGGGCCGTAGTTTGGGGACCACTGCCATAGAGGAAGAATAAGGTTTTATTCAGCATCCATTAGGCTAAAACATCACCCTTCAGCAATATTCTATCCCAATGTTCAGTGCCTAAAAACCTATGATTACAACAATATAAGTGCTATTGCTATTAGTTCATCCTGGATTGCATTTCAATCTCTTATTTTTTCTCCACAGTTGCTCCGCGTATTTTTCCGGACTCCAAGTGCACAGCCGCTCGGGATACGGTGAAATGCATCTGTGCAGCCAGAGCCAACCCAGAAGCTACGATCACCTTTGAATTGCCCACCCGCAATGTGACGGTCAATGAGACTGACCGGGAGTTTGTGTACTCCCAGAAAACAGGCTACATTGTCACCAGCATCCTGACTGTTCAGAGGGAGGTTGACTCTCAGCTCTACATAGTCTGCTCTGCCAGGAATCTCTACGGCACCAAGAACCAGCAGCTCCAGTTCCATCACTCCAGTGAGAGTCCCTGCAGGCAAACATCACCTCTGATCCCTCTGGGCCATAGGCCCTCTGTTTTGACCCAGCTCCCAAACATGGCAAACCCTCTGTAGTTAACTAAATGTTCCCTTTATTATGACCAACAACAACCCCAGCAAAGTCTCTCTCACACAGCAGGCTAACAAATTTGTCCAGCAAGGAGATGAATAGTTGTCTGCCACACCTATTCATCTTGGCCCCCTGCCTTTTATCCCCAGAGCTAGGGTTGGGCTTTGCTAGAAGTGGAGCCTCTTCAATCCCAAAGACCAGCCCATAGATTTCCACTGCTCTCCTCTCCTCTGCCTTCTTTGCATCCACATATCAGGCACTGGACCCAGCTGTTCCTCCTCTTCGGCATCAGCCACCTCCTGGGGGCTGTTGACTCTCCATCTGAGGCCTGATGGGCAGCCTAGGCTCCGCCACTGTCTCTATCTCTGACAGCTCCAATTCCCTCTTCCCCGTCAGAGCTTTCAGATTGCCTTGATGCTGGCCCTGACTCCTTTATCTGATTTGGCTGCTTGTGGGACTGGGGGCCGACAGGCTACAACACCCTCCATGCCAGCCTGTCAAGGGCTGCCATCAAGGGCCAGTCTTACTAGTTATCTGAGAAGGTTGACACATCAACTGTTGGCCCACTGCAAAGCCGTTAGTCCCTTGGTGGTGCTCTTTCCTATTCAGTTGCCTTGTTTGTGAGGACCAGAGATTCGCTGTCTCACTCTGGCCAGAAATATGAATTAATATCAGAAGGCAAAGCGTTGAAAAGAATTTGAACACATTGGCCCACTTTAGCCTGGCAAGTAAACAACCAAAGGATTATGTGTTAGAAGTTTCCAAATATCAGCTGGGCTGTCACATATAAGTGAGAGACCAAACTTGGTTCTCTCTGACTCCAAAGAGGAAGAGCTAAACTGCCACCATCAAATTGCAAGCAAAAAAATATTTTAAAAACCCCTAACCATAACCTTAAGCATTTTGTCTTTTTATATGGTTTTTCTTTGCATTCATTTTTTTAAATTTTTTTATTAAACATTCTCAAAATTAAAAACAATACCTAACACAAAGAAAAAAAACATAAAACCCAAACAATTTTCCTCATTACAGCGAGTTCTTACCGCTATCGCTGATAACAGTTGCTTATCTAAGTTCTCATTTTTAATATATTCTACTCTATTATTTCATTATTATTTACTTTATTTATTTCTCTCTTTCTCTCTCTCTCTCTCTCTTTATTGGATTACTATGCCACCTCTCTCCGAAGACTCGGGGTGGCTTACAACATATGAAAACAGTAAATTACAATAAAATTAATCCAATTAAATTAAAATTACATAGCTATCTAAAATCCCTAATTATATTAAAAATCAATCAACACCCATTCATACAGCAATCATACAATCATTCCTTGGCCAGGGCCTAAGATCTAATCGGCCCAAACCTGATGACATAAATGAGTCTTAAGACTCTTACGAAAGGCGAGGAGGGTGGGGGCAGTACAAATCTCTGGGGAGAGCTGATTCCAGAGGGCCGGGGCTCCCACAGAGAAGACTCTTCTCTTAGGTCCCACCAAATGACATTGTCTAGTTGACGGGACCTGGAGAAGGCCGACTCTGTGGGACCCAACTGGTCGCTGGGATTTATGTGGCACTAGGTGGTCCCGCAAGTAATCTGGTCCGATGCCATTATTACTCTTTATACACATATCCTTTTTAAAAATATTTTCTTACTTACATATGTATATATTCTCATATATTATTACCTAATTTTATTTCTATTTTCTTATCAGAAATGCCATCTACTTCAAGCTAAATCTATTCTCATTCATCTCTTTCATGCAGCTCCATTGTCAATTTGTATTTGTATTTATTAGATTTGTATGCCGCCCCTCTCCGAAGACTCGGGGTGGGTAACAACAATATAAAAAGACAATGTAAACAAATCTAATATTAAAAATAATCTTAAAAACCCCAATTTAAATAACCACTCATACATACAAGCATACCATGCATAAATTCTATAAGCCTAGGGGGAAGGGAAATTTCAATTCCCCCATGCCTGACGACAGAGGTGGGTTTTAAGGAGCTTGCGAAAGGCAAGGAGGGTGAGGGCAACTCTGATATCTGGGGGGAGCTGGTTCCAGAGGGTCGGGGCCGCCACAGAGAAGGCTGTTCTCCTGGGTCCCGCCAAACAACATTGTTTAGTCGAAGGGACCCGGAGAAGGCCAACTCTGTGGGACCTAACCGGTCGCTGGGATTCGTGCGGCAGAAGGCGGTCCCGGAGATATTCTGGTCCGGTGCCATGAAGGGCTTTATAGGTCATAACCAACACTTTGAATTGTGACCGGAAATTGATCGGCAACCAATGCAGACTGCGGAGTGTTGGTGTAACATGGGCATACCTTGGGAAGCCCATGATTGCTCTTGCAGCTGCATTCTGCACGATCTGAAGTTTCCGAACACTTTTCAAAGGTAGCCCCATGTAGAGAGCATTACAGTAGTTGAACCTCGAGGTGATGAGGGCATGAGTGACTGTGAGTAGTGAGTCCCGGTCCAGATAGGGCCGCAACTGGTGCACCAGGCCAACCTGGGCAAACGCCCCCCTCGCCACAGCTGAAAGATGGTTCTCTAATGTGAGCTGTGGATCGAGGAGGACGCCCAAGTTGCGGACCCTCTCTGAGGGTCCATTTCGGCACATTCCAATATTATATTAATAATCTTTACATCTGATGGGCAGTCGGACTGTTTCCAGTGTTGTGCCAGGATAATTTTAGCAGCTGTCAGTATATTTCCACCCACTTTTAAACCTGTCTGTTGACCTGTGTCTTCCTTTCTTCCAGACAGTCTGATGTGGGCAAAGGTGGGACCGGTGGGAGCCGTTGTGGCCTTTGCAATACTCATAGCTGTGGTGTGCTATGTCAGCCAGGCCAGAAAAAAGTAAGTTTGGTGGGGAGAGAAGGGAATACATTGTTCTAAATGTTATGTTGTCGGGGCAGTTAATATTGTTATTGTAATTATCTTCATTTCTCCAGAAAAAACAATGATAATCCTGGCTTTGGTCAAACAGAAAACCCTCCGGTTGTCTACAGCGGAGATTACAGGACTCCAGGGAATCTGGAAAAATCAGAGGTACCAATAACAGTAGTTAAGTTGTGTTTAGTAGCCCTGTGTTGGTGGGGGCCCTCCCTGCAATTCACACCACATCTGGCTCCCTTTTGCTGCCTGGCTCCAATTGCTGTAAGTTGCTTCTGCCTCTAGGATCAATCAGGGCTGGATTCCCATTATTGCCGCTACCACTGTGTTGCGTGCACAGCTTTTATTATTTATTTATTTATTCAATTTTTATGCCGCCCTTCTCCTTAGACTCAGGGCGGCTTACAACATGTTAGCAATAGCACTTTTTTAACAGAGCCAGAATATTGCCCCCACAATCCGGGTCCTCATTTTACCCACCTCGGAAGGATGGAAGGCTGAGTCAACCTTGAGCCGGTGATGAGATTTGAACCGCTGACCTTCAGATCTACAAGTCAGCTTCAGTGGGCTGCAGTACAGCACTCTACCTGCTGCGCCACCCCGGCTCAATTTTGTTCTCCTGTATGCATGCATGCGCATGCAGCAAAATCTCACAATGGGATTAATGTGTGTGTGAGAGAGTTCAGTATTCCGCACATGCACAGAAGCAAAAAAATGCCAAAATCACACACATACACACACACACGCATCCCCTGGCAAGATTTTGCTTCCTGCATATGTGCAGAAGCAAACCCACATTGGGATGCACGCACGCGCATGCAAGGAGAACGGAAGCTGTGCACACGGTGCAACTTTCGCTTCCAGTGCGCCGTCTTCATCCGTAACCGGTAGCAATCTAATACTGGGCTGAATCCATTCCCATCTTCTGGAAGGAGAAGACAAGTACAGTGGTACCTCTAGATACGAGCTGCTCCACATGCGAGTATTCCAAGTTACGAGCCGGGACACGAGCGAAATTTCTGTTCGACACCCGAGCTCAAATTCGGGATACGAGCCGAGCTTCCACTAGATGGCGCAAGAATCTCCTTGCTTCCAGTTATCTCGGCGCGAAAAACAAAGTCTAAAGGCATTCGTTCAAGATACGAGTTGATCGACTTACGAGCTCGGGTCTGGAATGAATTAAACTCGTATGTCGAGGTACCACTGTATACTTCTCTCAGCTCAGTATTTTACAACAAGGGAAAGCTTTGTTAGAGGAGCTGGATGGATGGTTTCATCCTTAGGTCCTTTTTGGGGCAGTACAGGCAAGTTCCATTTTCACTGACAGAGGCTTGCAGGAGGCCATGGCAGCTGAAAACGGAAATTTGGAGCTCATTTTCACTGGCAGAGGCTTGCAGGAGGCCATGGCAGGTGAAAACGGAGCTTTGGAGCTCATTTTCACTAGCAGAGGCTTGCAGGAGGCCATGGCAGGTGAAAACAGAGCTTTGGAGATCATTTTCACTGGCAGAGGCTTGCAGGAGGCCATGGGAGCTAAAAACGGAGCTTTGGAGCCCATTTTCACTGGCAGAGGCTTGCAGGAGGCCATGGGAGCTAAAAACAGAGCTTTGGAGCCCATTTTTACTGGCAGAGAGCTCTGGCCACCACAAGCACCCCTGATATGGTTGATCTGGCCACACACACACCGGCCACGGCCTCCCAGGTCAACCACCATCCTGATGCGGTCCTTAATGAAGTTTGACACCCATGTCTTAGACCCATCCATGAGAAGTGTCCTTCCAAAAGGTGGTTTGTTTTGGATACAGTCAAAGAGGGGATTTTTTTTCCTTCCTGTTTTTTTCCCCGCTCACTCAAGTCAGAAGCATCGCTTCCTGTTGAAAGGATTAGCTGGTGACTTCACCATTGTCCTGGAGATGCCCAATTTGCGCTATCTTCTTATTCCCGGCAGGAGCTGGAGTGAAGGACGGGAGCTCAACCTCACCCCCATAGCAGCTCTCGGGTCTTGAACGCAGGCTTGCTAAACTCCTGCCCAGGGTTCCAACCACTTGAGCCACCATGCTGCTTCGCTCTTCCTGGAAGCATAACTAGTCAGCCCTAAGAATAGTTTCCTTACTTGGGGTTTTCTGGCCTATCGGTTTCAGCAGAGAGAAAAAAGTATGACCTTGACAGAACAAGACAGGAGAAGAAACTCAGATGGACATCGCTCTGTCACGGCCATAACCTATTCCACGAAAGATCCCACAGTTCCAACCCCTCTCCCTATATTTCACGGTGCTCCAAACTTACTTCAGGTGTCAGGGTTGCCTTTGCCCAAGCGGTCCTTTCTCCCTTGGAGTCATTAGTGACTACTCTTCCTTTTCTAATAGTCTAAAGAGATCTGCTCCCTGGAAAGTCACTGACCTGGCTAAGTAAGTATGGACTTCCCTGTCCACGTGTAACATTGTCATCCTCTCATTGCCCTTCCTCCTTTCCCACAAATGAAGCATCTGTGCATGCTTGTAGGGGCTTGCATGTCCTTCTGTGGCAGGAAGCTAAATGTCTTGTCTGGAGTAAGAAGCAAAGCAAGCTTGGGTTGAGTGAATAAAATAGAATGGAATGGAATGGAATAGGAGTAGAATAGTAAGAGAACAGAACAGAATAGGGGTAGGGAAAGTTGGCACTTCTTTGACGTGGACCTCAACTCCCAGAATTCCTGAGCTAGCATGATTGGCTCAGGAATTCTGGCAGTTGAAGTCCACAAGTCATGGAAGAGGCAATTTAGCCTACCCCTAGAATATAGACTAGACCAGTGCTGGCAAACCTATGGCACGGGTGCCACAGGTGGCACGTGGAGCCATATTTATTTATTATTATTTATTTATTATTTAGATTTGTATGCCGCCCCTCTCTGCAGACTCGGGCACTCCTGGCACACAAGCCATTGTCCTAGCTCAGCTCCTACATGCATGTGTGTGCTGGCCAGAGGCTCTGGTTTGCACAGAGGCTCTGGGAGGGCGTTTTTAGCTTCCAGAGAGCCCCCAGAGCGATGGGGGAGGGCGTTTTTTACCATCCCACAGCTCCAGGGAAACCTTTGGAGCCTGGGGAGGATGAAACACGAACCTATTGGGCCCACCAGAAGTTGGGAAACAGGCTGTTTCTGGCATCCAAAGGGCCTCCTGGGGGTGGAGGAAGCTATTTCCACCCTCCCCAGGTATTGAATTATGGGTCTGGGCACTCGTGCATGCTCGATAACACTCTTTTGGCACCCGAGGAAAAAAAGGATTGCCAACACTGGACTAGACTATAGACAGTTTTATTTATTTATTTTGTCCAAAACATAATGAGGGTTACAGAGGATATACTCATAGCAAAATATATCAGTGAAAGAATATGAGAAAAAATATAGGAATAAAATATATCAATGAGAGAATAGAGAAAAAGATATAGGACTATAGAAAAAGATATACAAAGAAATTTATAAAGAAATATAAAGAAACTAGACTAGACTAGACTAGACTAGACTAGACTAGACATCTCCAGGGAATTCCAGAGCTGTATGCTTGATTAGATAGTTGAAAAACACTTCAGAAGAAGACATAGACAAACCATTTCTGGCCTGGTGACAAGGAGGTTCAAAGTGGATGCAAAGGAGATGTTTCTTCAAAGAAAAAAGAACTTCAGGAGGCGAAGAACATACCGAAATACATAACAAGCTTGTTCATTAAAATCCTGGTTAGAAGCAAAGCCTAGAGGGAAATTAATAAGAAAAGTCAGAGTAAGCATCACAATCTGTGGAAAAGAAACTGATTTTTCCCCCTATTGTTTGTTTTTAATTTCCCCTTTATCGTTGCTCTTGGCATGTCCTCTCGAGATTGAAGCAGAGTAGTAGGGCTACTTCCATGAAACCTGGTCCGCGGCTTTCATTTTGGGTGGTTAGAAAAAAAAGAGTTTCTGCCACAGTAAGGCTCATTAATTATTATTTTTGCTGCCGGAGGCCATGTGGGGTTTTTTTCCCCCATGTTATTTTTAGTTCAGAAAACTGCCAGGCATATGGTAGTAACATCTCTGAAGAGGGCACAGCCATATTTTTTTCTGCTCTGCTTTTTCACTTTTGAGGGGGTGGTTTTTTCCAGAGGAAAATAGATGCATGAAGTCTGTGAAAGGCTATTTTGCTTGTCATATTGTTCTGCTGCGCAAATAGGCCTTCGAATAGCACTTCAAATGGATTTTATTTTTACTTTTTGCATGCATTTCCCATGTCAATAAATTTGAAAACAAAGTCTATCTTAGGGTATTTCCAACTTTGGGGGGGGGGGATCGCCCTTTTTGACATGGCATTTGTCTTGCATTAACAGTTGTCATGTCTCTGCACGGTTTCCAAAAGCAACTATTGAATGTGTTGCGCCACAATATGTTTGTGTCAAATATTTTGTCTGGCGTCTGAATATCTGAAATACTCAGATACTTCTGAAAATACCTGAGAAGATAGTTCTGACAACTTTCTGTGGTGTCTGTCATCATAACCTTCCTGGTGAAATGATGTTGCGTCTATCAGTGGATCTTAGTTAAATGTTTGCATGTTAAGTGGACACTTGCCATTTGTGGTCTATATATACGTATAGCATCCTGTCCCTTATTTCTACCACTTCAGGTCTTGAAGTTACGCAACTTGTCTCCCCACCTCAGATGTTGCTGAACTACACCTCCTAACATCCCTTAGCATTGATCCTGATGGCCAGGACTGCTGAGAGTGTCCTCAGCAATATCTGGAAGCCTACTTTGATTCTACGGGAATAAACCCAATGATGTAACTCAGAGAGTGAGTTGGCGCAAGCAATAACCTGATCTTGTTTGTTTGCTCACCTCCTCCTCCAGTATGGGCGCTATGACAAACGGCTGTTGAACAAGCGTGAGGACCTGGGGATTGATTATGCCAACATAGACTTCACCAAATTGTCCACCAAGGACAGCTATACCCTGACGGAGGAGTTGGCTGAATATGCTGAAATCCGAGTCAAGTGAGGCCTCTTCACACACCAAGGCCTTTGCTTCCCACTGGAACTATAATAGTTGAACGAAACCCCAAGCCGTCACCATCCCTGGGCTGGCCATCCATCATCTCTCTCAGGGGACTCCATACTATCCACTGTTTTTGATATTTTGATGTCCGCACTCCAAAATTACGGGGTGGGTTTTTCATTTCCTGGAGAGTACATACTGAAGGTCACACTAACACAGATTAGGGCTCCCCTTCTCTCACACATATACAACTGCCACCCACAAGCAGTGTTCCCTCTAATTTTTTTGGGGGGTGGGCGGAAAAGTATAGTGTCTGAGCGGCAGTCCCTTTGGGACTGGGCGGCACAGAAATAATAAATAAATAAACAAACAAACAAACAAACAAACAAATAAAAAACCCACCCTGTTTTGCCTCAGAGAATTTCAAAATAAAATACTGTACTGTGTGTCTATAACAGTGAGCTCATAATAGGGCAACTCTATCAATATCAAAATGCCACTTAAATAGTTGAGCTAGTTTCAAATTAGATTTTGATTTTCTTTCTCTCTTCCTTACTCCCATTCTTTTTCTTTCTCTTTTCCTTCCTCTCTTTTTTCTATCTGTTTCTCTCTCTTCCTCTCTTCCTCTCTCTCTCCTTCCCTCTCACTCTTTCCCTCTCGGCTTCTGGGCAGGTTTGGAAAACTCTGAGTTGATGATGATTTTTAAGTGAGCGATTGCTCACTGCTCAGCTTAGAGGGAACTATGCCCACAAGTAAACACAAGTCTTTTGGGCCAGCCAACAAGTTAGTTACAGAATGATAAGAGGGCAGCTCTTCCTGCTTCTGCTGTGATAAATTCTTAAGATCCCCAATTTGCTAGCAAATGATCAACACAGAGCAAGATTCCAGGTCATAATTGTAAGGATCAAATTGGCAAATCCAGAATAGCTGTGATCTAATAGGTATCCCTCTATCCGCCAGAGTTCCATGAAACAGGTTGTGTTTCTATGAGGAGTTGAATGGATTGATTTTCACCACAAGGCCCAAGAATCTTGACCGTTCTTACCAAGGCTGATGAACACAAGTAGTAGAGTCACTCTCTATCTGTCCAACGTTCACATTCCAGATTCAAGCTGGGGGAGGGGGGAATCAAATTCTAGCTCACATGTCTCAATATCTCTACATCTCTGTCTTTAACAAAATAAAAAAAAGAAAGCAGGGACTGCATTAGGCATATCAATTATTTCTACATGTATAAAAAAGTGGATATTTTACCACGCTGTTCTCATTCTGGCATCACAGATTTCAGGTTAAAAAGAAACAACGTGATGAGATGTCCGAAAACATCACCTAGTAGTGAATTCTAGCATCTTCAGGGCACCAACCAGCTATGGTTGAAGAAATATAAAGCCTGCCCAGCTACTGTCTTTTTGACATAGCAATGGTTGAGTAACTCTAGAAGATGCTATGAATTGCTAGCATGGAAATTACTTTCATGGTCAAGCCATTTTTACCAGATATGCTTAGATCCAATTTTACATTTATGTATATCTGTTAAGTAGAAGACTAACTTCTGTTTCCTAGAATGTATGTTCTGTTTCATCAAGGGTTTCCTTCTGCACCCCTTAATAAGTCCCCAAGTGATACATTCCTGTTGTTGTTAGCATGACTAATGAAAGTGCTGTGTGTTTTGCTGAGCAACCGGATATTGTATTCTGTAGCATCCACTCAATTCCTGTCCGCAGCTTTGCCTTTTGAGAAAAAGTGCCCTTTCCAATAAGTAAATTTGTTGGGCAAAAGAACTTCTCTTTCCTCTGCTTGTTCAACCTCAGGAAAACAGAATCTTCGATGTTTTAAACCCAACAAGAACCCCCATAGATTTTGATGACCCTGGAAGGCTATAGAAGAAAATATCTTGGATCCTTCATTACTTGCTGAAGACCTGCTATGATTATATTGAAAACCTTGACTGTTCATCCTCCTGGTCATATAGTAAAGCAGTTTTGCCTGCAAAAATGGTGGGACTTCACTTCACTTGAATATGTCCATGCTGGGGCGAGATAACCATCAGCTGGGGGAGGATTTAATTTGAAAATCTACGCTGAGCAAGAAGTTGAACTTGATGGTTTAAATGGCCACTTCTAACTGCATGATGTTATGACCACTATTGATTAGAATGTCCACTTGGGACGAAGGGAAATAGAAAAGTTAAAAAGCTCTCTTGGCACATTTTCCAAAAACAGAAGGGAAAGGGGGGACACCATGGAAACATTTAAATATGTTAAAGGGTTAAATAAGTTTCAGGAGGGAAGTGTTTTTAACAGGAAAGTGAACACAAGAACAAGGGGACACAATCTGAGGTTAGTTGGGGGGAAGATCAGAAGCAACAAGAGAAAATATTATTTTACTGAAAGAGTAGTAGATGCTTGGAACAATCTTCCAGCAGATATGTTTGGTAAATCCACAGTAACTGAATTTAAACATGCCTGGGATAAACATATATCCATCTTAAGATAAAATACAGGAAATAGTATAAGGGCAGACTAGATGGACCATGAGGTCTTTTTCTGCTGTCAATCTTCTATGTTTCTAAGGAAATAGATTTGGTTAACAGCAACCCAAATGATGACTGTTACATGTTACAGGCATGTTAAGTTCTTCAAAGCATTTAAGTCTGTAAGAAAAGCTGCAGGAGCATTCCAAACTTTAAAATGATGACATTTTGGTAGTCCTTATAAAAGTATAGTGGGGGTTTTTTTTGGAGAGACTGTTTATCAGCCAGAAGATGAAAAGAATATAGTCAGCATTATTTCTTTTAATTTCCTCATTACTTTCTTTACATTCTAATGCAGTGATTTTCAACCTTTTTTGAGCCGCGGCACATTTTTTACACTTACGAAACGCTGGGGCACATTGAGCGGGGCAGGGCGGGGGGCTAAAAAAAGTTTGGACAAAAAAAATTATCTCTCTCTTCCTCCCTTTCGCTCTATTTCTCTCTCCCTCCTTCTCTCCCTTCCTTCCTCTTTCTTTCTCTCTCCATCCCTCTTTCTTTCTCTTTCTTCCTTCCTCTCTTTTTTGCTCTCTTTCTCTCTCCCTCCCTACCTCCCTCTATGTCTTTCTCTCTCTCTCCTTCCCTCCCTCTCTCTCTCTCTCTCTCTTGCTTTCTCTTTCTCTCTTGCTCTCTCTCTCTTTCTCTCTTTCTTTCTCTTGTTCTCTTTCTCTCTTGCTTGCTCTTTCTCTCTCTTGCTTTCTTTCTCTCTCTTGCTTTCTTTCTCTCTCTGAGCTTCGCGGCACACCTGACCATGTCTCACGGCACACTAGTGTGCCGCGGCACACTGGTTGAAAAACAGTGTTCTAATGGTTTAGCAACAAATGTCAGTGAAAGGGGCAAAATAATTAGAATTCCAAGCAACTGAAGCTTTTCAAGTTTTTAAAAATAATCTCAGGAGAAGTTTTTATTGCTTGGAAAGTCTCCCGGTCTATTGTTGCACTGGAGTAATGTTTATACAGAGTCAAATTCTACCCTTTGGTTTAGTTTTTAAAATCAAGGCTCCTCTCAAGTCCCCTTTGTGTTCCAGCACACAACATATCCTGTGTTTTTGTACTGTACAGAAAAAAAGATACTGTGTTTTGCTGATTAAGCAACAGTTGAATCATTGTTTCAAAAAGTTGTCCAAGTTGGGAATTCATGAAACCCAGCTGGGAAGGAACTCCCATCACTGATGGAATAAGATGGTGTTTGTGGAAAAAAAGTTGTAATTCTCAGCTTGCAAACCAATTCCAATATCTTAACAAGATTAATACCTAACATTTCAGGAAAAAACGTGGTTTACTGAAAGAGTAGTAGATCCTTGGAACAAACTTCCAGCAGACGTGGTTGGTAAATCCACAGTAACTGAATTTAAACATGCCTGGGATAAACATAGATCCATCCTAAGATAAAATACAGAAAATAGTATAAGGGCAGACTAGATGGACCATGAGGTCTTTTTCTGCCGTCAGACTTCTATGTTTCTATTTATTGAAAATCACATATAATAATAATAATAATAATAATAATAATAATAATAATAATAATAATAATAAATTTAAAAAAAACTACTGTGGGACTTCCGACTTCAGACTGACCGAATTCTGAAGCATAACACACCAGACATGCTGATTGTGAAGAAAAAGAAAGTATGGATCATCGACATTGCAATCCCAGGGGACAGCAGAATTGAGGAGAAGCAGCTAGAGAAATTAGTGAAATAGGAAGATCTAAAAATCGAGCTGCAATGACTCTGGCATAAGCCAGTGAAAGTGGTCCCAGTGGTACTTGGCACGCTGGGTGCAGTACCAAAGGATCTCAGCAGACACTTGAAAACCATCGGAATTGACAAAATCTCCATCTGTCAATTGCAAAAGGCCACTTTACTGGGATCGGCAAACATAATTCGCCACTACATCACGCAGTCCTAGGTGCTTGGGAAGCGCCCGACTGGTGATGAAATATGAAATCCAGCATAGTGATCTCGTTTGCTGTGTTGTACTGACATAATAATAATAATGCTTTTGTTAGAAGCTGGGGTCGTAGGGGTAAAAAGTTGGAATCTAATAACATGTCCTAAAGATGGGGCTGTTTTAACAAGGATCCATTCAGCTGAACTCAGTGAAAGTTACACGTTACATCCAGCATGAGGAAAGCTATAACACTCCACAGAGTCAGGTTATTACCCATCAGCCACAGTTGCTACAGAAGGTGGTCAGAAATGATGGGAGCTGATGTACTGTAAATATCTTGGAGAGTAATAAACTCCCCACCACTCTCCTTGTAAATATACTTTGAAAGCAGCTCAGGAGCAACAATTAAAAATAAGTCTCATTGAACAGAATGGTCCTTATTTCAAACAAGGGATAGGACTCTATTGGTGAGGTATTTGCTAAAGAATCTGTTGTACTAGTGGTGAAAGTATATTTTTAGGACCGATGGAAATAAAACCGCCCCGAGTCTACGGAGAGGGGCGGCATACAAATCTAATAAATAATAATAAATAAAAAACACTCTAACAATCTTCCCATGAGAGCAACCACCCAAATACCTCAGGGCAGGGGTGTCAAACTCAATTTCATGGAGGGCCACATCAGTGTTTGATTGGGGGGGAAGCAGTGAAGGCAGTGAACGGCTACCAAATTTTTTACTAGCTTGTGCAGGACGCCCTACATTTTCTTTCTACATCTTTCAGTGCAAATTGGTGCTCTGGGGTTGAGATCCATTTTTGCTACCCCACTGCGCTGACCTCCCCCCCGGTCTGGGCAGCAGCCCACCCCTGAGTGAAGGGCTTAAAAAAGAGTAATAAATGACATTAAAAAAGAGTAATAAATAATATATCAAGAGTTAATGCCAAAGAAAGCATTCTCAATCATCCTTCAAGTCATTTTTTGCCGACCTAGTAGTTTGGGAGCATATAATCATCATCTTTTAACAACCCCCTAATCTCTTGTGGGGTGCAATCTTAGCAACTAATTGGAGCTAGCAGTGTGTGCAATGCCGTTCCTGTCACCAATGCGGAGTTTTGTTTAGCAAATATATTCTCATTGTGCCCAAAGAGAGAAATACCTGCCTCTACTTAGGTTCAAACTCAGAGCTTCCTGTTTGTGAGGCAAGATCCACCTCTAGGGCACCACACAACTCCGGAAGCATACAAATGCAAGTAGATAGATAGGTACCACTTCAGCGGAAGATTATCGCATTCCGTATTTTCATGCTGGTCACATGATGATAGTCATATCTCAGACAACACAGACTCCTTCAGCTGAGAATCGGAGATGGTCAGGATTGGATGGGAAACCCTTTAAAATTGGATGATGACCTGTGCCATAAACTTGCTTAACGAGCATCTAGTTCGCCAGTTTGTCATTTGATACAGGTAGTCCTTGAATTACAACCACAACTGAACCCAAAACTCCTGTTGCTAAGTGAGAGTGGTTAAGTGAAATTTGCTCCATTTTAAAACATTTCTTGCAACAATTGTTGAGCGAATCACTGCAGTGGTAATGTTAGTAACATGGTTGTTAAGCAAATATGGTTTCCCCATTGACTTAGCTTCTCAGAAGGTCACAAATGAGGATCACATAACTCCAGGACACTGAAACTGTCATAAATACTAGTCAGTATTTATGAATTTTCGATCAGGGACAACTTTTTTTCTGACCATGGCATCATAGGTTTTTTCCCGGGCACCAAAAATCCTCAATTTTAAAAAACAGCAAGCAATACCATTTTTAGACTTGGAATTCCATCCCAAATCAAGTTCTCCACCCCGAATCAAGTTCTAGCATCCATTTTTGCTTTTGAGATGAATATTTTTTTTCGCTTCTGGGTAACTTTTTTTCTGACTGTGCCATCATGTGTTTTCTTCAAGTACCAAAAAGTCATTATTGAATTAACCCTTTGAGAAGCTGATTTTTTTTCATTTCAGAAGCAAAAATTTATTTATTTATTGATTGATTGATTGATTGATTGATTGATTGGATTTGTATGCCGACCCTCTCCGTAGACTCGGGGCGGCTAACAACAATGATAAAAAACAACATGTAACAATCCAATTAATAAAACAACTAAAACCCCTTATTATAAAACCAGACATACACACAAACATACCATGCATAACTTGTAATGGCCTAGGGGGAAGGAATATCTTAACTCCCCCCATGCCTGGCGGCATAAGTGAGTCTTGAGTAGTTTACGAAAGACAGGGAGGGTGGGGGCAGTTCTAATCTCCGGGGGGAGTTGGTTCCAGAGGGCCGGGGCTAGAACTTGATTCGGGGTGGAAATTCCATGCTTAAAAATGGTATTTTAGCTTTTCATATTTTTAACACTCCGATGTAGCTTTACTTTTTTAATCAGTTCTAAATCAACCTTCTTATGATGGTTTTGACCATAATAAAAAATTCCATTTGATTTGGCAGACGGTTTTCTTCAACCTTGGCCTTGGGGGAAAAGGGCACTTTGTTTTTCAGAATCTACATTTAAAATAAGAATAGAAAACCAATCACAGCTCCTTAATAAAGCGCATACTTTGCATTCCAAAGGCTGTGGGCATCACTCCCTACACTGTAAAGAACCAAAGACCCAGAATTTAACAAAGATTTCTTTCATTGAAGTGAAGGACGCATGGCATTTTATAAACTTCATTCATAGGTGTTTGGTTTAATACAACTAGGAGTTTTAAAGTACCCTAATAATTGATAAACCTCCATTCTTTTCTATTCAAGACAGCTGCTATATGTAGGTTGTAAAACCCCAAACAGCAGCAAAGGCAAATAGTAGAGAAAAATCAACCTCCGTCTTTTCATCAAATGGTTGTTTGGGTTTTTGCAAGCCGGATATGAAAGCCCCACCACCTCTTGAAGGAAACAGCCATCTTAAAATATTTTCTGAACCCAAACTCACCTATTTCTGTAAATGTTGAGTTACCATAGCACGGAGGATATGGTTACATTTCACAGTAGTCTATTCAATTTCAAGCACCTTTTTGAACAATTCGCTACCTCCATCAGCATAAAAGAACGATCACCTGGGCTCCATCTAGGAAAATGAGATATCATGGTAATGGAGATTAAAGCTGAAATTTGGTGTAACAAGGATGGAAGGACAAATTTTGTCAGGTTTTAAAAGATTATAGCATACGAGGCAACTCATGACCTATGGCAGTGATGGCGAACCTTATTTTTTCCTTGGGTGCCAGAAGAGCATGCACGCACGCTATTGCACATGCACGAGTGTCCACACCCATAATTCAATGCCTGGGGAGGGCGGAAACAGTTCCCCTGCCCCCCGGAGGCCCTCTGGAGGCAAAAAACGGCCTGTTTCCCAAATTCTGGTGGGCCCAGTAGGCTCGTGTTTTGTCCTCCCCAGGCTCCCTGGAGCTGGGAGAGGGTAAAAATGCCCTCCCCCATCCCACCTGGAGGTTCTCTGGAAGCCAAAAACGCCCTCCCAGAGCCTCTATGCGAGCCAAAAATCAGCTGGCCGGCACACACATGGACATTGGATCTGAGCTAGGGCAACGGCTCGTGTACCAGCAGATATGGCTTCACTTTCCACCTGTGGCACCTGTGCCATAGGTTAGCCATCACTGATCTATGGTCATCATTTCAATGATACTTCTGTGGCTCTTATATACTCAGCATACCCTTGCTATGCCTCCCTCAAATTCTTGCACATTCACTTTTTCATCCTTTTTTTCCTCTGGATTGTATAATCTCTTCAGTGCCATCAATGGGGAATTCTGCTAAATTTCCCACTGAATGAGAAGGACTACCATTTTAGGCTGGCTCTAGAAGAAAGACCTGGTTACCAATATCTCAAATAGAAACAACTGTTATTGAGCATATTACACAGCTGAATACTATTTCTTGGCTATTCTGCACCCAACTAGAAATAATAATTACAGAATGAGAAGAGATTATCATACAAACCAGCATTCCATATATAGCCGCCCCAAGTCCTCGGAGAGGGGCGGCATATAAGTCCAATAAATAAATAAATTCCTTGATTTAAAGAAATGGTTTTTAAAAATCATTTAATCCATTTAGCACAGGGGTTCCCAACCTTTTCTATACCCTGCACCGTGCACCCCTTAGGCTTAGAACACTTCTGATATATACTCTCACCCCTTAAAATTATATGCATAAAATTATACATTTAGACTATAATTTTGAAACTTCTAAACCCAAGTTTTTGCACCCCCTGGAATACTGTCTCCTGCTTGGGAACCCCTGATTTAGCAGAAGCCAAGCTACAAAATAACAACATACCCAGCCCATTGGAGTTGAGTGACTAATAAATGTAATAATACACAAGTAGTACTGTATATAAATAAACCCAAACCGATAACTTATTTCTAATAGATAATAAATCTGATAATAAATCTTAATTGTACCTTACGACAATCATTAAGTGTTGTATCTCATGATATATACTTTATGTACACTGAGAGCATATGCATATGTCAAATCACACTTATTTTTTTATTTTATTTTATTTATGTATTTGTTTTGTCAAGTACATATTGGCGGTATACAAAGATATAACAATGTTTATATACATGATACTAGTAAAAGGGAAATATTGGGACAGGAGATGGAAGGCACGCTGGTGTAATTATGCACGCCCCAATTATCTTTATTTATTTATTTTATTTATTTATTTGTCAAACAATTATAGGGTGATCATTTGTACATATAAAACATTAGATAAGTAATGATAAAAAGTAGACAATAGGACAGGGACGGTAGGCACAATGGTGCGCTTATGCACGCCCCTTATCTTGGCCAATAAAGAATTCTATTCTATTCTATTCTATTCTATTCTACTCCATTCTGAATTTACAGTACACAAACATACTGCATAGTGAGTGACCTACCATAGTTAGCAACCTAAGAGGAGCATTTGTACAGTATGTTAAAAGATACGCAGGTTATAGAAACATAGAAGTCTGACGGCAGAAAAAGACCTCATGGTCCATCTAGTCTGCCCTTATACTATTTTCTGTATTTTATCTTAGGGTGGATCTATGTTTATCCCAGGCATGTTTAAATTCAGTTACTGTGGATTTATCTACCACGTCTGCTGAAATGGGCATGCCTGGTTTACACACTTAAGAGATGTAATGGCTTAGCTTTATTACTTTTTTAAACCATGTTTTCTTATTACTCGACAAAGCCTTAAAACCGCCCCTTCAATTCGTGGGCAAATTCTGTCCCATCGTCCTTCATTTTATCATTACTTTTCACTTACGCTTATGCAAACTATCCTATACATGTTTGACAGACAAACAAATATTTTATTTTATTTATTTATTTATTTAGTCCAATACATAATACACATTGAAGAGAATAGGTATTTAGTAATATAACTAAAGAAACGAATAGAAGAAAAGATTTAAGAGTATAGGTGAACAAATTTGAAAGGAAGAAAAGATAAATGAGATAAGGAGAGACAAACAAACAAACAAATAAAAATATCCTTAAGATTAATATTGTTTCCGCATTGCTTATTTGACCCCTATAACAATCATTAAGTGTTGTACCTCATGATTCCTGACAAATGTATCCTTTATTTTATGTACACTGAGAGCATATGCACCAAAGGCAAACTCCTTGTGTGTCCAACCACACTTGTCCAATAAAAAAAAAAGAAATAAAATTAAAAAACAAAAACCAATTGCAAGAGTCTAACGACTCCTCCCTATTGGACTTTTCAAGAGATTTCCTCACATGCTCTTTGGACCACAACTCCCGTCGCCCCCCGCGAAAGCAGCCCTTGCTCCATGACAGCTGTAGTCCATCTCCCTCCTGGATCTTCAGCCTAGTGGGTAGCCACAAAACTACACGTCCCAGAGATCATCGCGAAGGGCCTTAAACAGAAAATGTCTCAGGAAGGCCCCGCGCGGGGAGGGGGGTCCACATTTCCCAACATGCTCTGCGGGAGGCGGAGTCCGTCTCGAAAACGGCGCCGGAATTTGAGACTGTTTTGGGCGATGGCGAGCGGGGCAAAAGTCGCGGGGAAAAAGGCGGAGAGGACGGGAACATCGCTGGCTCAGGACCTCAGGCGCTGGGCGGCTGAAGAAATGGAGCTTCCTCCGGGCAAAGTTCCCTCCGAGAGAGACGCGCGCAGGTGGGTGAAAACCGATGGAAAGGGGCGAGAGTGTTTCTGAGCATCTGCAGAGTGCTCTCCCTAAAGTCCCGGGCGCTGTGAGAATAAACCTGCCAAGCAATGCGGTGAAGCGTTGCTAATTTATTTATTTTTATTTATTCATTTGTCCAATACACAAAACATATGGAAGAAAATAGACACGAAGTAATATATATAAAGATAATATGTAAAAATAGAGGATAAAATATATGAAAGGAAGAAAATATATATGATATATGAGATAAAGGAACGACAATTGGACAGGGGACGAAAGGCACACTAGTGCACTTATGTATGCCCCTTACTGACCTCTTAGGAACCTGGAGAGGTCAATTGGGGATAGTCTAAGGGAGAAATGTTGGGGGTTAGGGGTTGACACTATTGAGTCCGGTAATGAGTTCCACGCTTCGACAGCTCGATTGTTAAAGTCATATTTTTTACAGTCAAGTTTGGAGCGGTTAATATTAAGTTTGAATCTGTTGCTTGCTCTTGTGTTGTTGCGGTTGAAGCTGAAGTAGTCATTGACCGGTAGGACGATGCATGATATGATCTTGTGGGCAATACTTAAATTGTGTTTTAGGCACTGTAGTTCTAAGCTTTCTAGACTCAGGATTGTTAGTCTATTTTCGTAGGGTATTCTGTTTCGAGTGGAGGAGTGAAGGGCTCTTCTGGTGAAATATCTTTGGACGTTTTCAAGGGTGTTGATGTCCGAGATGTGGTATGGGTTCCAGACAGATGAGCTGTATTCAAGGATGGGTCTGGCAAAAGTTTTGTAGGCTCTTGTGAGTAGTGTGAGATTGCCGGAGTAGAAGCTACGTAGGATCAGGTTAACAACTCTAGAAGCCTTTTTGGCGATATTGTTGCAGTGGGCTTTAGCACTTAGGTCATTTGATATTAGTACTCCAAGGTCTTTTACTGAGTGTGGGTTGGCTGTGAGAATTTGTTTATTCAGTTTATATATGAGGTTTGGATTCTTTTTGCCGATGTGGAGGGTAGGCTTAGAGAGGGTGGAACTCCTCTCCTACCAGGGCTATGTATGTTCGCTTGTATCTTAACACGGTGATTGACGTATTATTATTTTTAATAATAATTTAATTGGCCCTTGACTGCAAATGAAGAATCGGTTGATTATATACAGTGGGGTCGTATAGTTTTAGAACTTTGAATAACTTTATCATCGCTTTGAATGTTGCACTAATCATTAGCATTTAGATTTACATACTGCTTCACATTGCTTTATAGTCCTCTCTAAGCGGTTTACAGAGTCAGCATATTGCCCCGCAAAAAAAATCTGGGTCCTCATTTTATCAACCTTGGAAGGATGGAAGGCTGAGTCAACTTTGAGCCTACTGAGATTCGATCTGCCAAACTGCTGGCAGCCCGTGATCAGCAGAGGTAGCTTGCAGTAGTGCAAGCATGGCACCGGACCAGGATATCTGCGAGACCGCCTTCTGCCGCACGAATCCCAGCGGCCGGTTAGGTCCCACAGAGTTGGTCTTCTCCGGGTCCTGTCGACTAAACAATGTCGTCTGGCGGGACCCAGGGGAAGAGCCTTCTCTGTGGTGGCTCCGACCCTCTGGAACCAGCTCCCTCCAGAGATTAGAAGTGCCCCCACCCTCCTTGCCTTTCGTAAACTCCTTAAAACCCACCTCTGTCGTCAAGCGTGGGGGAACTGATACATCTCCCCCTGCCTATGTAGTTTTTGTGCATGATATGACTGTATGTATGTTTTTTATATTGGGGTTCCTTGCTTTTAGATTTTTAAATGTACAATTGTTATTTTAGATTCTAATTATTAGATTTGTCATTATATATTGTTTTTATCACTGTTGTGAGCTACCCTGAGTCCACGGAGAAGGGCGGCATACAAATCCAATGAATGAATGAATGAATGAATGAATGAATGAATGAATGAATGAATGAATAAATAAAATAGTTAACAGACAACATATTAATACTGTTTCAGGGTAGGATTATAGATATGGTTCTAATAGCTTGGAGTTCATATATGGAAATACTTTGAGAAATATGTGAATTTAATATAATTATCGACATCATGGATTTTTAATTCTTCCTCCCTCTCATTCTCCACCCCCAGAATGTGCTCAGGTCAGTGTGCTGACATCTGGAAATATATCATCCAACATGTTCATCATCAGAGGTAGGTATACAAAAATGGAGATCGGATACAGTAGTCCTTGACTTACAAGAGCTCATTTAGTGATCTTTCAAAGTTACAGCGGCACTGAAAAAAGTGACTTACGAAGGTTTTTCACACCTACAGTCATTGCAGTACAGTGATCCCCCGTTTATTGCGTCCCCAACAATTGCGAACAGGGTACTTCGCGATTTTTCAACCCGGAAGTCAAAATACCATCTACGCATGCGTTTTTTCTATGGGCACGCATGCGTAGATGGCAACCGGGAGATCAGCTGCTGGGCGGCTTCCCCGGGTCTTCCCCCTCTTGCTGGCGTCAGCGAGGAGTTTCCCCACTGCCCACGCAAACTCCTCGCTGCCGCCTGCCCTTCGACCGCCCACGCCGTTCATTCTCGCCGCTTTTGAGCTGAGTCCGGAAGCGAATTCGCTCCCGGACTCAGCTCGAAAGCGCCGAGAGTCAGCGTGGACAAGCCGTTCGTTGGCGCTGGCTATCGGCGCTTTTGAGCTGAGTCCGGAAGCGAATTCGCTCCCGGACTCAGCTCGAAAGCGCCGAGAGCCAGCGTGGACAAGCCGTTCGTTGGCGCTGGCTATCGGCGCTTTTGAGCTGAGTCCGGAAGCGAATTCGCTCCCGGACTCAGCTCGAAAGCGCCGAGAGCCAGCGTGGACAAGCCGTTCGTTGGCGCTGGCTATCGGCGCTTTTGAGCTGAGTCCGGAAGCGAATTCGCTCCCGGACTCAGCTCGAAAGCGCCGAGAGCCAGCGCCCCCCGGACCCCCAACCCGGGTTTGGGGGGCTGCTAGGAAGCCCCCCATGCCGGCGGCAAACAGCCGCGCCGCCCCCAATCTTCGGCTCCTCGCTAGCGCTGTGGGAGTAAAAACACCATCTGCACATGCGCAGATGGTGTTTTTACTTCCGCAGCGCTACTTCGCGAAAACCCGCTCGTTGCGGGGGGTCCTGGAACGGAACCCTCACAACGAGCGGGGGATCACTGTATCCCCTTTGCTGACAAAGCGATTGTCCCTTTGCCTGATTTTTTCATTCTTCTCTCTGCAGAGAGACAGAAGTGTTTTAGAAACTGTTTTTTATCCCCAACCAGGGGATAAAAAGCAAACACGTAGGCTCAAAACCAGCATACTAATGTCCTAAAGCTGACCAGACTAAAGACTAGCCAGATGAAGGCCTGGTAGTCAAATTGCTTTTTCCCTGTTTTCCTCCCCCAAAACTAAGGTGTGTCTTATACTCCCAAAAATACGGTATATAGATAGCACTCCAGTGAGCCGGGGTGGCGCAGCAGGTAGAGTGCTGTACTGCAGGCCACTGAAGCTGACTTGTAGATCTGAAGGTCAGCGGTTCAAATCTCATCACAGGCTTAAGGTTGACTCAGCCTTCCATCCTTCCGAGGTGGGTAAAATGAGGACCCGGATTGTGGGGGCAATAGCCTAGCTCTGTTAAAAAAGTGCTATTGCTAACATGTTGTAAGCTGCCCTGAGTCTAAGGAGAAGGGCGGCATAAAAATTGAATAAATAAATAAAATAAATAAACATTCCCGACACTGGGCCTGACTTCTGTTATTTTGACCCACATTATTCTGCACCTTAAGCGCATTTTTCAGGGTGTATCCTGTGCTCTGTTAAACACTTTCATCTTGTTTACATTGCAGGACTGTCAAGAAGATTCGTGGGAATTTACTGTGGTATCCTTTTCTTAACCCTTTTTCTGAATAGAGTCCAGTTTTTATCTCACTTACCATCCAAAGGCTTGAGAGGTTATTTATTTATTTATTTTAATTTTATTTATTTATTTATTTATTTATTTATTTATTTATTTATTTATTTATTAATCGGATTTGTATGCCGCCCCTCTCCGCAGACTCGGGGCAGCTCACAGCAATAATAATACAATGTAAACAAATCTAATATTTAAGTTAATTTAAAAACCCCAATTTAGAAACCAATCATACATACTAGCATACCATACATAAAATTTTATAAGCCTAGGGGGAGGGAAAGTATCAATTCCCCCATGCCTGACGACAGAGGTGGGTTTTAAGGAGCTTCCGAAAGGCTAGGAGGGTGGGGGCAACTCTGATATCTGGGGAGAGTTGGTTCCAAAGGGTCGGGGCCGCCACAGAGAAGGCTCTTCCCCTGGGTCCCGCCAAACGACATTGTTTAGTTGACGGAACCCGAAGAGGGCCAACTCTGTGGGACCTAATTGGTCGCTGGGATTCATGATTTGATTTGATTTGATTCATAAGCCGCCCAACTCCAAACGGACTCTGTTAACCCCGAACCCCTCAGCTATCATGATTATTCCTCCCTCAATACTTCCTATTGGTTGGAGCAAAACAATGAAAGCTATTGCAATAACAGTACAGTGGTACTTCTACCTAAGAACGCCTCTACTTACGAACTTTTCTAGATATTTTCCACTTACAAATCCGAGTCTCTGTAACTGGAAAAGGCCGGGAGAAGCCTCCATGGGGCCTCTCTAGGAATCTCCTGGGGGGAAACAGGGCTGGAAAAAGTGGGGAGAAGCCTCTGTGGGACCTCTCTAGGAATCTCTTGGGAGGAAATAGGGCAGGAAAAGGCAGGGAGAAGCCTCTCTGTGAATCTCTTGGGAGGAAATAGGGCAGGAAAAGGCAGGGAGAAGCCTCTGTGGGGCCTCTCTGGGAATCTCCTGGGAGGAAACAGGGCCAGAAAAGGTGGGGAGAAGCCTCCGTGGGGACATTTTGACTAGCAAAATTATTTTGCTATAGCTGTTCCTATAAAAATAGTCCTAACCAGTATGGCAATTGGTCAATGTTTATTGAGCTGATGTACACACCAAGGCAAATTTTGCCATGTTTTAAAGATGTCTTTCTGTTGCACAGTCGTCTTCCTTTGACCAGTTGCTACCAAGAAACATGTTGGTTTTAATATCTTACATAAGGCCCAGCCCGAAGGATTTCCAAATAAGTTAAACATTTGTATCCTTGAATTTTTATCATACAGGTATCGGCAGATGGAAAAAAGTGAGGTGAGTAGGAACAAAACAAGGTAAAAATGGCTTTGTCTGCAGATGTTTGGGCTGAAGATGAGGAAGTGTAGCTCTCCCGATGTTAGACTACTATGTCCTCCATCAACCTTGAGCTGGTGGCAGTGGAAATCCAGTAATAGCAGGACAATTAAGGATATGGCTTCCGCCACTTGGAAACATCCATGTCTCAGATTGCTGACAGCTAATGTAAAGAGGTGTGAATGGCATGGGCCATCTTCTGCGACAAGTTCTTGCAAGAACGTTTCTGGTCTTACAGAGAGGACTATGTCCATCACAGCTGTTCTGCCGGGCTCTCTGATAGGAGCCTCCCAAAAATTCAAGGGTACAAATTTCAGACATACACACACGTTTGAAAATTCAAAACAATGTTCTTTATCACAAAAGCCATAATAAACTAAGCACTCTTTTTGTATTGCAAAGAGCACTCTTCCCAAAACAACCGGGTAGTCTGTACAATTTCCCTTAAGCAGTCATTAAGTACTTAGCTAGCAGCTGTGCAGAAACTTCACACTCCTTCTTCTTCCAACAAAGTGAGACACACACACACACACACATGTTGCTCTGCTTTGGTTTCAAAGGTGTGAAAAAGCAACAAAGTCCAGCACACAAGATTCCTGACGAAACTGCAAACAGATATTCTTCCACAATGGCCAAACCCACATGCTGCTATTTATAGCAGCAGCCCAAATTACTGGAGCCCCACCCAAACACAGGTGGCCTCCCTTATTTCCTGTAATATGTTCTTACTTGGTCTCTTCTACGCATAATTCTGTGCTTGAGTGGGTCCAAAATGTCATCATCTGAAGCTATAGAAGATAAGGGAGATTGCCTGGGCTGTGTGCCAAGCCCTGCTCTGCCGAGTCACTCCCACCTTCTTCTTCGTCCCAGGAAACTAAACTCTGAACTGATTCTGTCGGCAATAACACAGGCCTGTGACATGTTGAAGTTTCCCCTGCATCCACCTCCCCATTCCCTGGGGCAGGAGCTGGGCCAGAGCCAACCACAACAACAGCAAGGATGGGCTTCCAACTTCAGACCTTTTAAAGAAGGAGCGGGAGGGATAATTCTTTGGCTGTCCTCAAAATAGGAAGCAAGAATAAAAGATGGATAGGTGGCCTTCTTGATAACGTTATGGTTTGATCTTTCTTCTCAGGACAAGCCCAGTGACTCTGAATCAGACAAAGAACGTCGCAATCAACTAATCCAGGCCATCTCTTGCTTGAAGGAAGAGAATCAACAGCTGGGACTTCAGATGGAATTGGCACAGCGTGAGTTCGTCGCCAGTGGTGAGTTGAGAGCAAAGGGTGGGAAACCCCCCCCCTCCCACTTTGACTCCACTGTGAACAGTGTTCCCTCTATTTTTTGGGGGGGGGGGGTGGGCGGAAAAGTACAGCGTCTGAGCGGCAGTCCCTTCGGGACTGGGTGGCACAGAAATAATAAATAAATAAACAAACAAACATACAAACAAACAAATAAAAAACCCACCCTGTTTTGCCTCCGAGAATTTCAAAATAAAATACTGTACTGTGTGTCTATAACAGTGAGCTCATAATAGGGCAATTCTATCAATATCACAATGCCACTTAAATAGTTGAGCTAGTTTCAAACTAGATTTTGATTTTCTTTCTCTCTTCCTTACTCCCATTCTTTTTCTTTCTCTTTTCCTTCCTCTCTTTTTTCTATCTGTTTCTCTCTCTTCCTCTCTTCCTCTCTCTCTCCTTCCCTCTCACTCTTTCCCTCTCGGCTTCTGGGCAGGTTTGGAAAACTCTGAGTTGATGATGATTTTGAAGTGAGCGATTGCTCACTGCTCAGCTTAGAGGGAACTATGACTGTGAACCCCTTCGGACTGTTGGGCTGTGTTTATAATCCCCTTTGGCTGAATCCCAGCATCAAATAGAGCAAGTGGGGCTACCTTTGAAGAGCGGCCGGAAACTGCAAATTGTGCAGAATGTAGCCGCACGAGCAGGTCATGGGCTTGTCCAGACATGTACATATCTCTCCAACACGCCGCGGTCTGCGTTGGCTGCCAATTGGTGTCCGGGCAAAATTCAAAGTGTTGGTTATGACCTATAAAGCCCTACATGGCATGGGACCAGAATACCTATGGGACCGCCTTCTGCCGCATGAATCCCAGCGACCGGTCAGGTTCCACAGAGTTGGCCTTCTCCGGGTTCCATCAACTAGACAATGTTATTTGGCGGGACCTAGGGGGAGAGCCTTCTCTGTGGTGGCCCTGGCCCTCTGGAATCAGCTTCCCCTGGAGATTGGTACTGCCCCTACCCTCCTTGCCTTCCGTAAGAGTCTTAAGACTCACTTATGCCGTCAGGCTTGGGGCGATTAGATTCTTGCCCTCTTGTGTTGAGAGAATGATTGTTTTTAATGGATTTTTTGGGGGGGATTGGGGAGTTAGACTTTTACATTTAATTAATTGGATCTGAGATATTGTATATTGTTTATTATATGTTGTGAGCCGCCCCAAATCCTAGAAGAGGGGCGGCATAAAAGTCAAATAAATAAATCAATAAATAAATACAGTGATCCCCCGATTATCGCGAGGGTTCCGTTCCAAGACCCCTCGCGATAATCGATATTTCGGGATGTAGTGGTGCGGAAGTAAAAACACCATCTGCGCATGCGCGCCCCTTTTTCCATGGCCACACATGCGCAGATGGTGGAGTTTGCGTGTGGGCGGCGGGGAAGACCCGGGGAAGACCCAGGGAAGGTTCCTTCGGCCGCCCAACAGCCCAGGCAACGGGGAAACCCCATCTTCGGCTCCTCGCTGCTGCCGCGCTGAGGAGCAGATCAGCTGTTGGGCGGCCGAAGGAACCTTCCCTGGGTCTTCCCGCCGCCCAGGCAAAGGGGAAACCCCAAGATCGCTTGCCCGTTCGCCCGCCCGCCCGGCTGCTCGCTTGCCGCTCGCTTGCAGCGCGGCAGCAGCGAAGAGCCGAAGATGGGGTTTCCCCGTTGCCCAGGCAACGGGGAAACCCCATCTTCAGCTCCTCGCTGCTGCCGCGCTGCCGAGCAGATCAGCTGGTGGGCGGCCGAAGGAACCTTCCCTGGGTGCCGCCCGCCGCTCGAGAGCAAGAGGGGGAGAGATAGGCAACGGGGAAACCCCATCTTCGGCTCCTCGCTGCTGCCGTGCTGCAAGCGAGCGGCTAGCGGGCGGGCGGGCAAACGGGCAAGCGGCAAGCGATCTTGGGGTTTCCCCTTTGCCTGGGCGGCGGGGAAACCCCATCTTCGGCTCCTCGCTGCTGCCGCGCTGCCAAGCAGATCAGCTGGTGGGCGGCCGAAGGAACCTTCCCTGGGTGCCGCCCGCCGCTCGAGAGCAAGAGGGGGAGAGATAGAGAAAGAGAGAGAAGGAAAGAAAGAGATGAGAGAGGGAGGAAGAGAGTGTGAGAGAGGAAGAAGCAAGATAGAGAAAGAGAGAGAGAAAGAAAGATGAGAAAGGAAGGGAGTGACGTCATCGGGTGGAAAAATCGCGATATAGCGTTTCGCAATGATCGAGATCGCGAAACTCGGGGGATCACTGTACATACATACATATATACAGTAATGGGCAGCCAAAATTTTTACTGCCACACTGTGGGTGTGGCTTGATGGTCATGTGACTGGGTGGGAGTGGCTTGCTGGCCATGTGACTGGGTGGGAGTGGCTTGAACAGACATCATTTTTCAAGGGAACTGTTAAGTCTTCGACTTACAATCTCACCAGTGTCGCTCGCTGGGGTGACAATTTGCTTCGCGTTTCCCACGCTCTTCTTCCTGGGTCGCCCCCTGCCTCAGTCTGGGTAGCTAGGCGAACGGGTGCCGATCAGCTCTTGAGAAGAGAGCCCCCTGCAACTCCTGCCAGTGCTAACCTCCCTGCTGTTTTCCGTGGAGGAGGATGGGAGGGAGGGAGAGGGATTTTAAAATATTGGAAAGCCGAGAGAGCGTTACAAGCTTATTATCACCGCACGGTGCCTTTTCAGCTCGGCTGCGGGCGGAGTGAGAGCTTCGCGAGGGGAAAAAGACTGCAGCCCAGACCGCTTTGACGCGGCTCGGCTTGGCTCACCTCTCCTTTTTCCCCCTGCTGCTGTGGCTGCTGCTGTGCGCTCCTTGCTTTTTTCCTCTTTCCTCCTTCCTGGCCTCAAGAGGCTGGAGGGGAACCAGGCAGGAGAGAGGGAGGCTCATCTGAAGCCCGGAAGGAGGAAAGAGGGAAAAAGCAAGGAGTGCAGCAGCAGGGGGAAAAAGGAGAGCCCACTCGAGACCAGTAATCCCCGAAGTGACTCATACATACAAACATACCATGCATAAATTGTAGAAGCCTAGGGGGAAAGATTATCTTAATTCCCCCATGCCTGATGGCAGAGGTGGGTTTTGAGGAGCTTACGAAATGCAAGGAGGGTGGGGGCTATTCTAATCTCTGGGGGGGAGCTGGTTCCAGAGGGTCGGGGCCGCCACAGAGAAGGCTCTTCCCCTGGGCCCCGCCAACCGACATTGTTTAGTTGACGGGATCTGGAGAAGGCCCACTCTGTGGGACCTAACTGGTCGCTGGGATTCGTGCAGCAGAAGGCGGTCCCTGAGATAAACTGGCCCGGTGCCATGAAGGGCTTTAAAGGTCATAACCAACACTTTGAATTGTGACCGGAAACTGATCGGCAACCAATGCAGACCGCAGAGTGTTGGTGTAACATGGGCATACCTGGGGAAGCCCATGACTGCTCTCGCAGCTGCATTCTGCACGATCTGAAGTTTCCGAACACTTTTCAAAGGTAGCCCCATGTAGAGAGCGTTACAGTAGTCGAGCCTCGAGGTGATGAGGGCATGAGTGACTTGTGAGCAGTGACTCCCGGTCCAAATAGGGCCGCAACTGGTGCACCAGGCGAACCTGGGCAAACGCCCCACTCGCCACAGCTGAAAGATGTACATACATACATACATACATACATACATACATACATACATACATACATACATAAAGGTTCAGCTGTTCAGGTTTGCACGCCCTGATTTGTGACATCTTGTTCTCCTTGGCATCTAGAGAGCACTCAGGAAGCCACTCAGATCTGGGAGGCCAAACGCCGCCGCTTGTTCCTGGAGGCCTACTCCGCACGGGTCACAGCAGAACAACAAGAATTGCACAAGAAAAATGCCCAAGTACAGGGACGTTTGGAGCAGTTGGAAGAGATGGAGAAGTACGGGCTCAGTTCCTCGGCAGGATGGGATCACGTGGCTTCCTCGTTGGTGGAGCTTTAGTGTGATGGGAGAGAAAAGGGTGGTTTGGGGCTCACGCGTACGAAACTCTGGCTTAATTAACCACGAGTAGACACAATATACTGGATTCATGCGCTACGCTAAGGCAGCCATCCCTAGATGGTAATTTCCACCAGGGTGGAATCCTAGCATGATTAAGGTACAGTGATACCTTGTCTTACAAACTTAATTGGTTCCGGGATGAGGTTCTTAAGGTGAAAAGTTTGTAAGACGAAACAGTGTTTCCCATAGGAATCAATGGAAAAGCGATTAATGCATGCAATTCACCCTTTTTGCCAGCTGAAACACCTGTTTTTGCACTGCTGGGATCACCCTGAGGCTCCCCTCCATGGGAAACCCCACCTCCAGACATCTGTGTTTTTGCGATGCTGCAGGGGAATCCCAGCATCGCAAAAACGGGTGCTTTGCTGGCAACGGAAGTCCGGGCATACGGTTTCCCAGCGAAGGGAGCATCAGTGAAATCGCAGCATTGCAAAACACCAAAGTCCTCGAAACCACATCTCCGGACCTCTTGTGTTTTTGTGATGCTGCGATTTCACTGAGGCTCCCCTCGCTGGGAAACCCCACCTCCGGACTTCCGTTGCCAGCAAAGCACCCGTTTTTGCACTGCTGGGATGCCCCTGCAGCATCACAAAAACACGGAAGTCCAGAGGTGGGGTTTCCCATGGAGGGGAGCCTCAGGGGAATCCCAGCAGTGCAAAAAAGGGTGCTTCGCTGGCAACGGAAGTCCGGAGGTGGGGCATCCCAGCGGCAGCGGTGGGTTTGTAAGGTGAAAATACTTTGTAAGAAGAGGCAAAAAAATCTTAAACCCTGGGTTTGTATCTCAAAAAGTTTGTATGACGAGGCGTTTGTAAGATGAGGTATCACTGTATTATGGGAGTAGAAGTCCATGTTAATGAAAGACACCAAATTCGCTAAACGGTACTTAACCAACGACATCAGAGGTCTTCAAACTTGGCAACTTTAAGACTTGTGGACTTTGCTGTGGTTGGCTTATGGCCAGCTCCTCTGGTAACATGAGCCGGTCCATCGGAGCATCGGAGATCTGTGTGGCTCTTGGACGGTCCAGACGGTGAGGGGGAAGGAGAAATGGAAACTGAAGGTGCTGGAGGTGGAAGCCCCTGCAGTGCCTGGGGAACCCCCAGTTCGAGCCTTGTCTGGGTTGGATGTGGAGTGGGTGATTAATGACCCCATTCTCAATGTCCAGGTGCGTAGGATTACGGGACGACAGGAGCAGCTGCACAGACCCAGACAAAGATCTTAATCACAGCTGGGAGTAATTAGGGAATCCTGCAGCAGACTTAAAAGGGGAGGTTTTGTGGAAGAGCTCTTTGCAGGAGTTATCGTTTGCGGTTTAACAGAGACAACGAAACAGATCCGGAGTTCCGTCTCTAACCCAACATATTGCATCTTTGGAAAACAACCTAGTTTTTGCACTTGTGTTTTGAAAGACTATAGCTCTTGAACAATAGAGTGAGTACCTACGCCGCAGCCCAGTTTGGAGACATTCTTTACAAACCTTTTGGGGTTTGAGACATTCGTTATCAGCTTGGTAGATAACCACAACCTTTTGGCCATAAACAGTGCACTCAGGCGGTAGGGAAAGCAAGTAGGATGCTTGGCTGCATAGCTAGAGGTATAACAAGCAGGAAGAGGGAGATTATGATCCTGCTATATAGAGTGCTGGTGAGACCACATTTGGAATAATACTATGTTCAGTACCTACAAAAAGATATTGACAAAATTGAATGGGTCCAAAGACGGGCTACAAGAATGGTGGAAGGTCTTAAGCATAAAACGTATCAGGAAAGACTTCATGAACTCAATCTGTCTAGTATGGAGGACAGAAGGAAAAAGGGGGACATGATCGAAACATTTCAATATGTGAAAGGGTTAAATAAGGTCCAGGAGGGAAGTGTTTTTAATAGGAAAGTGAACACAAGAACAAGGGGACACAATCTGAAGTTAGTTGGGGGAAAGATCAAAAGCAACATGAGAAAATATTATTTCACTGAAAGAGTAGTAGATCCTTGGAACAAACTTCCAGCAGACGTGGTTGGTAAATCCACAGTAACTGAATTTAAACATGCCTGGGATAAACATAGATCCATACTAAGATAAAAATACAGGAAATAGTATAAGGGCAGACTAGATGGACCATGAGGTCTTTTTCTGCCGTCAGTCTTCTATGTTTCTATTCTTCTGCCATCGTTGCCGCTCTCAGCCAATTTGTAAAGCAATATATTTTGTGTATTCTGTGTGTGTGTTTTGTCTTCCCTTGCTGCTCAACAGCCTGTCCAGGCAGAACAGACTTCAAATCCCAGAATTCTGAAAGTTGAAGTCCACAAGTCTTAAAGTTGCCAAGTTTGGGGAGCCCTGAACTACATTATGAATTAGCACAATGTGTGAACCAGGCTGATCTTTTTTCAGCTAGCTGGCCTCCTGGTGAAAACATATCTCTGGCATTCAAGCATGGAAAGCAGAGGTCCATCTAAAACTCTCGTGTGGTTTTCTTTCAGGAAAGCCACCACGGTCGTGGATTTTGGTGGCAAACACCCAGAGGTTCGGTTCTCCATCTTGGAGCCTGAAGTCCTGGTAAGGCCTGATTTACTCCTTTGCAGGGGGAAAAAAGAGTGAGAAAGGCTTTCAATTATACTTGGCTGCCAATCAATTTGCGGTCACAATTCAAAGTGTTGGTTATGACCTTTAAAGCCCTACATGGCATTGGACCAGAGTACCTCCGGAACCGCCTGCTACCGCACGAATCCCAGCGACCGATAAGGTCCCACAGAGTTGGCATTCTCCGGGTCCCGTCAACTAGACAATGTCGTCTGGCGGGCCCCAGGGGAAGAGCCTTCTCTGGGGCGGCCCCGGCCCTCGGGAATCAATTCCCCCTGGAGATTAGAACTGCCCCCACCCTCCTTGTCTTTCGTAAACTACTCAAGACCCACCTATACCGCCAGGCATGGGGATTTGAGACATCTTTCCCCCAGCCTCCTTATAATTTATGTTTGGTATGTATGTGTTGTCTGGTTTTAATATGATAGGGTTTTAGTTATTTCTTTTAATATTAGATTTGTGCCACTATAATATTGTTTTTATCATCGTTGTGAGCCGCCCCGAGTCTTCGGAGAGGGGCGGCATACAAATCTAATAAATTATTATTATTATTATTAGTTATTACTTGGGTTTCACTGTTTTGGGAAGAAGTTGGGCGATCATTCAAAGTTGCAACAGCACTATATTAATAGTTTTTGGTGCCCAGTCCTTGATGTTAGGGCCATTACTGGCCAATCCTCAGTGCTGCTGCACAGAATCTGGCCACCTCGATAGACTCCAAGGTCCATCCCAACTCTGATAGAAGAATAGAATAGAATAGAATTCTTTATTGGAAAGGAATGGAATGGAATAGAACAGAATAGAATTAAGTTCTTGGCCAAGTGTGATTGGACACACAAGGTATTTATTTTATTTTATTTAGTCTATTATTATTATTATTATTATTATTATTATTATTATTATTTATTGGATTTGTATGCCGCCCCTCTCCGCAGACTCAGGGCGGCTAACAACAATGATAAAAAACAACATGTAACAATCCAATTTAGTAAAACAACTAAAAACCCTTATTATACAAACCAAACATAGACACAAACATATCATACATAACTTGTAATGGCCTAGGGGAAGGAATATCTCAACTCCCCCATGCCTGGCGACAAAGGTGGGTCTTGAGTAGTTTGCGAAAGACAAGGAGGGTGGGGGCCGTTCTAATCTCTGAGGGGAGTTGATTCCAGAGGGCCGGGGCCGCCACAGAGAAGGCTCTTCCCCTGGGGCCCGCCATACAACATTGTTTGGTCGATGGGACCCAGAGAAGGCCAACTCTGTGGGACCTTTTATGCCGCCCTTCTCCTAAGACTCAGGGCTCTTTTTAACAAAGCCAGCCTATTGCCCCCATAATCCGGGTCCTCATTTTACCCACCTTGGAAGGATGGAAGGCTGAGTCAACCTTGAGCCGGTGATGAGATTTGAACCGCTGACCTACAGATCTACAGTCAGCTTCAGTGGCCCTGCAGTACAGCACTCTACCTGCTGCGCTGTCTTTGGTGTATATGCTCTCAGTGTACATAAAAGATATAATTTTGAATATTGGTGTTGTGGTTGGCTCTGGCCCAGCTCCTGCCCCAAGGAATGTGGAGGTGGATGCAGGGGAAACATCAACATGTCATAGGCCTGTTTTGTTGCCGACAGAGTCAGGTAGTGCAGTTTCCTTGGACGAAGAAGAAGGCGGGGGAGACTTGGAAGAGGAGGGCTTGGCACATAGCCCAGAAAGCCAATCTCCATTATCTTTGGTCGATTCGGATGAGGAAGTGTTAGACCCACGCAGGCGCAGAATTATGCATAGAAGAGACCAATTGAAGAAATATTACAGGAGATAAGAGAGGCCACCTGTGTTTGGGTGGGGCTCCAGTAATTAGAGCTGCTGATATAAATAGCAGCGTGCTGGCTTGGCCCTTGTGGAAGATTATCTGATGGTTGTTTCTTCAGGACTGTGCCTTGCTGTTTCCGAACTTTGTTGATTTTTCACGACTTGGAAACCAAAGCAGAGCAAAGTGTGTGTGTCTCACTTCGTTGGAAGAAGGAGGGCTGTGACGTTTCTTCACAGCTGCTAGAAAAATACTTAAGGAAATTCAATCACTCTATAAAGAATGAACAATGTAACCCAGAGACAAAGCAAATGAAGGATACAAAATTGATTCTTCCCTGGTGAAGGGATTTTTTTTCCTGTATGGTGATGGTACACTTTATGCTTTCTGTTTTGTTTTTTGTAAAATTCTTAAAAAAACAATAAAAAATTATATTTTAAAAAAAGAAAGAAAAATACTTAAGGACTGATTAAGGGTATTGTACAGCCTACAAGGTTGTTTTGGGACGAGTGTTCCTTGCAATACAAAAAGGGTGCTTTGTTTCTTTTGAATTTTGGGATAAAGAACATTGTTTTTGAACTTTCAAGTGTGTGTGTGTGTGTGTCTGAAATTTTTACCCTTGAATTTTCGGGAGACTCGGGAGACTCATACCATAGAGCCCGGCACAACAATTGGAATACCAATTCTCTTGCATTGGTTAACAACCACGGTAAAGTCAAGTCTAAAATAATGGAAAAATGAAAGATACAGATTGCATCAAAGGCTCAACCCAGGTTTTAATGCCTTTCTTCTTTCCCCCCACCCCCTCCTAGAGGGATGTCCGTGAAAGCTGCCAGCTGCGTTTCCAATTCCTGAAGACCCTCTTTGAGAACAGCATCTCTGGGATCTCTCCGTAAGGGCCCTTCTTTCACCCTTTTGCAAATGTTTCCTTTGGCTGAGAAAACAAGACGGGTCTAATGTCATGTGTGAACACACACCAGCTTCTTCTTTAAAATTCTGATGTGTTTCTTTGGTTCTTCCTGGCAGAGGGGCAGACGAGGTAGAGATGAATGCTACGTACCAACACTGGCTGAGCAACGTGGAGGTAAGGCTGACCAGCATACTGGAGCAAGAGTGGGCCCTGTTTCCTCCCAGGAGATTCCTAGAGAGGCCCCCACGGAGGCTTCTCCCTGCCTTTTCCGGCCCTGTTTCCTCCCAGGAGATTCCTAGAGAGGCCCCACGGAGGATTCTCCCTGCCTTTTCCGGCCCTGTTTCCTCCCAGGAGATTCCTAGAGAGGCCCCACGGAGGATTCTCCCTGCCTTTTCCGGCCCTGTTTCCTCCCAGGAGATTCCTAGAGAGGCCCCATGGAGGTTTCTCCCCGCCTTTTCCGGCCCTGTTTCCTCCCAGGAGATTCCTAGAGGCCCCACGGAAGCTTCTCCCTGCCTTTTCCGGCCCTGTTTCCTCCCAGGAGATTCCTAGAGAGGCCCCACGGAGGCTTCTCCCTGCCTTTTGCGGCCCTGTTTCCTCCCAGGAGATTCCTAGAGAGGCCCCACAGAGGCTTCTCCCTGCCTTTTCCAGCCCTGTTTCCTCCCATGAGATTCCTAGAGAGGCCCCACGGAGGCTTCTCTCTGCCTTTTCCGATCCTGTTTCCTCCCATGAGATTCCTAGAGAGGCCCCATGGAGGCTTCTCCACGCCTTTTCCGGCCCTGTTTCCTCCCAGGAGATTCCTAGAGAGGCCCCACAGAGGCTTCTCCCTGCCTTTTCTGGCCCTGTTTCCTCCCAGGAGATTCCTAGAGAGGCCCCACAGAGGCTTCTCCCTGCCTTTTCTGATCCTGTTTCCTCCCATGAGATTCCTAGAGGGGCCCCACAGAGGCTTCTCCCTGCCTTTTCCGATCCTGTTTCCTCCCATGAGATTCCTAGCGAGGCCCCACGGAGGCTTCTCCATGCCTTTTCCGGCCCTGTTTCCTCCCCGGAGATTCCTAGAGAGGCCCCACAGAGGCTTCTCCCTGCCTTTTCTGGCCCTGTTTCCTCCCAGGAGATTCCTAGAGAGGCCCCACAGAGGCTTCTCCCTGCCTTTTCTGGCCCTGTTTCCTCCCATGAGATTCCTAGAGAGGCCTCACAGAGGATTCTCCCTGCCTTTTCTGGCCCTGTTTCCTCCCAGGAGATTCCTAGAGAGGTCCCACAGAGGCTTCTCCCTGCCTTTTCTGATCCTGTTTCCTCCCATGAGATTCCTAGAGAGGCCCCACGGAGGCTTCTCCCTGCCTTTTCCAGCCCTGTTTCCTCCCATGAGATTCCTAGAGAGGCCCCACGGAGGCTTCTCCCTGCCTTTTCCAGCCCTGTTTCCTCCCATGAGATTCCTAGAGAGGCCCCACGGAGGCTTCTCCCAGCCTTTTCCAGCCCTGTTTCCTCCCAGGAGATTCCTAGAGAGGCCCCACGGAGGGTTCTCCCTGCCTTTTCCGGCCCTGTTTCCTCCCAGGAGATTCCTAGAGAGGCCCCACAGAGGCTTCTCCCTGCCTTTTCCAGTTACAGTTTCGGAGGCTTGGGTTTGTAAGTGGAAAATGGTTCTTGAGAAGAGGCAAAAAAAACCCTTGAACACCCGATTCTTATCTAGAACAGTTCGTAAGTAGAGGCGTTTGCAGGTAGAGGTACCACTGTATCAGCTATTGTTTTGCATCTTTCTACAGAAAGTTGTCGGTACCCATCCTCCTGCCCATATCCTTTCAGCTCTGGAGCACTTGGCCCATCAGAACACAATGAAGATGCGGGAGGTGACGGACAAGATCAACATCTCCCAGGATGTGGCTGCTCTCAAGTAGGTCCTGAGCTTTGGCTGAGAAAGGCCTGATGATTGTGTCCTTCCCAGGATAAAATTGAAGGAATATCCATTGTTAGCAAGAATCCTCATGGAATTGCTTTTTTTTCCCTTTTAGAATAGAATAGAATAGAATTCTTTATTGGCCAAGTGTGGTTGGACACACAAGGAATTTGTCTTGGTGCATATGCTCTCAGTTTACATAAAAGAAAAAGATACATTTGTCAATAATCATGTGGCACAACACTTAATGATTGTCATAGGGGTCAAATAAGCAATGAAGAAACAACCAATATTAATAAAAATCTTAGGATACAGCAACAAGTTACAGTCATAGAGTCCTAAGTGGGAGGAAAAGGATGATAGGGATGATGAGAAAAAACTAGTAGAAATAGAAGTGCAGACTTAGTAAAAAGTTTGACAGTGTTGAGGGAATTATTTGTATAGTAGAGTGATGGAGTTGGGGAAAAAACTGTTCTTGTGTCTAGTTGTCTTAGTGTGCAGTGCTCCGTAGCGACGTTTTGAGGGTAGGAGTTGAAACAGTTTGTGTCCAGGATGTGAGGGGTCCGTAAATATTTTCACTGCCCTCTTTTTTGGCTCGTGCAGTGTACAGGTCCTCAATGGAAGGCAGCAATTGTTTTTTCTGCAGTTCTGATTCTCCTCTGAAGTCTGTGTTGGCCTTGCTGGGTTGCAGAACCAAACTAGATAGTTATAGAGTTGCAGATGACAGATTCAATGATTCCTCTATAGAACTGAGGTCTGCATTGGTTGCCGATCAGTTTCCGGTCACAATTCAAAGTGTTGGTTATGACCTATAAAGCCCTTCATGGCATCGGACCAGAATATCTACGGGACTGCCTTCTGCCGCACGAATCCCAGCGACCAGTTAGGTCCCACAGAGTGGGCCTTCTCCGAGTCCCGTCAACTAAACAATGTTGTTTGGTGGGACCCAGGGGAAGAGCCTTCTCTGTGGTGGCCCCGGCCCTCTGGAACCAGCTCCCCCCGGAGATTAGGATTTCCCCCACCCTCCTTGCCTTTCGTAAACTTCTTAAGACCCATCTCTGCCATCAGGCATGGGGGAATTAAGGCACCTTCCGCAGGCCTATATAGTTTATGTATGGTATGTTGTGTGTATGGTTTTTTAAGTTATGGGTTTTTAGTTTTTTAAATATTAGATTTGTATTTTACATTGTTTTTTACTATTGCTGTGAGCCGCCCCGAGTCTGCGAAGAGGGGCGGCATACAAATTTAATAGGTAGGTAGATAGGTAGATAGGTAGATAGGTGTTAGATTAGGTAGGTAGGTAGATAGATAGATAGATAGATAGATAGATAGATAGATAGATAGATAGATAGATAGATAGATAGATAGATAGATAGGTGTTAGATTAGATAGATGGATGGATGGATAGATGGATGGACGGACAGACGGATAGACGGATAGATGTGGATGTGGAAGCCCAGAGTGAGATGGGTGGCATACAAATTTAATAAATAAACTTGGCTCTTGGGATTTCCATCGGCATGTATGATCGGCAAGCCCCATTCTGCTCTCTTCCTAGGTTCCATTATGACAGCACGCACCTGCAAGACGTCGCAGATTCTGCAGACCAGCTACCTTCTCTCCAGGTTCTTATACAGGTGAATACATCGGATCTCAAAAGCCTATTTTCCCAAAGTCCATTTTTGCAGTTGGAACAGCCTGTTTCGGTTAGCAAATCGAATTCACCTGGTGGATTTCCCGTACACGCAATGAGGGGGGAATCCCCACCTTGGTCTCTTTTCTTTGCATGGGACAGGAGGGCTGGAGCAAGTGTGAGGTGCTGTGTGTGAAGCAGATCCCCCTACACGCGGAGGAGAAAGGCCTGCTGGCACATCTGGAAGCCCTTGTTAAGGAGATGCACAGTCTCCTGTCTGATGGATCGGAGCACTCCATCCTGGCCAGGTAATAATAATAATGATGATGATAATAATAATAATAATAATAATAATAATAATAATAATAATAATAATTTATTAGATTTGTATGCCGCCCCTCTCCGGCTCATAACAATCATAAACAATGTACAAATCTAATGTTTAAAACACAATTCAAAGTGCTGGTTATGACTTATAAAGCCCTTCATGGCATTGGACCAGAATATCCGCGGAGAGGGGTGGCATACAAATCTAAATAATAAATAAATAAAATAAAATCTCTGGAACCACCTTCTGCCACACGAATCCCAGCGACCAGTTAGGTCCCACAGAGTGGGCCTTCTCTGGGTCCCGTCGACGAAACAATGTCATTTGGCGGGACCCAGGGGAAGAGCCTTCACTGTGGCGGCCCCGACCTTCTGGAACCAGCTCCCCCCAAATATCAGAATTGCCCCCACCCTCCTTGCCTTTCGTAAGCTACTTAAAACCCACCTCTGTCGTCAGGCATGGGGGAATTGAGATATTTCTTCCCCCCAGGCCTATACAATTTATGCATGGTATATCTGTGTGTATGTTTGGTTTTTAATAAGGGTTTTTAGTTATTTTAAATATTAGATTTGTTATATGTTGTTTTCTTATTGTTGTTAGCCGCCCGAGTCTACGGAAAGGGGCGGCATACAAATCTAATGAATGAATGAATGAATGAATGAATGAATGAATGAATGAATGAATGAATGAATGGACTAGAAGATCTTCAAGGTCCTTTCCAACTCTGTTACTTAATTCTCAAATGCCTACGAAAACAACCGGCTCCATAAATTAGGCTGACTCAGTCTCTTCCTTTCCCAATCCAGAACGGTCTTTGAGCTGGAGCTCCGGGCGGTGAGATTGCAAGGATACAGGGATGGGCTTCTGCAGGGATGCCAGAAACTTGAAAAAGCCGTGAAGGCCCGGTACGCAGAACTGCAGAACTTGCAGGTGAAACGCCAGCGCATCTTGGACTTCCGGCATTTAGTGGTAGGTGTGCGGGAAGGAGGAGAAAGAAATGGGAGGAGGAGGGCAGTTGTGATGACCTTGGACAAGGCATAATCCAAAAAGAGTCATGCAGCAACCTAAGAGTTCAAACTCTTCTTTCTTTCTTTCTTTCTTTCTCTCTTTCTCTCTCTCTCTCTCTCTCTTTCTTCCTTCCTTCTCAAAAGATTTAAAAACAGCAAAAAAAAAAACAACCCACATACACAGACAAAACACAACCCCATACCATGCCATACAACTACACTACCTAACCTCTAATCTAGGGTTATAATACAGCTTATTTTACACCGACAATAAATCCATGCGTATGTAATCTTTTTCATTACCATATTTACATAATCTTTTTCATTAACGTATTTACTTATTATTCATTGATGGAATTGTTCCCTTTTAATAGAGTTAAGAATCATCATATTTACACTACTAAATTAATTATCGACAGGTTTATTTTGCTTTCTCCTTGCAAGCCAATCATATACAGCGTTCCCTCGATTTCCGCGGGTTCGAACTTCGCGAATAGCCTATACCACGGTTTTTCAAAAAATATTAATTAAAAAATACTTCGCGGTTTTTTTCCTATGCCATGGTTTTTCCCACCCGATGATGTCATACATCATCGCCAAACTAATAATGTTTGCAAATAAATAACAAAAAAATAATTATTGTTAATAAATAATTATGTTTGGAACAAACTTCCAGCAGACGTGGTTGGTAAATCCACAGTAACCGAATTTAAACATGCCTGGGATAAACATATATCCATTGTAAGATAAAATACAGGAAATAGTAAAAGGGCAGACTAGATGGACCATGGGGTCTTTTTCTGCCGTCAGTCTTCTATGTTTCTATGTTTCTATGTTTATAAAAATCAGGATCACTAAGTGTCTTATTCAATGGTGAGTACCAGTAATAACGGTGAGTAAATGGTTGTTAAGGGAATGGGAAATATTAAGGGATGGCTTGTTATACTGTCCATAGCCAAAAATGGTTCTACTTCGCGGAAATTCGACTTTCGCGGGCAGTCTCAGAACACATCCCCCGCGGAAATCGAGGGAACACTGTAGTTTGTTCCAAATTTCATAGTATTCTGAATCCTCAAACTCCCCTTTCATGCTTCATATTTTCCCCCAAAACGCTCCCACGTTCTTGGCATGTCCCAGAGCAAAGCACACACAGACACATACACAAACACAGCAGCCTCTGGCTGCGCCCAGCGCAGCAAAGCAACGGAACAGGGAAATGAGTCCACGAAACAAGGAAGGAGCAAGCAGTCCTACAAACTCCAAATGCCTGTATCGGCACACCAAACTCTACAAATTTAGCATTTGTTCCCATCAAACGCCTCCTTTAAATCTCAGTCCCCAGGTGTGCCTTGTGAGGAGGAGTGGAGTGCTCTCCCAACTCATCTGGTTTGTCCACTCTCCGTGCTTGGGGATTGCAGGGGGAGGAACGCTCATTGCCTGAGCTCCGTCGCTCCTCACTGCTTGCCTTCTCTTGGTCAGCCTGCCCCCGTTCCTCCCTGCTAACAAGCCAACCCAATCCTGAGAGGCCCTGGGTTGCCTCATCCTGTTCCTCCCCACATTGCTCCAAAGCCAACGAAGCCGCCCCTCAATCTCCATTGGCTCCAGCTCTGGCTAGTCCTCTGCAGATTCAGGCTCCAACTGGTCATGATAGCAGGCTTGAAGTTCAAGAAACTTGGAGGCAAGGTCCAAGATCGGACGTTGCTTTATTTCACGCTTTTGTATCATAGACACATAGAAGACTGACGGCAGAAAAAGACCTCATGGTCCATCTAGTCTGCCCTTATACCATTTTCTGTATTTTATCTTAGGATGGATATATGATTATCCCAGGCATGTTTAAATTCAGTTGCTGTGGATTTATCTACCACGTCTTCTGGAAGTTTGTTCCAAGCATCTACTACTCTTTCAGTCAAATAATATTTTCTCATGTTGCTTTTGATCTTTCCCCCAACTAACTTCAGATTGTGTCCCCTTGTTCTTGTGTTCACTTTCCTATTAAAAACACTTCCCTCCTGGACCTTATTGAACCCTTTTACATATTTAAATGTTTCGATCGTGTCCCCCCTTTTCCTTCTGTCCTCCAGACTATACAGATGGACTTCATGAAGTCTTTCCTGATACGTTTTATGCTGAAGACCTTCCACCATTCTTGTAGCCCGTCTTTGGGCCCGTTCAATTTTGTCAATATCTTTTTGTAGGTGAGGTCTCCAGAACTGAACACAGGATTCCAAATGTGGTCTCACCAGCGCTCTATATAGCGGGATCATAATCTCCCTCTTCCTGCTTGTTATACCTTTATTTTATTTTTGTAATGGCCCTTTTAAAACTGAGAACAAACTTTTTCAAGCATTTTAAGTGGGTGGACCTCTAGTAAAAAGTCAACATCTCGCACTTTTGGCCTTGTTAAGTTTTGAAATCAAATTTTAAGTTTGAAGACCGCTTGCCTGTTGGAGTCGTGAAAACGCTTTGAAAAAGATAAAAACTTCTAGTCAAACTCCCAGTAAAGGAGGGAAAGGAGAATTTGTGGAGGGACGTGTCATCTCGTGGGTCTATTTCTCTGCTTTCCTCCTACAGAATGAGAAACAGCAACATATCCGGGCCCTTATCAAAGGCACTTCGTTTCTCAAATCCCAGCTTCGCAAGAACCAGGCTGAGGTGAGAATTCCCCTTCGCACCATCCGTCAGAGGCCTCCGTTCATCCTCCGTTTGGCTCCTTTAAGATTTGAGATATTAAGATTTCAAACCTTCTCCAACTTTGGCGGCTTTTAAGACTTGTGCACTTCAATGCAGCTGCGAGAGCAATCATGGGCTTTTCCAAATATGCCCATGTTACACCAACACTCCGCAGTCTGTATTGGTTGCCGATCAGTTTCCGGTCACAATTCAAAGTGTGGGTTATGACCTATAAAGCCCTTCATGGCACCGGACCAGATTATCTCCGGGACCGCCTTCTGCTGCATGAATCCCAGCGACCAGTTAGGTCCCACAGAGTGGGTCTTCTCCGGGTCCTGTCAACTAAACAATGCCGCTTGGCGGGACCCAGGGGAATAGCCTTCTCTGTGGCGGCCCCGGCCCTCTGGAATCAACTCCTCCCAGACATTAGAATTGCCCCCACCCTCCTTGCCTTTCGTAAGCTACTTAAAACCCACCTCTGCCGCCAGGCATGGGGGAATTGAGATACTCTTTCCCCCTAGACCTTTACAATTTTATGCATGGTATGTATCTATGTATGTTTGGTTTTTATAATAATGGGTTTTTAATTGTTTTTAGTATTGGATTATTATTATATGCTGTCTTATTATTGCTGTTAGCCGCCCCAAGTCTCTGGAGAGGGGCGGCATACAGATCCAATAAATAAATAAATAAACCCCCAGAGTTGAAGTTCTGGGAGTTGAAGTCCGCAAGTCTTAAAGTTGCCACGGTTGAAGACCGTGATGTACAGGGGGTGGACCAAAAAATGGAAACACCTTGCAGCTCTTCCGTGGAATCCAGATTTGTAAAGCTCCCTTCGAACAGTTTTTGTGGAAACTGGGTTCTGTACGTGTCTATTGAGCTCTGCAGTGATTTTAGGAGCTGCGGTCTTGCGATCCGCTCTAACAATTCTCTTTAGAGTCCGATAATCTCTCTCCGACAACTTCAACTTTTGACCAGACCTGTGCTTGGCTAAGGACGTTTTTCCTTCTCTTTCAAAAGCAGTCATTACTTTTGAGACATGACCTCTTGAAACGCCAAACATTCGGGCACTTTCTGTTATGCTAGCGCCTGCCATTCGAGCACCAACAATTTGGCCTCTTTGAAAGTCGGAGAGGTCTGCCATTTCTAGGTTATAACCAATTTCCTTAAATTTGTGTAAAAAAAAAAAAAGGTAGTTTAAAAAAACATATCAAATAACAATTAATTTAAAAAACACATAAAAATATGTCATGTTTTGATTGATTTGAACATGTTCAAACATGATGCCAAAAAGTCAAGTGTTTCCATTTTTTTGTCCACCTCCTGTAGATTACACCCGAGCTTCTCTACCTTGGCCACTTTAAGAGGGGCGGACTTCAACTCCCAGAATTCATGGCTGGCTGGCTGGAGAATTCTGGGAATTGAAGTCCACGCATATCTTAAAAGGTTGGGGAAAATCCTGGATTACGCCTTTCTGTTCTGAAGCCACAACAACTTTCTGAAAAGCCGTGAGATTGATTGATTGCTGGCAGTCTGGCTTCTACTGAAAATTATTTCCCTGCTTATTTGGTTGGTTGGTTGGTTGGTTGGTTAGTTGTTAATTAGTTAGTTAGTTAGTTATTGGATTTTTATGCAGCCCCTCTCCGCAGACTTGGGGCGGCTAACAACAGTAATAAAACAGTATATAACAATAATCCAATACTAAAAACAGTTTAAAAACCATTATATAAAAACCAATCATACATACAGACATACCATGCATAAAATTTTAAAGGCCTAGGGGGAAGTGTGTCTCAGTTCCCACATGCCTGGCGGCAGAGCTGGGTTTTAAGCAGCTTACGAAAGGCAAGGAGGGTGGGGGCAATTCTAATCTCTGAGGGGAGTTGGTTCCAGAGGGCTGGGGCCGCCACAGAGAAGGCTCTTCCCCTGGGTCCCTCCAAGCGGCATTGTTTAGTCGACGGCACCCAGAGAAGGCCAACTCTGTGGGACCTAACTGGTCGCTGGGATTCGTGCAGCAGAAGGTGGTCCCGGAGATAATCTGGTCCGGTGCCATGAAGGGCTTTATAGGTCATAACCAACACTTGGAATTGTGACCGGAAACTGATCGGCAACCAATGCAGACTGCGGAGTGTTGGTGTAACATGGGCATATTTGGGAAAGCCCATGATTGCTCTCGCAGCTGCATTCTGCAAGATCTGAAGTTTCCGAACACTTTTCAAAGGTATCCGTAACCCTGTAGACTTACAGCGCGCCTCTCCTTCCAGATCCAGGATTTCGTACAGAAAAAACTGATCCCTCAGGCCGAACAGGTGCAGCTGGAGACCAAGCAGCTTCACAACCGGGTACGCCGCGAGATCCAGCAGTTCAAAAACATTGCCTTGCCTTGTCTGCTGACCCGTCAGATAGCTGGGTGAGTCATCTCCAGGCGTCTCGCTATGGCTGGGTGTAACTCTGATGGGGGGTGGAAGTGGATGTTTTGAGTCTGTTTTCCAGGGACTTTCCTTTTTTTCCACCAAAGCTGAAAAGAGACCTACGTTACTACCCATTTTTCCCCTTTTGAGAAATAAATCAGCTGGGAGATATGACTTGGATGGCTTGAGGAAGTGGTGGAGGACGAAAAGCAGATGGGCTAGATGGGTGCGTCCATGCGCCGCCTCTATGTTGCTTGAGGCAGGCAGGATTCCCTTGGGTACCATTTGTTGGGGGTCAAGGGAAAGGGAGGGTCTTGCCTTCTCTTTCTGCTCAAGATCCCCATGGACAATTGGTGGGCCACTGTGTGACGCAGAATGCTGGACTCGATGGGCTTTGGCCTGATTCAGCAGGGCTCTTCTTAGGTTCTTAGCAGTAAAATACTGTATTTTTCTGAGTATAAGAAAAACCTTTTTTCCTTCCTAAAAAAGGCTGAAACTTTGGGTGCGTCTTATAACTCCAAATGTAGCTTTTTTTTCCCAGCCCTAACCAGGTGCTAATGATCTTCCGGCTTCCATACTCCCTCAAAGAAGGCTTTTTCCTGCCCTAAGTCCTTGCAGGCTTGTTTCCAATCCTACTCCCTCTGAAAAAGGCTTTTTTTAGCCCTAGCACGGTGGTAACGATCTTCTTGGCTTGCTGTATTTTTTTTAAATTTCTACTCCCAAAGCAGTTTTTCCTGCACTAAATCTTTGCAGGCTTGTTTCCAATCCTACTCCCTCTGAAAAAGGCTTTTTCAGCCCTAACCAGGAGATAAAATAATGTGCTGAAGCTGAACAGACTAAGAATGCAAGCCAGATTCATCCGTCTGTCTGTCTGTCTGTCTTCTCACTATCTGTCTATCTGTCTTCTATCTGTCTGTCTATCTGTCTGTATGTCTGTCTGTCTATCTATCTTCTATCTGTCTGTCTATCTACCTACCTACCTATCTACCTACCTACCTACCTACCTGGTAGGCAGACTTTTTCCCCCTATTTTCCTCCCCAAAAACTAAAGGTGCGTCTTATACTCTTAAAAATACGGTAATCCCATTTTCTCTTCTCCTGAGGGTCATTTCCTATAAATGAGGTTGACCGGATATCATTTTTATCCTTCCTTGCTTTTCCTTGTTGCAAAATTTCGGGAGCATTGTTGGCCCCAGATTTTTTTTTTTAAAGAAAATAGGCTTGATTTTTCTTTACATGCATAGAGCATTTGCATGACTTAACGGTGGTCAGTGTGAGGTAGGTTCAATTGCAGGTGGGGGCAAAATCCCCTCCTTTCTGCCATTGTCTTTCAGGTCTGAACACATCCCAGCCCACAAACTTTCCATCCATCGCTTAAGCTGGACAGCACTTTCTGAAAACCGGGCCTTTCTCAATATATGCGATGGAATTAGCTTTCCCCTCTATAAGGTAGGGTGTGCCTCTCTGGGTCCTATTTGCTGGATTCTTCTGAAAAGATGAGACGGATGAAATTCGTTTGGATTGTTTGGGAGACCCTTCAACCTCCCTTCCATCTTAATCATCATTGTTAAGGAATTATTATTATTATTATTATCATTATTATTATCATTATTATCATCATTATTATTACTACTACTACAAGAATGGTGGAAGGTCTTAAGCATAAAACGTATCAGGAAAGACTTCATGAACTCAATCTGTATAGTCTGGAGGACAGAAGGAAAAGGGGGGACATGATCGAAACATTTAAATATATTAAAGAGTTAAATAAAGTCCAGGAGGGAAGTGTTTTTAATAGGAAAGTGAACACAAGAACAAGGGGACACAATCTGAAGTTAGTTGGGGGAAAGATCAAAAGCAACGTGAGAAAATATTATTTTACTGAAAGAGTAGTAGATCCTTGGAACAAACTTCCAGAAGACGTGGTTGGTAAATCCACAGTAACTGAATTTAAACATGCCTGGGATAAACATATATCCATCCTAAGATAAAATACAGAAAATAGTATAAGGGCAGACTAGATGGACCATGAGGTCTTTTTCTGCCGTCTGACTACTATGTTTCTATTTATTTATTTATTTATTTATTTATTTATTTATTTATTTATTAGATTTGTATGCCGCCCCTCTCCGTAGACTCGGGGCGGCTAACAACAGTAACGAAACAACATATAACAAATATAATATTTAAAATAATTTAAAAACCCTTATTAAAGACCAAACATACACACAAACATACCATGCATAAATTGTATAGGTCTAGGGGGAAAGGGATATCTCAATTCCCCCCATGCCTGACGACAGAGGTGGGTTTTATGGAGCTTACGAAAGGCGAGGAGGGTGGGGGCAACTCTGATCTCTCGTGGGAGCTGGTTCCAGAGGGCTGGGGCCGCCACAGAGAAGGCTCTTCCCCTGGGTCCCGCCAAACGACAACGAAGGCCAACTCTTTGGGACTTATTATTATTATTATTATTATTATTATTATTATTATTATTTTTGCATGCCGCCCTTCTCCGAATACTCGGAGCGGCTGAGGGGAAAACTAAGCGGAATGAGGGGAAATCTTTGGGGGATGGGGGGAGGGAAGTGGAAGCAACACCAACATTTGTTCTATGACAGTGATGGTGAACCTTTTTTTGGTTCGTGTGCCAAAAGGGTGCGTGTGCTAGCACACATACATGTGCCACACCAATTCCCTCCCCCTGTGCTACCCCTGCACATGCGCACAACCCAACCCTATGCATTCACACAGGCCTCACTGAAGCCTGGGATGGTGGAAGAAATGGCCCAACGGGCAAACAGGAGGTTCAGAAAAACGGACTTACGATTTGCCTGTTGTGCTGTTTTTCACATGCCGGGGCTTTAGGAAGCTTCTCTGAAGCCTCCAGAGTGCAAAAAACAGCACAATGGGCAAAAGGGAAGTCTGGTTTTTTGCACTTCCAATTTGCCTGTTGGGCCGTTTTTTGCACTCTGGGCTTCAGGAAGCTTCTCTGAAGCCTCCAGAGCAGTGTTTTTCAACCAAGGGTTCCGCCAGGGCCATCCAGGATTTTCACGACTTAATTAGAAGGCAAGGCAAGACAAGGCAGGTCCCCCCTTCAATCCCGCCCGTTCCTGCAGCGGGACAGCCTCTTCCTCCATCACGTGTCCGGCAGATCAATCATGCTCAGCAGCAACAGCCGCCAAGCAGGAGGAGGAATGGCAGCGGCGTCGGCGTTGTTTAAGTGTTCCCTTTATTTTTTTGAGCAGTATATATTTTCTTTTATGTGTACTGAGAGCAGTGATGGGCTGCTACGGGTACGGTCAGGTACGCTGTACTGGTAGCAAAATTTTGATATTTTTTTTTTCCTTTCTGGGCTCCGAGTATGTTTTTCCTAGCTCAGTAAATGAGGTTGAATGTGTATAATTCGCCTTTGCTTTCTTCATCTCCCCCCCTCCTTTTTAGGCTCCTGAACAGCTCCTCCCGCATCTGGTGGAGCTGAAGAAGATGAAAGCTACCCTGGGTTCTCTCCTGAGCTCTAAGCAAACAGCTTTGAGAAGTCTGCAGCACCAGCTAGAGGAAGCCCCAGAGTCCGATGCACAATGTAGGAAAATGTCTCCCAATTTTAATTTTAATTTTTTTTTCTCCTGTTTCTGCTTTTTCTCTGGAGCTTTCATGGTAGTTTCCCAAAACATAGAGGTCATAATCCTGCTTCACAATTCCCAGCCCTTCTCTCTTCCTCTCCCTCTCGGGGTTGACTTTGGGCCGGTCACCGCCTCTCAGCCCTATTAAGAAGGCAATGACAAACCCACTCATGAAAAAAAAACTTGCCAAGAAGGCTGCGTAGACCAGAGCAGGCAGTCTGTAAGAGTTGGACCGTCTCGAACGGAAGGAAAAAAATATTTTATTTATTTATTTATTAGATTTGTATGCCGCCCCTCTCCGAAGACTCGGGGCGGCTAACAACAATAAAGAAGACAATGTAACAAATCTAATATTAAAAATAATCTTAAAAAACCCCAATTTAAGAGACCAATCATACAAACAAGCATACCATGTATAAATTCTATAAGCCTAGGGGGAAGGGAATATCTCAGGTCCCCCATGCCTGACGACAGTGGTGGGTTTTAAGGAGCTTGCGAAAGGCAAGGAGGGTGGGGGCAACTCTGATATCTGGTGGGAGTTGGTTCCAGAGGGCCGGGGCCGCCACAGAGAAGGCTCTTCCCCTGGGTCCCGCCAAGCGGCATTGTTTAGTTGACGGGACCCGGAGAAGGCCAACTCTGTGGGACCTAACCGGTCGCTGGGATTCGTGCGGCAGAAGGCGGTCCCGGAGATATTCTGGCCCGATGCCATGAAGGGCTTTATAGGTCATAACCAACACTTTGAATTGTGACCGGAAAAATAATGGCTAAGTTCTTTTCCTCTTCTGTTCCCAGCCTTGATGGCAGAGGTACAGTCCCACGACCAGAAACAAGCCTTTTTGCTGCTGCCCAGCATCCAACGCACAATGGATCAGTACCAGGATGTCATCAACCGCTGGCCTGAGATCCAAGCCATTATTGATACCTGGTAAGCAAAGAGGGCCTGATCAGAGAGAGGGGAGGGGGTGTCAGCAAAGTTTTGGCTGTAATTTTTAGTGTATAATTTTTTGTACGTTGGTCTTGTACATACTGTATTTTTTGGAGTGTAAAACGCACCGGGTTATAAGACGTGCCTTAGTTTTTGGCTAGGAAAATAGGGGGGGGGGGGCGGGGCGGAGGAAATCTGCTTACCTCTAGCTAACGTCCTTAGCCTGGTCAGTTTCAGCACATTATTTTATCCCCTGGTTAGGGCTTTTAAAAAACCTTATCCAGAAAGAGTAACATTAAAAGAGCTTGCAAGCGGGTAAGAGCTGGGAATATTGTCCTCCTCGATCCACAGCTCACATTAGAGAACCATCTTTCAGCTGTGGCGAGGGGGGCATTTGCCCAGGTTCGCCTAGTGCACCAGTTGCAGCCCTATCTGGACCGGGACTCACTGCTCACAGTCACTCATGCCCTCATCACCTCGAGGTTCGACTACTGTAATGCTCTCTACATGGGGCTACCTTTGAAAAGTGTTCGGAAACTTCAGATCGTGCAGAATGCAGCTGCGAGAGCAATCATGGGCTTCCCAAGGTATGCCCATGTTTCACCATCACTCCGCAGTCTGCACTGGCTGCCGATCAGTTTCCGGTCACAATTCAAAGTGTTGGTTATGACCTTTAAAGCCCTTCATGGCATCGGACCAGAATATCTCCGAGACCGCCTTCTGCCGCACGAATCCCAGTGACCAATTAGGTCCCACAGAGTGGGCCTCCTCCGGGTCCCGTCAACTAAACAATGTCGGTTGGCGGGATCCAGGGGGAGAGCCTTCTCTGTGGCGGCACCGACTCTCTGGAACCAACTCCCCCCGGAGATCAGAACTGCCCCTACTCTTCCTGCCTTCCGTAAACTCAAAACCCACCTTTGCCGTCAGGCATGGGGAAACTAAACATCTCCCCTTGGGCACATTGAATTTATACATGGTATGCTTGTGTGTGTGTATGTTATTATAGGGTTTTTTTAAAAAAAAATTGAAATATTTTAATTAATTGGATTATGTATTGGATTGTTTTTTCACTTGTTGTGAGCCGCCCCGAGTCTTCGGAGAGGGGCGGCATACAAATCCAAATAATAAATAAATAAATAAATAAATTGTTAGCACCTGGTTAGGGCTGGAAAGAAACATTTGGAGCAAGTTACGAGCAATGAAAAAAAAACACCCTGCAAAGGGCTTGGGAAACATTCTTCACAAAGAGTAACAATGAAAGAACCTGCAAGGTGAGAGCTGGGAAGATTGTTAGCACCTAGTTAGGGAAAAAAAAAAGCTTCGAAAAATGCTACAGAGTAAAATACACCCCTGAATTTTGAGCCTCTTTTAGGGAAGAAAACGTGTGTCTTGTACTCCAAGAAATACAGTATGTGTATTTTGTATACTGTATGTTTTGTTTTAAATTAATTCAATAAAAAATATTTTAAAAATAAATAAATGAATGAATAAATGAGTCTTCGGAGAGGGGCGGCATACAAATCTAATAAATATACAAATCTAATAAATATAAATAAGAAGACGCCCTGTTTGTGTGTGTGTGTGTGTGTGTGTGTGTCTCTCTCTCTCTCTCTCTCTCCGTGTGTTCTTTTCTGCTATAATTTGCTATTTGTTTGACTTCTGCCCATAGTACCTGTATGTTCAGTATACAATGGTACCTCTACTTAAGAACGCCTCTACTTAAGAACTTTTCGAGATAAGAACCGGGTGTTCAAGATTTTTTTGCCTCTTCTTAAGAACCATTTTCTACTTAAAAACCTGAGCCCCTAAAAATTTCCCAACAAATTTGAGAGCAGCACGAAGGCCCGGCCAGTTTCCTGCCATTACCCCTGGGTTTCTCTCTCTGGCGCAGTGTATGAGAAGCAGCTTCGGTGTGTGGGAGGTGCGTGCTCCTCCTTGCCGTCTCAGAGTCCCCCCCCCCTTTTTAAAAGACTTAAAGTTTTAGATTTTTTTGATTCCCCTCACCTCCCCTTCTTCCTTCGGCATCGTCTCTCCTCTTCCTCCTCCTCCTCCCACCCAAATTCCAAACTTTTATTTCTTTCCTAGTGGGTTTGCACACATTATTTGCTTTTACATTAAAATTGCTCCTACTTAAGAATGTTTCTACTTAAGAACCTGGTCATGGAGCGAATTAGGTTCTTAAGTAGAGGTACCACTGTATGTTATTTTGTAGATAAAACCACTATCGTCAAAGCAATGGAAACTCCAGTTTAATGTTTCCAAATGTAAAATAATGCACTTGGGGAAAAGGAATCCTCAATCTGAGTATTGTATTAGCAGTTCTGTGTTAGCAAAAACTTCAGAAGAGAAGGATTTAGGGGTAGTGATTTCTGACAATCTCAAAATGAGTGAGCAGTGTGGTCGGGCAGTAGGAAAAGCAAGTAGGATGCTTGGCTACATAGCTAGAGGTATAACAAGCAGGAAGAGGGAGATTGTGATCCCCTTATATAGAGCGCTGGTGAGACCACATTTGGAATACTGTATTCAGTTCTGGAGACCTCACCTACAAAAGGATATTGACAAAATTGAACAGGTCCAAAGACGGGCTACAAGAATGGTGGAAGGTCTTAAGCATAAAACGTATCAGGGAAGACTTAATGAACTCAATCTGTATAGTCTGGAGGACAGAAGGAAAAGGGGGGACATGATTGAAACATTTAAATATGTTAAAAGAGTTAAATAAGGTTCAGGAGGGAAGTGTTTTTAATGGGAAAGTGAACACAAGAACAAGGGCACACAATCTGAAGTTAGTTGGGGGAAAGATCAAAAGCAACTTGAGAAAATATTATTTCACTGAAAGAGTAGTAGATCCTTGGAACAAACTTCCAGCAGACATGGTTGGTAAATCCACAGTAACTGAATTTAAACATGCCTGGGATAAACATATATCCATTGTAAGATAATATACAGGAAATAGTATAAGGGCAGACTAGATGGACCATGAGGTCTTTTTCTGCCGTCAGTCTTCTATGTTTCTATTGATTACAAACCTCTGTTTGCTGTTAGTGCTCCTGGGTTGTCTCAAGCAATAAAGCTTGTACACACCCGGAGGTGTTGCCACCTTTGTGCATCTTTTATGTTCCATCTCTATCCAGGTGGGAGCAGCCAGGACAGTTTGTCCTTCCTCACGAGCGCTGCTACGGCTTCACTTTGCAACAGTGGCTGGAGCGTTGGACGGTGGCTAGCAAAAAGCTGCAGCAACAGCAGATGTGTCTTTGATGAACTTCTCTGGGTATCGGTCTGAGAAATCGGCTGGTGTCTGTGATTAGCAAGATACAACACCTGGGAGACACCGCAGTTATACCTGCGCTCACCTTTCTCCCTTTCCTCCCTGTCCTTCAAGGAAGGCTGCAGGACGACGGGACGTCGAAGGTACATCGCGACAAGTTGCACCTATGTATTTTCCAAGGATTTGAAATAAATATGAAGTGTCTCTTCATTCATCCAGCTTTGCCTTTTTCTAACCTTTTTCCTCCCCTAACAGCGAAGAGAAACGTTATACCTAACTTTTCTTTGATAAAGAGGGGAACCGATCTGGTTTTGTTACTTCCTTCCCCACGAAAGAGAAGCTTTCCTCGGATTTCCTAAATACAGTGGTACCTCATCTTACGAACGCTTCTTCTAACGAACCTTTCAAGATATGAACCCGGTGTTTAAGATTTTTTTGCCTCTTCTTCCGAACTATTTTCACCTTACGAACCCAAGCAGCTGCTGCTGGGATGAAGGGGTTTCTTTTTTTCCCCTTTTTTGAAGAAAGGGAGGGGCGGCTTGGAGGAGGAAAGATTTTGCAGAGAACAACGTGCTTGCAAAGGCACTGAAAGGGTGTCTTTTGAAGAAAGAAAAGGGAGGGGCAGCTTGGAGGAGGAAAGATTTTGCAGAGAACAATGTGCTTGCAAAGGTACTGAAAGGGTGTCTTTTGAAGAAAGAAAAGGGAGGGGCAGCTTGGAGGAGGAAAGATTTTGCAGAGAACAACGTGCTTGCAGAGGCACTGAAAGGGTGTCTTTTGAAGAAAGAAAAGGGAGGGGCGGCTTGGAGGAGGAAAGATTTTGCAGAGAACAACGTGCTTGCAGAGGCACTGAAATTGTGTCTTTTGAAGAAAGAAAAGGGAGGGGCGCCCCCCTTGCCTTTCTTCCTTCCCACTCACCCTTTAGCCTAGCCTTGCTTCTTCCACCCGCTCCCTTTAGCTGCTCCTCCCTGCCCTCTGTTCGCCTCCCTTCTAAAGTTTGGGATTTTCCTGAAGGATTTGCATGCATTATTTGCTTTTACATTGATTCCTATGGGAAACATTGTTTCATCTTACGAACTTTTCACCTTACGAACCTCCTCCTGGAACCAATTAAGTTCGTATGATGAATTACCCTGTTGTACATACTCCTGGTCAGTTGGAGGATGATGAAGAAATTGAGGGCTCTGATACAGATAGTGTTTATGAATTAGTGGTGGCCCCGGGGTTACAGGTAGTAGAACAGGTGGGAGGCCAGCCACAGGACGTGGCTATGAGTCCAGAATCTAGCAAGGAAGAATCAGACGTTCGCCGGGTCAATCCTAAATTCAGAAGGGTCCAAAAACGTAAGGAACAGGTGTTTGGAAGAAGATATTAAGGGGAGGAATGGGTTAAATACTGGAGTGATGTACTTGGTACGTCAGGGAGCCAGTGGGGAAGAAAGGTGGAGTTTCAATGTTGTAGGGCTAAAATGAAAGGTATTTCCGTTCAGCTCCCAAGCAAGCAAATGCAGTCTGTTATTTTACAGTCATTTCTGCCGTTTTTGAATCATGCTGTGAGTACATAAATCTTGTTAAACGGAGAAGGCTGGGAGGAATGTATGAGGAATGCAATTAAGAAAAATAATGGGAGGAAGAGGAATGTGCTAGTATGAACTGTATTTTGAATACGGAAGGGAAGAGAAGTAAAGATGGAGGATAAACTTTATCTTGTTTATGAAATACTGCATTTAGTAAGAGTTATTTGTAATAGCTAAAGTTCTATCAGAAACCAGAACATTATCCTTCTTGGAATGACAATAAATTGTCCTAGTAGGAAGGCGCATCGGTAAAACAGCTCGCTCTTTTGCTGAGCTACATTTGGAGCAGGTTTTGAAAGCAGCAAAGGAGACACGTTCACCGTTTCACAAATGAAGAGATGTAAGCAGAGGCCACAGTGATCTTGGGACATGATACTGTGTTTCCCCGAAAATACGACCTACTCCGAAAGTAAGCCTTAGGTTGATTTTTTTTTGCATGTGTGTCCAATATAAGCCCTACCCCCAAAATAAGCCCTGATTAAGACCCTGCCCACTCCAGGTGCAGAAGTAAAAATCAAGGATGACATCACGGAAACAGTTCGGTCAGTGCCGGACCGTGGGTGCCGCCATCTTTTTAATTTTTAAAATTATTTTTTAATTCTTCTGAGCATGTGCAGAAGCCGAGTTTCCAGCACTGTGCATGCAGTTGCCATCTTGTTTTCAGCTCCTCCCCAATTCACTTTTTAATTTTTTTTAAGTTAGAAGGACAGTTGTCCCAAAGGTGCTGCTTTTTTTTTTCCCAAGAAGGAACTGGTCTTTTCTTGTTTTTTTTCTTTGAAGATGTTTTTGCTTCTCATTCAAGAAGCTTCTTCAGCTCTGACTGGATGGTGGAGAATGGAAGGATTTATATTCCTTGCAGACAGCTGGTCATTTGCATCTATTTAGCGGGTGGTTAAGGCCACCTTTTCCGGCCCTGTTTCCTCCCAGGAGATTCCTAGAGAGGCCCCACGGAGTCTTCTCCCCACCTTTTCCGGCCCTGTTTCCTCCCAGGAGATTCCTAGATAGGCCCCACGGAGGCTTCTCCCCACCTTTTCTGGCCCTGTTTCCTCCCAGGAGATTCCTAGAGAGGCCCCACGGAGGCTTCTCCCCACCTTTTCCGGCCCTGTTTCCTCCCAGGAGATTCCTAGAGAGGCCCCACGGAGGCTTCTCCCCACCTTTTCCGGCCCTGTTTCCTCCCAGGAGATTCCTAGAGAGGCCCCACGGAGGCTTCTCCCCACCTTTTCCGGCCCTGTTTCCTCCCAGGAGATTCCTAGAGAGGCCCCACGGAGGCTTCTCCCTGCCTTTTCTGGCCCTGTTTCCTCCCAGGAGATTCCTAGAGAGGCCCCACGGAGGTTTCTCCCCGCCTTTTCCGATTACAGTTTCGGAGGCTCGGATTTGTAAGTGGAAAATGGTTCTTGAGAAGAGGCAAAAAAATCTTGAACACCCAGTTCTTATCTAGAAAAGTTCATAAGTGGAGGCGTTCTTAGGTAGAGGTACCACTGTACATGATTATAAGGCTGGCTCAGACTAACTGCAGCTCCTTAAGAAGCCAGGAAGAATGGAATACATACAGCGTGAAACTGTGGCTATGTTGTGGCCTTTGGGCCACTGGCCCCTCCAGGAGGAAGAGGAAGAAGCGTGGGAGTTAGGGCCAGCATCAAGGCAACCTGAGACCTCCGAAGAGGAAGAGGGAATGGAGTTGTCAGAGGTAGAGAGGCGGAGCCTGGGCCATTCATCAGCCCTCAGATGGAGTCAACAGTCTCCAGGTCTGGAGGTGGCTGATGACAAAGAGGAGGAACAGCTGGGTCCAGTGCCTAATGCACGGATACACAGAAGGCAGAGAAGAGGAGAGCAGTGGAAATCTATGGGCTGATTCTTGGGACAGAAGAGCCACCGCTGCTAGCAAAGCCTTACTCTACCTCTAGGGATAAAAGGCAGGGGGCGGAGATGAATAGGTGTGGCAGACAACTTCATATCCCTGCCAGAAACACTTGTTAGCCTGCGGTAAGAGAGAAAATTTTTGCCGAGGCTGCTGATATTCCTAATAAAGGAATCATTGCTTCAACTACAGAGAGCTTGTTGTGTTTAGGGACCCTGGTCAGAACAGGTTGCTTCTGAGTCCAGCTTACAATTCTACCTTTGCTCAGTCCGTCAATTTTTTTTCTCATTTTAAAAAACATCCTTTTTTTTTTTTTACTTTATTTTGGGTTTCATGGCCAACTTTGAGAACTGACGTAGTTTACAATCGCTATAAACAAGAAAATCTGCATTTTTCTTTCCACTATGTACAAAGACTCCTGACTTGATATGGACGGATATAATGTAGAGCTCTTAAAAAAAAACAGCAGCGGCTGTTTATAAAGTCGACTCACCGTCTTCCTTATGAAGGCACCGATGGAAGTAGATATTTAACGTCTGCTTAAAAGCAATCGGGAAGCCCCCCCCCCCACCTCCCACCACCAGGAGTTCAAAAGAGTTGAACCCGCCATGGAAAATCTCTTCTCTGTTATGAGCGGCCGAGCCCTGTTTTAAATGGTTTAATAATAGCTAAAGGAAAAGGAGGGGGATGTTTGGGAGAGAACAGATAGCCTCAAAAATGGGATTCCTCCTCCTCCCAAATGTCTGAAAATCAAGATACAGTAGTACCTCTAGATACGAGCTGCTCTACATGCGAGTATTTCAAGATACGAGCCACGAGGGGAGAGACATTTCTGTTCTATTCCCGAGCTGAAATTCGGGATACGAACCGAGCGTCCACTAGGTGGCGCAAGAATCCTTGCTTTTGGTTATCTCAGAGGGGAAAAACAACTTGTTCCAGATACGAGTTGCCTCGAGATACAAGCTCCCTTATGGAACGAATTATGCTCGTATCTAGGGGTACTACTGTATTTGATTTTGATTTGAGCCTCGGTGGTGCAGTGGTTAGAGTGCAGTACTGCAGGCTACTTCTGCTGATCACCGGCTGCCACCAGTTTGGCAGATCGAATCTCAGTAGGCTCAAGGTGGACTCAGCCTTCCATCTTTTCAAGGTCGGTAAAATGAGGACCCCAGATTGTTGGGGGCAATACCCTTACTCTCTGTAAACTGCTTAGAGAGGGTTGTAAAGCATGGTGAAGCAGTATATAAGTCTAAATGCTATTGCTTATTTGATGCTGATCCAATCCTGCCTGTTTTCACCCCTTGAATCAAGATTAGCTTTCATTTGCCAAACTTTGGCTAAAATTCCGTACTTTTAACCAGGATGATTGGCTGCCTCCCTGCTTTCCTTCTCTAAAGATAGGATCGAGGCCCCGATTCTGTTTTTTGGGGGAGGAAGGGATTATTTTCACCTACCCCACCCCACAAAAGCAATAAACCTCCCCTTGATCCAAAACACGCCCTCCCCATTGTTTTTGAGTTTTTTTGCCCTGCCCCATCCAGAGTAAATCTGCCCCCTACTCCGAAGCCCACAACCAACATTTCTCACACCCTTCTTGTTTTAGACGTAGCTTAAAAGGAGACCAGGGTGTCTTCTCCAGAGAAGCCTGTCCAGCTTTCTCTTCCGAGGTTTTGGTGCGTAAGGAACGAAGGAAAAGGTCCTCTCTCTTTTTTTTTTTTTTAAAGACAACAGCCTGCTAAATCTGCAATTTCTTATCCAACTCGGCCAGCAGGCCCTGGATGTCACAAACGAAGCGATAGACGTAGCGCTGCCCGCTGGTCTTGTGAATGATGTTCTTGTGGTAATAGTAGCGCAGCCCCCGACTCAGTTTCTCGTACGTCATGCGGGGTTTGTTCTTACGTTTGCCCCAGCGCCGGGCCACCTAGCAGGAAACGAGAGGGAGAAAGGCGGAGGGGGGGGGGAGGAATGAGTAAGCAGCCCATTGACACTGATAACCAAAAGCCCATTTTTAGCCCGAGTCCTTAACTCGGGCGTTGCTTACTTGTGGCTTTGTGCCCAGATAAAATACACACATGCTGCATCGCCTTGGCCTATTGTGGCTACTCAACCACAGAGACCGTTTTGGCTATTGAGGAAGAGGGGGGGCTGTGGTGGATGAGGCCATGGTGTTTCTTTTCTGGGTTTAGGAGATGGGTGAAGTTTTATAGGCGAGGGAGTTCATTAAACTCACTCTACGGTTAGCTTCAGGATGGAGGGAATCTTCTAGGCTTTGATATGGGGGTCGGGGTGCTAAGGGGACCAGTTTCAGCCCTGGGTTGTCTGGCGGGACCCAGGGGAAGAGCCTTCTCTGTGGCGGTCCCGACCCTCTGGAACCAGCTCCCCCCGGAGATCAGAATTGCCCCCACCCTCCTTGCCTTTCGTAAGCTCCTTAAAACCCACCTCTGTCGTCAGGCATGGGGGAACTGAACTACCCTTTTCCCCCTAGGCCTATACAATTCATGCCTGGTATGTTTGTGTGTATGTTTGGTTTTTAAATAAGGTTTTTTTAATTATTTTAAACATTAGATTTGTCATATGCTGTTTATTACTGTTGTTAGCTGCCCCGAGTCTGCGGAGAGAGGCGGCATACAAATCTAATAAATGAATGAATAAATAAATAAATAAATAAATATGCCCTAATGCTAGGCCATGATTTGTTGAATAAGCCACTATTGGTTGCAGGCAACCCATTAAGCCCACCCAACAATGCTCACATCTAAAACTTGTTGAAGAGCATACATTTGCTCTGCTTTCTACATTCATAGGGACTAAGTCCTTGATTTAACAAATGCAAGAGCCATGTCATCCTGAGGACCGTGTCCCCATCCAAATCCCAGTGTCAAGGTTCCAGGTAACATCTGAACTAAATCGGAATCCGAGTCAAAATTCCCTAGCACCCACACTGAGAAACCTGAATCTGAGTTTACCAGTTGAAAGTTCACATCGCTTGTCCCCCACCCACAAACTTGTCGTGTTGCCCATCCAGCATGGCAAGTCCTTTCTCCGCTTCCGCCCAGGTGGGTGGGCATAGGATGACCTTGAACCTCTCGAAAGAACGCTTTGTGGCTGCATCTGTTCCGTCATGAAAATAACCCCTCCCAAAGTTCCCCTAAACATCAGACCTTCTATAGATAGTGTGTCAAGCCATTGATTTATTGCACTGGCTTGACCCCCAGTTTCTATATTCTTGAGAGGCTCTTTGCCACAAGGGGAGGGCACCGTGGGTTGTATATAAATGAGGGGAGGGCGAGGGGGGACTCACCTCGTGTGGGTCACAGAGCTTGAATTCCCAGTCGTTCCCTGTCCAGCGGATGAGGGCTTGGCAGGAGCCATCTTGTAGGAGCTCCAGCAGGAAGCGCCACAATTGAATGGGTCCGGCCCCTGCCGTAAAAACAGGAGAGGGTGATTTGGAAAAGGTGCTGTGGACTCACCTGAACTCAGCACCTCACAGCTGTTCATTGCAAGTGGGGGGGACCTGCCTTCAGAAGATGTCACTTAAAAACAGAGGCAGCCTTAAAAGAAAAGGAGGGAGGAAAGGAAAGGAAAGGAGGAAATAAGGAGGGAAGGAAGATCGAGAGAGGGAAAGGAAAGGAAAGAAGGAGGGAAGGAAGGAAGATCGAGAGAAAGAAAGGAAAGGAGGAAATAAGGAGGGAAGGAAGATCGAGAGAAAGAAAGGAAAGGAAAGGAGGAAATGAGGGAAGGAAGATCGAGAGAAAGAAAGGAAAGGAAAGAAGGAAATAAGGAGGGAAGGAAGATCGAGAGAAAGAAAGGAAAAGGAAAGGAAAGAAGGAGGGAAGGAAGATCGAGAGAAAGAAAGGAAAGGAAAGAAGGAGGGAAGGAAGATTGAGAGAAAGATCAAGAAAGGAAAGGAAATAAGGAGGGAAGGAAGATCGAGAGAAAGAAAGGAAAAGAAAGGAAAGGAAATAAGGAAATAAGGAGGGAAGGAAGATCGAGAGAAAGAAAGGAAAGGAAAGGAAAGAAGGAAATAAGGAGGGGAGAAAGATCAAGAAAGGAAAGGAAATAAGGAGGGAAGGAAGATCGAGAGAAAGAAAGGAAAAGAAAGGAAAGGAAATAAGGAAATAAGGAGGGAAGGAAGATCGAGAGAAAGAAAGGAAAGGAAATGAAAGAAGGAAATAAGGAGGGGAGAAAGATCAAGAAAGGAAAGGAAATAAGGAGGGAAGGAAGATCGAGAGAAAGAAAGGAAAGGGAAGGAAGGAAGGAAGATGAAGAACTTTGGGGGGAAATGGGCTGCTTAAATTACTTGTAAATAATAATAATAATAGTAATAATAATAATAATAATAATAATAGTAATATAATAGTAATAACAACAACAACGACAACAACAACAACAAAGTTGGAAGGGACATTGGTGGTCCTCTAGTCCACCCTCCCTGCTTAGGCAGGAAACCCTACACTACTTCAGACTGATGGTTATCCAACATCTTCTTTAAAACTTCCAGTGTTGGAGCATTCACAACTTCTGGAGGCAAGTCATTCCACTGATTAATTGTTCTAACTGTCAGGAAATTTCTCCTTAGTTCTAAGTTGCTTCTCTCCTTGATTAGTTTCCACCCGTTGCTTCTTGTCCTACGCCAGTGCTGTAACCCAAAACCAGAGGAACAGAATGGCAGATACCCAAATAAATACAGGACATTTCCGTATTTTGGAGTCACCACTGAGAAGTCAACATCATTAATGTTTGGGAAGCAATTGAGAAAGTCATTATAACTCCACACCCCTTAAGTCCTGAAGTTTAGTGTCAGTACATTATAGGTTTTTGACATCTCCCAACCCATGCTCCCCGGTCAACATTACCTGCCCGATCTCCAGGTAAAGCATTGGCGTTCTTGCTATCAGCCTGGTTTCTGCGTTCCCGTTTTTTCTGGCTCCTGACTGGTGAATCGCATTGACAAGAATCGCTGTCCAAGGCACTGGATTGGCTGCCTGAATCGGGGCCCAGGGACTCGACCCAATGTTCTAGAGGCAACGACAACAGAATCAGGGACGTTTGATTGAGAGCGAATAGGTCCTGCAAGATCAAAACCTTACAAAGGACAAGAACCACACACAAACACACACACACACACTGCATTCATTCACACAATCCCTTTAACCTCTTCCTTAAAGCAGGGGTCCACAAGCCCCGGTCCATGGATCAGCACCGATCTACAACATGGCAGAAACCCGGCTATGAAAACAAGTCCAGTCAACGAAGCAGTGGAAGTGATGTGCCGGTGTCTGGAGGCTGTTGGGGCCTGGATGGGTGTCAACAAACTCAAACTCAACCCAGACAAGACAGAGTGGCTGTGGGTCTTGCCTCCCAAGGACAATTCCATCTGTCCATCCATCACCCAGGGGGGGGTGAAACTACTGACCCCCTCAGAGAGGGTTCGCAACTTGGGCGTCCTCCTCGATCCACAGCTGACATTGGAACATCATCTTTCAGCTGTGGCGAGGGGGGTGTTTGCCCAGGTTCGCCTGGTGCACCAGTTGCGGCCCTACTTGGACAGGGAGTCATTGCTCACAGTCACTCATGCCCTCATCACCTCGAGGTTCGATTACTACAACGCTCTCTACATGGAGCTACCTTTGAAAAGCATTCGGAAACTTCAAGACTCGTGCAGAATGCGGCTGTGAGAGCCATCGTGGGGCTCCCTAGATTCGCCCACGTTTCTGCAACACTCCATGGCCTGCACTGGCTGCCGATCGGTTTCCGGTCACAATTCAAAGTGTTGGTAATGACCTTTAAAGCCCTACATGGCATTGGGCCAGAATACCTCCGGAACCGCCTTCTACCGCACGAATCCCAGCGGCCGATAAGGTCCCACAGAGTTGGCCTTCTCCGGGTCCCGTCGACCAAACAATGTCGTTTGGCAGGCCCCAGGGGAAGACCCTTCTCTGTGGCGGCCCCGGCCCTCTGGAATCAACTCCCCCCAGAGATTAGAACGGCCCCCACCCTCCTTGTCTTTCGCAAATTACTCAAGACCCACCTTTGTCGCCAGGCATGGGGGAGTTAGGATATTCCTTCCCCTAGGCCATTATAAGTTATGCATGGTATGTTTGTGTGTATGTTTGGTTTTTATAATAAGGGTTTTTAGTTGTTTTATTAATTGGATTGTTACATGCTGTTTTTATCATTGTTGTTAGCTGCCCCGAGTCTGCGGAGAGGGGCAGCATACAAATCCAATTAAAAAATAATAATAATAATAATAATAATAACAACAACAACAACAACAACAATAATAATAAAGTGAAGCCCAATCCGCAGGATACTTTTGCTTTTGGTTTGCAAAGCATAAGAATCATCAAAGGAGCTGCCCCACTCTGATTGATAGGGCTTCTTATGCTGCCATTAAATCCCACAAATTTCTCATGGATCGTTTTTTCAGGTTAAGATGTGAAAGAAAGACAAACATGCACACACATAAAATGGTAACGCAAGCTGAGAAACAGCATCCCAGAAATTTCAAAAGCAGGTTGAAAGTGGGTTTAATTTTTTTCCCCCCAAACAACTTGAAGGGTAAGTTCAGAAGACAAGAGTTATATAATGTCACGCAAATTTGAGAGTTTACCTTCCTTCTGCTGTTCTTGCTGATCTCCAGTAGGAAACTGAGTAGAAGACACCTCTTCACCAGGAGAATCAGGGTAACGAACAAACCAAGGTTGAGGAGCAGCCAGGAGGCATGTGGACCCCTCAAGGCTGTGGGGGACGCTGTCTTGTTGGAGCACCATTCTTGAAGCTGCAGGAGATTCAAGGTACAGGTGTGATCAGAATCATGGCAGAACGGTAGTCCTACTATTTTTTTTTATCTTGTGTCTATCTATAAACACAGGTGCCTCTAAGAAGCAAGAGTTGCAGGGAAGAGCCTTCTCTGTGGCGACCCCGGTCCTCTGGAATCAACTCCCCCTGGAGATTAGAACGGCCCCCACCCTCCTTGTCTTTCACAAATTACTCAAGACTCACCTTTATCGCCAGGCCTGGGGGAACTGAGACACCTCCCCCAGGCTTTTATATTTTATGTTTGGTATGCATGTGTTGTATGGTTTTAATTGTTGGGGTTTTATATATACTTTTTTAAATATTAGATTTGTATTACTATTATATTGTTTTTGTTATTGTTGTGAGCCGCCCCGAGTCTTCGGATAGGGGTGGTATACAAATCTAATAAATTATTATTATTATTATTATTATTATTATTATTATTATTATTATTATTATTATTATAAAAATCCTCAGGCGCCAGTCCTCTTTTTGAAAGAAGACATCTTCTGGTATTAAGAGTTAAAAGACGCCGAATGAATTCAGGGTCTTCTCGCCTCTCTCTGATGTTGAAGTACAGGTGGAGATAAGGAAGAAATTGAATTAATGTGCCAGCCCAACAAGGTAGATCAAATTAAGAAACCATGGCCAGATAGTTCAGGATTATTTTCGAATAGCTCTAGAGTAACAGTATATTGCAAGTCTGATTTTTCCTTCCTTCCTTCCTTCCTTCCTTCCTTCCTTCCTTCCTTCCTTCCTTCCTTCCTTCCTTTCCATCACAGGTATAGGGTTTCCTGCTGGAGCAAGGGGATGGACTAGAAGACCTCCAATCATGCCAGCTCAGGAATTCTGGGAGTTGACGTCCAAATGTCATACAAGAGCCAACATTGCCTACCCCTGAATTAGATGATCTTATAACTCATTCCAACTCTACCCTTCTCTGATAAATGAGACTCGTGACTTCTGATAAGTGCCTTGTCTGGGAAACATCATGAAATACAGTATCATGAAAATTGCCTTTTATGCTACACCTACAAATACAGCAATATTCCTGTTGTAGTAGCACTGTAGTTGTTTTGTTTTGTTTAACTCCGCCTACTCCTCATCCACATTTCAGACCTATGTAGCAATTCCCTTAATTCCCAGCAAGTTGTGCCGGCAGGGAACCATGGGACTGATAGTCTAACCTTTCTAAAGGGGAACGTTTTTTGGGGGAAGGCTGAATGACTGGCAGGCTTACAACATTTCGGCCAAGTTTTTAAATCTTCACTTCCTCTTGTTTCTTTAACTCCGAGTTGTGTCAGTTGAAATAGAGAGGTAATTTGTATTGCGCTGTGATGTTGTTTCCTGCTCTATCTTACTCCAAAGTGTTAATCAAGTTAACAAATTTCAAACAGAAGTGCATAGGATGCTTTTAAAAAGGGGGAGGATTGCTTTGGTTAATCCTCCCAAAACAGATATGCCATCTTGCCAAAGTCATTGCATTCAGGCACTAAGAAATACCCACAAGGACTTGTGACATAGCCCAGCTCACTTCCCTTTAAATAGGTACATGTAAGGTATTCTTACTAAACTCTACTATTTTGAAAATGATTCATAGAAATGTACTGAGCCTGAAGAAATATTTCTCCTTCACTGAACGTGCAATAATGGCTAACCCATAGTTCCCTCTAAGCTGAGCAGTGAGCAATCGCTCACTTAAAAATCATCATCAACTCAGAGTTTTCCAAACCTGCCCAGAAGCCGAGAGGGAAAGAGTGAGAGGGAAGGAGAGAGAGAGGCAGAGAGGAAGAGAGAGAAACAGATAGAAAAAAGAGAGGAAGGAAAAGAGAAAGAAAAAGAATGGGAGTAAGGAAGAGAGAAAGAAAATCAAAATCTAGTTTGAAACTAGCTCAACTATTTAAGTGGCATTTTGATATTGATAGAGTTGCCCTATTATGAGCTCACTGTTATAGACACACAGTACAGTATTTTATTTTGAAATTCTCTGAAGCAAAACAGGGTGGGTTTTTTATTTGTTTGTTTGTTTATTTATTTGTTTATTTATTTATTTATTTATTATTTCTGTGCCGCCCAGTCCCGAAGGGACTGCCGCTCAGACACTATACTTTTTCGCCCATTCCCCCCAAAAATTAGAGGGAACACTGGGCTAACCTAGAATATATAGTTATGATAGGGACAAATTAAAGCAGGAATGATTCCCCTATATAATTTGCATTACTAGCAAGGCAAATTTAGATATTTGCAATATGACTTCCAAGAAAAATAAGTAGAGCAGCTAACTAAAAAAGCCACAATTGAAATGATTTAAACAGATATAAGCAACCATGCCCAATGTTTATTATTAAATATGAAAAGGATAGCATAAATATTTATGTGTCCCAAATATTTTTGTGCCGTTCAAAAGGCAGCTGGACTTAATATTTAACTGAAGGCTACTGGTTGGGGAAAAAGAACAAAGAGGAGATTGTGCCATCAAATTTATTTATTGCAACATTTTTACTTTGTTCTATTTTTAAAAAATTTTTGCTTTTAATACTGTAGTTTTATTTTTGACTCGTTGGTACTCTTTGGGCTTTTCTAATATAATAGGTAAATGAAAAGGTTTTTTATTAATTTTTTTATTTAGGTTTTTAAAGAAAACACATAAACCTAAATATTAAAAAAAAAACAGGTCAAGAAGATAAAAGAATAAAGCACACAAACAGGAGTCTAGTTTTAAGGTTATAAATAATTTTAAGCTGCATGTTAATAAATGGCTGAATTTAGTGCCTAGAATATTAAAAATCCTTGTCAAGCTTTAAGCAAAGATAAATATCAAGAATCACAGCCAACACAATATATATTGCCACACGAGCTACAAAAGTTGACTCAAAAATGAGCATCTGTTCTGCTTTACATATTCCAAATATTGAAGTTTGAATCCATTTTCAGTGAGGTTTGAGTCTCCATGTGTGGGTTTGGCAGCCACGTTAACTTGTTAATCCTCATTTCCCATCAAATGAGAATTGGATAGTTATGAGAGTGTAAGTCGCACACTTCAGAAAGCACAAGTATTTCCCTTCAGTTCCACTAGCTTTTTCTATTCCCCTCCTTTCTCCTTCCAAATATCAACCAAAACTCACCACCATGATATGGTTCCCTGTAGTCTGGATCTGATGAAACCTGCTTCAATTCCACAATGGTCTTGGTGTATTCAGGAAAACCTCAAAAGGAAAATAAATAATTCTGTTGTTTATAGAAACATAGAAACATAGAAGTCTGACGGCAGAAAAAGACCTCATGGTCCATCTAGTCTGCCCTTATACTATTTTCTGTATTTTATCTTAGGATGGATATATGTTTATCCCAGGCATGTTTAAATTCAGTTACTGTGGATTTATCTACCACGTCTACTGGAAGTTTGTTCCAAGGATCTACTATTCTTTCAGTAAAATAATATTTTCTCACGTTGCTTTTGATCTTTCCCCCAACTAACTTCAGATTGTGTCCCCTTGTTCTTGTGTTCACTTTCCTATTAAAAACACTTCCCTCCTGGACCTTATTCAACCCTTTAACATATTTAAATGTTTCGATCATGTCCCCCCTTTTCCTTCTGTCCGCCAGACTATACAGATTGAGTTCATGAAGTCTTTCCTGATACGTTTTATGCTTAAGACCTTCCACCATTCTTGTAGCCCGTCTTTGGACCCGTTCAATTTTGTCAATATCTTTTTGTAGGTGAGGTCTCCAGAACTGAACACAGTACTCCAAATGTGGTCTCTCACCAGCACTCTATATAGCGGGATCATAATCCCCCTCTTCCTGCTTGTTATACCTCTAGCTATGCAGCCAAGCGTCCTACTTGCTTTCCCTACCGCCTGACTGCACTGTTCACCCATTTTGAGACTGTCAGAAATCACTACTCCTAAATCCTTTTCTCCTGAAGTTTTTGCTAACACAGAACTGCCAATACAATTCTAGTAGTTACAGTGTGTAATGTTGGGATAGTGCAATTACTGATGCTTATAACTCTATTGCTGAAGTTGATATTTAGGGTTCTTAATAGATTTCTTGAAAATTGATGGATAAGCACCTTGGGGGGAAAAAACATGAAGCTTTATTTCTATATATGATAAAAGCAGCGAGATATTTGGAAGCACGGAGATAGAATCCGTTCTGCAAGTTCCTACAATGGAAGAATGGATGGTAAAATGAATGGATCTGGCTGAAATGTCGAAACTAAAAACTTTGGTGAAAGAGAAGAAAACTTTGGAGATAACTTTTGAAATGAAATTTTTAATTTTGGGATTTGATGGTGACAACTAACTAAAAATAAGGAGAGGAAAAGTGCCAAGAATAAAAAGAGTAACCTCCAACTGATACAGTTACAAACATAATTTGTTTGCAAACTTTTAATAAAATATATTTTATAAAAAGAATATCAGTCGTATTCCTGTTAAAATTAGAATACTGCTTTATGGTTAAAGAGAGTGTTTAGCAACATCTAAATTCAAATTTCTATGAACCTGCCTCCACACTATTCTCAATTTTGTGTAATCCTTTCCTTTCTGATTTGTTTAATGTCTAAAATAAAGCATTAAAAAAGAGGAAGAAAATAAAATCATTCCCTATGTTGTGGTTAGCTCTGGCCCAGCTCCTGCCCCAAGGACTGTGGATGTGGGGGAGACATCCACATGCTGCAGGACTGTTTTGCCCCCGGTGGAATCTGCTGATGAAGGCTCCTCTGACCAAGAAGACATGAGTGACAGGGAGGAGGAGAGTGGGGCAGACAGCTCAGAAGGAGATCAATTATCTAGCTCCTCCTTGGATTCGGAAAAAGAGTTAATGATACAGCCATGCATGCAGAGAGTGATGCATAGGCAGCAACAACTGAGAGATTATTATCAAAGAAAATGAGGCCACCTGTGGTTGGGTGGGGCTGTGGTAATTAGTGAGGCTGCTATAAAGAGCAGCCAGTGGGTTTGGCCATTGTGGAGGATTATCTGATTGTGTTTCGTGTCTGCTTTGTTGACTTTGACCTTGGTGTGCTGATTTTTCCCCGCTTTGAAACTAAACCAGAGCAAAGTGTGTTTCACTTTGTCAAAGAAGAAGGACTGTGTATTGCCTCACAGCTGCAAGCTAAGTATCACAGAACTGATAAGGGACTTGTACAAATTACCAGTTTGTTTGGAGACGGGTGCTCTTTGCTATACAAAAAGAGGGCTTGGTTTAAGTGAATTTTCATGATAAAGAACATTGTTTTGAATTTTCGAACGTGTGTGTGTGTGTGAAATTGTACCTGTGCAATTTTTGGAGGATTCTACCAGAGACCTCGACAGAACACCCTCTTGAATTTTTATAATCGTGTAATTGATTCAAGAGAAAAGGAGAGATGGAAAGGGAAAAGGAACAATGCAGATTCAGGCATCCTCTTAAAACAAGGGCAGGATTCTTATAAAGTACCAGCTGGATAAATAATTTGGGATGCTAATGTTGAGATGGCATCCCAACTTCCTCCACTAACCAGGATGCTAGTTACCTTTTAAGCCAAGGGATTCATGGATTGGCATTGTCTTCTCAAAACCTTCCAGCTCAGCAAGATAACTTCCACCAGTCCAGCTTGGCAGCTGCTGTTCCATCTCATTTTCGGGTAGAAACCAGGAACCAATGTCACCAAAATCATCTTGGAAAATCTTCCTGTACTCTTCCAAAAAGTCTTGTGGGAGAGAAAAAAAGGATGTAAGAGGCGTTTCTTATTCTTTTACTTTGCAGCTGAAATTGCGAATTACGGCGCCTAAAACACGATTTAAGTATCGCCCACAAGATCATATGCTGCAACGTCCTACTGGTCAATGACTACTTCAGCTTCAACCGCAACAACACAAGAGCACACAACAGATTCAAACTTAATATTAACCGCTCCAAACTTGACTGTAAAAAATATGACTTTAACAATCGAGTTGTCGAAGCGTGGAACTCATTACCGGACTCAATAGTGTCAACCCCTAACCCCCAACATTTAGAAACATAGAAACATAGAAGACTGACGGCAGAAAAAGACCTCATGGTCCATCTAGTCTGCCCTTATACTATTTCCTGTATTTTATCTTACAATGGATATATGTTTATCCCAGGCATGTTTAAATTTGGTTACTGTGGATTTACCAACCACGTCTGCTGGAAGTTTGTTCCAAGGATCTACTACTCTTTCAGTAAAATAATATTTTCTCATGTTGCCTTTGATCTTTCCCCCAACTAACTTCAGATTGTGTCCCCTTGTTCTTGTGTTCACTTTCCTATTAAAAACACTTTCCTCCTGAACCCTATTTAACCCTTTCAACAATCGAGTTATTGAAGCGTGGAACTCATTGCCGGACTCAATAGTGTCAACCCCTAACTCCCAACATTTCTCCCTTAGACTCTCCACGATTGACCTCTCCAGGTTCCTAAGAGGTAAGTAAGGGGCGTACATAAGTGCACTAGTGTGCCTTTCGTCCCCTGTCCAATTGTCTTTCCTTTATCTCATATATCATATATATTTTCATCCTTTCATATATCTTCTCCTCTATTTTTACATATTATCTTTATATATATTACTTCATGTCTATTCTCTTCCATATGTATTGCGTATTGGACAAATGAATGAATGAATAAACAAACAAACAAACAAGCAAAGAAATAAATAAACAAATAAATAAGCAATAGCCTGGGACTGATTGATGGGTTGAAGATCAAGGGTGAAATCCAGCAGGGTTTGACAGGTTCTGGAGAACCAGTAGCGAAAATTTTGAGTAGTTCGGAGAACCGGCAAATACCACCTCTGGCTGGCCACAGAGTGGGAATGGAGATCTTGCAGTATCCTTCCCCTGCCACGCCCACCAAGCCACGCCCACAGAACAGGTAGTAAAATAAATTGCATTTTATCGCTGATTGAAATAGCTACAGCCCATCGCTCTCTTTGCACTTGTGGCTTGAATATTCATGCAGGACTCAAACATGAAATAATATTTATTTCTTTGTCACAGCATTTCTCGACACCTGGCAACCTTGGTGGATTTTTAAATCAAAAATATGAGCAGGGTTAGATCTGATTATTGTTGAGATGGGAAGCCACCAGAAATCTGGGGGTTCACTCACCTGTTCCTTCGATCTCTGCTCCAACAGGGACCATTTGCACCGGGTTATCCCTCCAGCTTTCTTGCCAAGACTCCATATCCTACCGGTCAATGACTACTTCAGCTTCAACTGCAACAACACAAGAGCATGCAACAGATTCAAACTTAATATTAAGCGTTCCAAACTTGACTGTAAAAAATGTGACTTTAACAATCGAGTTGTCGAAGCGTGGAACTCATTACCGGACTCAATAGGGTCAACCCCTAACCCCCAACATTTCTCCCTTAGACTCTCCACGATTGACCTCTCCGGGTTTCTAAGAGGTCAGTAAGGGGCGTGCATAAGCGCACTAGTGTGCCTTTCATCCCCTGTCCAATTGTCTTTCCTTTATCTCATATATCATATATATTTTCTTCCTTTCATATATCTTCTCCTCTATTTTTACATATTATCTTATATATATTACTTCATGTCTATTCTCTTCCATATGTATTGTGTATTGGACAAATGAATAAATGAATAAATAAATTATCCCCACCTCACTTCCTGCAAAACCATCTCTCGCCTGCTCAGCTGTACTCGCCCTGCCCGCTTGGCAGCGTTGATGCCATGGTCCATTTTCATCCCTCAAGGTGGAACGATCAGGAGAAAGCCAGGATTAAACCTGCCCACCCCACAACTAAAGCCCCCATCTGCCTCCAAGTTTCATTTATAGGGAGAAAATGTCCCTGCCCGCCTTCAAAACATTGTAAATAATGTTTAAATTCTTTAGGAATTGTATAGGAATGTTAGACTCCATTCATAATGTGGGTTTCTCTTAACATAAGCTCTTACTACTAGTCCAGCTTTCAATGATCTGTTCAATAATCAGTCGTTCACTGTGGACAGAAATTGCTATAATTCTTTATTGTATTTTGTGATTTACACTGTGTGGATTGTTGGTGTTTTTATTTATATGCTAACTGGACTTTAGCAATGATCTGATTTTTTTAATGATATCAATTATGCACTCACGTAAAACTAGCTAATGAAACATTTAAAATTCTTATCTAAAGTGCACACACACACATGCACACACACATATATCACACAAACACAGACATTTATTTATTTAATGGATTTGTATGTATATGTCACATGTTTTAGCTGAATTTGAAAATTAAGGGAGACTAGGATAGATCTATTTCGGCCTTATTTTGGCCTTATCAGCTAGCCATACCCTCACTGGGACTTGAACCTGCAACCTTTGCCTTGTAAGGCAGAGAATTAACCTCTAGGCTACAGTATCCAATCCTTTCAGCTCTGTACCAGGGAATCACCCTGGTATATTGAAGGAACATCACAGCTCCTTTTTTGCCTCTCCGCCCAACCATATAATATATACAGTATGTATGTATGTATGTATGAATGTATGTATGTATATCACACACATACATATACAAATGTATGTGTATATATATATATATCAAAACATTGTAAATAATGTTAATTGTTAATTATATATATATATATGTAAAATATTTTGCAGGATCTGGGACATGTATGTTTGCCTTCATTCATAAAATAGTTTACCTATGTATAGATTCAAATTTGCACACATGTACATAAATACAATAATTATGTAAATTATAAAATTTATGCAAAACTATTTTGTGAAGTACTGAAGAGTCTTATTTAAACAGAAATTGGTAATGCACAAACGAATATAAATTAAATGTTATGCATCTAATTATACTTTTCCAGAAAATAGGTTTATTTAATGACTCAATTCAATAACCAACGAATCAAACCACGGGTGGCATTGGGGTAAATTTGGGGGTGATCCACCTAACCTCTAGTGAAGAGAATGAAATGAATCAAGTTTTCCTAACTCAGCATCATCCAAAAATTTATTTATTTTATTTATTTATTTATTGGATTTATATGCCGCCCCTCTCCGAAAACTCGGGGCGGCTAACAGCAATCATAAACAGTATACAATAATAATCAATACTAAAAGCGAATTAAAAAACCCTTAATTTACAAAACCAAACATATATACAAACATACCATGCATACAATTGTAAAGGCGTAGGGGGAGAAGAAATCTTAATTCCCCCATGCCTGGCGGCAGAGGTGGGTTTTAAGTAACTTACGAAAGGCAAGGAGGGTGGGGGAAATTCTAATCTCTGGGGGGAGTTGGTTCCAGAGGGCTGGGGCCGCCACAGAGAAGGCTCTTCCCCTGGGTCCCGCCAAGCGACATTGTTTAGTTGACGACTAATGTTGGCAACTCCCAGAATTCTTTTGGACATGATAGTCAGATGTTCCAGATATTTGCAGCCTCAACATTTCATTGGCATCCTGGCTAAGGAGGGCTAAATTAAATAGCCTTTATTGTCTATAATGTCTGCAAATATTAGACATGAAGTCTGACGTTGGTTGTGGGCAACGCACATATTTTTGCACAAAATTTCATACACACACAGAGAAACATCATTGCAACACAATCCTTGCTTCAACCCCTGGTTTTACTCACCGCTTTGCAAACGTCTCTTATGGGATGGCCGGCCTTGGAGAAATTTCTTGCAGGCAAAGAAATCCCAAAGTTTGAATGGCACAAAATATCTTCTGCTTCTTGAGACTATGAAGTTGAGAGAAGAATAGTTACACCTAGGAGTATGTCTGGACAATGGGCTTCTGCTGGTTGCCTCGTAAAAGTATTGGCCGGTGCTTATCCCTTGCCGGGGGTCTCTATCATTTCCCCCACCCACCCACCCGCCCACCCACCCACCTTTTCTATCTGTATCCATATCGTTGCATTTCCTGGTTCCCATTGGTTGAATAAAGGAGCATGTTTTCGTGACTTTTTCTGTGTTTTTGAGGGGAGGGCGACAGGGAGGGAAGGTTTTCCATGTCAGCACAGTCAACGTATGTGTGGGTGTGTGGGTGTGTGGGTGTGTGTGTGAAAGGGACAGAGAGAGAGGGGAGGGAGAGAGTATGCATATCACGACTTTGCAATCCCCAAGGGGGTGACCAAGTGGCTAAATTTCAGAGACAGAAGGAAAGTCGTGAGAGGAAGCAAAGCTAGGATGTTTATCTCTCAGCAACACAATGCAGTTCACCAAATCTTCCAAGCGATGCTAGTCCTCCCAACTCCAATCAATCTTAAAATGAGACGCCGTGACTTCCTCCAAGGCCTGCCCTAAGCCAGAAAAAGACTAATTTTTCTCACTGAGTCAAATGCTTTTTAACGCAGGTTTATAGAAACATAGAAACATAGAAGACTGACGGCAGAAAAAGACCTCATGGTCCATCTAGTCTGCCCATATACTATTTCCTGTGTTTTATCTTAGGATGGATCTATGTTTATCCCAGGCATGTTTAAATTCAGTTACTGTGGATTTACCAACCACGTCTGCTGGAAGTTTGTTCCAAGGATCTACTACTCTTTCAGTGAGATAATATTTCCTCATGTTGCTTTTGATCTTTCCCCCAACTAACTTCAGATTGTGTCCCCTTGTTCTTGTGTTCACTTTCCTATTAAAAACACTTCCCTCCTGGACCTTATTTAACCCTTTAACATATTTAAATGTTTCGATCATGTCCCCCCTTTTCCTTCTGTCCTCCAGACTATACAGATTGAGTTCATTAAGTCTTTCCTGATACGTTTTATGCTTAAGACCTTCCACCATTCTTGTAGCCCGTCTTTCGACCCGTTCAGTTTTGTCAATATCTTTTTGTAGGTGAGGTCTCCAGAACTGGACACAGTATTCCAAATGTGGTCTCACCAGCGCTCTATATAAGGGGATCACAATCTCCCTCTTCCTGCTTGTTATACCTCTAGCTATGCAGCCAAGCATCCTACTTGCTTTTCCTACTGCCCGACCACACTGCTCACCCATTTTGAGACTGTCAGAAATCACTACCCATATTATTATAAATAAATAATAATTATTTATTTATTTTATTTATTTATTAGATTTGTATGCCGCCCCTCTCCGCAGACTCGGGGCGGCTCACAACAATAACAAGAACAATGTAAGAACAAATCTAATAATTTAAAAAAACACTAAGAACCCCATTATTAAAAGCAAACACACACACAAACATTCCATGTATAAACTGTATAGGCCCGGGGGAGATGTGTCAGTTCCCCCATGCCTGACGGCAAAGATGGGTCTTAAAAACTTTACGAAAGGCAAGGAGGGTGGGGGCAGTTCTAATCTCCGGGGGGAGCTGGTTACAGAGGGTCGGGGCCGCCACAGAGAAGGCTCTTCTCCTGGTTCCCGCCAAACGACATTGTTTAGTCGACGGGACCCGGAGAAGACCAACTCTGTGGGACCTAACCGGTCGCTGGGATTCGTGCGGCAGAAGGCGGTCCGGGAGGTATTCTGGTCCGATGCCATGAAGGGCTTTATAGGTCATAACCTGAGAGCCAACACTGTTTACCTAGGATGCTGAAAGAAGACCATTCAAAGAGCTACACATGTAGAAAGCTCTTCCCAAGCTGCCGGATCACAATTCTCAACAAGGCGTGCAAGTTCAACGAAAGGAGAGCTAGAATTCAACACAGCCCTAGAAGGAACCGAGTTGACCAACTCTTACAGTTGCACTTACAAACCCTACAGCTGGCAAAAAAAGCCAACACGGTTCTAAGCTGCATGAACAGAGGGACAGACTCAAGATCACATGAAGAGTTAAAACCAATTTATAAGGCCTTGGTAAGGCCACACTGGGAATATTTGCATTCAGTTTTGGTTGCCACGATGCAAAAAGGATGTTGAGACTCTAGAAAGAGTACAGAGAAGAGCCACAAAGATGATTAGGGGACTGGAGGCTAAAATATATGACGAACGGTTGCAAGAATTGGGTATGTCTAGTCTAATGAAAAGAAGGACCAGGGGAGACATGATAGTAGTGTTCCAATATCTCAGGGTTGCCGCAAACAAAAGAGAGTCAGGCTATTCTCCAAAGCACCTGAGGATAGAACAAGAAGCAATGGGTGAAAACTAATCAAGGAGAGAAGCAACTTAGAACTAAGGAGAAATTTTCTGACAATTAGTACAATTAACCAGTGGAACAGTTTGCCTCCAGAAGTTGTGAATGCTCCAACACTGGAGGTTTCTAAGAAGAGATTGATAACCATTTGTCTGAAGTAGTGTAGGGTTTCCTGCCTAAGCAGGGGGTTGGACTAGAAGACCTCCAAGGTCTCTTCCAAATGTTATTTATTTATTTATTTATTTATTTATTTATTTATTTATTTATTTATCTATCTATCTATCTATCTATCTATCTATCTATCTATTTATTTATTTATTTATTAATTATTGGATTTGTATTACTTACACGCTGGAGTAAAGGAAATGAGCCGGGGTGGCGCAGCAGGTAGAGTGCTGTACTGTAGTGCCACTGAAGCTGACTGTAGATCTGAAGGTCAGCGGTTCAAATCTCATCACCGGCTCAAGGTTGACTCAGCCTTCCATCCTTCCGAGGTGGGTAAAATGAGGACCCGGATTGTGGGGGCAATAGGCTGGCTCTGTTTTAAAAAGTGCTATTGCTAACATGTTGTAAGCCGCCCTGAGTCTAAGGAGAAGGGCGGCATAAAAATCAAATAAATAAATAAAGTGGAGCTGAGCTTAATAAATACTGTACCAGCAAGGATAAGAGGATTAGATCAGAATCATAACAAGGGAGAGAATGTGAGCCAGCTGTGCCCATCTTACACCCAATTGAATGCTAGTGCTTCCAAATTCAACTGCTACTTAAGAGAAATCTCCAGATATTTACCCACAAAAGCAAGATATTCTCACCCCCTTAGATGCTGATAAGCACCTTCCTAACATGAGGGTGACTTGCATTGAGAAACAGGAGTGGAGTGATAGGGGTAGGACAAGCATTTTAAAACCAAAACAAAGTCTAGTTGCCTTGCGATGTTGTGCTGTGCAATTAAAACCAAATAGCTTGATTTGGGCCATGTTGACCACGCACTGTCTCTCCTGCGCACTTTTCTCTATGACAAGTGACAGGGTTTCCCAACCCATAGAGAAGCCAGTCCCCTTGTACTTAAACAGCCCTAAACCACAAACCCACAGAATTGGGTAATGGCTTGAGATTGGGCAAGGAACAACAAAAGAGCTCCCCACCCAACAAGCTTGTTCCCACCCACCCCAATTGAGCCAGAAACTAGCCCCACATCTGAGTCTCAATTCTACCTCTCCCAAACCTGGTCCTCATTAAATCAGCTGGACTGCAACCCCCCCATATCACTCCCTGGAAAAGGATGATAGACCACTGTAGTTCATTGCATCTGGGCAAGCCTTATACAAGATCAAGGGTACATAGCTTTGGCCTGGACATGATCTCCTGTGGGGGCTTGATCCCCCAGAGTAGATAGGATGAAGTTGTGGGTAACATCAGGCCCCAAATAAATATGATTTCATTGGAATTCCAACCCAAGTATTTAAAGAAAGCATCAGTGAAATTGAAAATGCACCATTGTGCCTACCCTCCCTGTCCTATTGTCTTTTTTATCATTACTTTCTCCGTTATGTTTATATAAACTACTATCCTATCCTTGATTGACAAATAAAATAAAATAAATAAGTTCTAGAAAGCTTAGAACCACGACGCCTTAAACATGGTCTAAGTATTGCCCGCAAGATCGTATGCTGCGATGTCCTGCCTGTCAACGACTACTGCAGCTTCAACCACAACAACACAAGAGCACACAACAGATTCAAGCTTAATATTAACCGCTCCAAACCTGACTGTAAAAAAAATATGACTTTAGTAATCGAGTTGTCGAAGCGTGGAACTCATTGCCGGACTCCGTGGTGTCATCCCCTAACCCCTAACATTTTACCCTTAGATTTTCCATGGTTGACCTCTCCAGATTCCTAAGAGGTCAGTAAGGGGCGTGCATAAGCGCACTAGTGTGCCTTTCATCCCCTGTTCTATTGTCTCTCCTATATTTTTCCCTTCCCCCTAGGCTTATAGAATTTATACATGGTATGCTTGTTTGTATGATTGGTTTTTTAAATTGGAGTTTTTTAGATTATTTTTAATATTAGATTTGTCTACATTGTCTTTTTTATTGTTGTTAGCCGCCCCGAGTCTTCGGAGAGAGGCAGCATACAAATCTAATAAATAAATAAATAAATAAATAAATAAATCTCCTATATCTTCTCTTCTATCCCCATATCTTTTCTTCTATGCTCTCATTGATATACAGTATTTTATTCCTATATATTTTCTCTTCTCTTCTTTCTTTGATATTTTTTACTTCGAGTGTATAACCTTCTATAATCTTAATTGTGTATTATTGTGTTTTGGACAAAATAAATAAATAAAATAAATAAATAAATAAATACTTATAGCCTTGGGGTTTGTCTTTCATGAAATCTGCAATCCGCCCTCCTTACCTCCAAAACCCTATCTGCTCTCCATCCTCGTCCTATGAACAAGGCCCCTCTCCCTGCATTCCAGGTGCCCCAATGATCCTTCAGAAGAACCCTTACGTGTCGTCTCACCGGCTCCTATTGAGTTTGAGGGCCCTCCATTCTGTGCCCCTTCCAGGGAATCTCAGCCGAGAGGTGAGTGGGTGGGTCGGTACGCCATCCTCTGAAAACATGGGTGTGAGATTGTGCAATCGGCCCCAGCGTTGAGAGGCAAGGAGTGCACAACAGCAACCGGAAACCACAGGGCCCCCACGCCTTACCACGGAGCACAAACCAGGTGCAACGGAGCTCAGAAAAGTAGTAGAAAAAAGAGGAGGAGGAGATCACAGAATGAAAAGAAACTGACCCCCTTTGCTCTGCCTAAGTTTGGAAAAGTGGATGTTTTTTTTCAGCCAACAGCAAGTGTCCGGGAACTTTCCAACAAGATAAAAGTGACAATGTCCAAGGCACCAAATTAATGTGGGCAATGGTTTTTTTTTTTAAGTGAGAAAGGAAGATCTTAAAAGCAATTTTAAAAAAAACATGATAATGTTGCAGCCAGTGTTCCCTCTAATTTTTTTGGGGGGTGGGCGGAAAAGTATAGTGTCTGAGCGGCAGTCGCTTCGGGACTGGGCAGCACAGAAATAATAAATAAATAAATAAATAAACAAATAAATAAACAAATAAACAAACAAACAAACAAATAAAAAACCCACCCTGTCTTGCCTCAGAGAATTTCAAAATAAAATACTGTACTGTGTGTCTATAACAGTGAGCTCATAACAGGGCAACTCTATCAATATCAAAATGCCACTTAAATAGTTGAGCTAGTTTCAAACTAGATTTTGATTTTCTTTCTCTCTTCCTTACTCCCATTCTTTTTCTTTCTCTTTTCCTTCCTCTCTCTTTTCTATCTGTTTCTCTCTCTTCCTCTCTTCCTCTCTCTCTCCTTCCCTCTCACTCTTTCCCTCTCGGCTTCTGAGCAGGTTTGAAAAACTCTGAGTTGATGATGATTTTTAAGTGAGCCATGGCTCACTGCTCAGCTTAGAGGGAACTATGGTTGCAGCCTCTCTTTTATCTGATCCTTGAAACTTTGGTTGGATAGGCAGAGAAGAAAGCAAGTATCTCTATTTCCCAAAACATGAAATGGAGCAATAGGGTAAAATATTTGCCAGTTATCAAACCATCCTCTGGACCTGCCCATGGGGTTGAGAGGCAGGCAAAAATATTGGTGGTATGGTCCACGCTAGGGTACCTCTTTCTGTTTATTAGGAACAAACTTTGCAGCCAGAAAATACAATTTGCATTACTTTTCCTGAATTTGGGACAGGCATCCAAAACCCTAACCAATACTCTACATGAGAGGCTTTCAAATATCTCTCAGATTTAGAAATAAACATAGCACTGCATTCTGCAGCATTATTGAATTAACCCATTTATTTTTATTTATTTAAAAAAAAACCCACCCATCTACAAAGTAACCAAAGAGGTTGAATTCACACTACACTCTAAGCCAGGAGAACCTAACCAAGATGAATTCTAACTGAGCTTCCCACATTGTGTGCAGATGGAACCCCTAGATTTGACTATTGACTATTGTTGATGCTGATGTATGCTTGTTGCTACATCATAAAGCATTAAAACTGCTAATTTGTTTCATAAGATGTTATCTTAAAAATAAGAAAACCACTGAAACCAAGTTTTGAAAGCACAAATTTGAAATAACTAAAAGAGAACTCTAAAGTGAGTTTCTTTCCACGGGGCTTAACCTTGCGATGATTCACTCATTTGTAAATGAGTTACGAATAAATAAAGTACATGCAATTAAGAACAGAAGAGAATAATAGAGGGGGGAGGGACCTTGGAGGTCTTCTAGTCCAACCCCCCTTCTCGGGGCAGGAAACCCTACACCACTTCAGACAAATGGCTGTCCAATTATTTTATTTTGTTTTGTTTTGTTTTGTTTTATTATTTATTTTATTTTATTTTATTTTATTTTATTTTGTTTTGTTTTGTTTTGTTTTGTTTTGTTTTGTTTTATTTTATTTTATTTTATTTTATTTTATTTTTAATTTAATTTAATTTAATTTAATTTAATTTAATTTAATTTAATTTAATTTAATTTAATTTAATTTAATTTAATTTAATTTAATTTAATTTAATTTAATTTAATTTAATTTAATTTAATTTAATTTAATTTAATTTAATTTAATTTAATTTAATTTAATTTAATTTAATTTAATTTAATTTAATTTAATTTAATTTAATTTAATTTAATTTAATTTAATTTAATTTAATTTAATTTAATTTAATTTAATTTAATTTAATTTAATTTTTTATTTTGTCCAATACACAATGAGGGTTTTAGTGGGTATATATCCTATATACACATAGTAAAATACATGATGAAGGTTATAGAGGAGATACTCATAGTAAAATATATCTAAGAAAGAATAGAAAAGAAGGTATAGTAATAGAACATATCAATGAAAGAATAGAAGAAGAGATATAGGAATAGAAGAAAGGTATAGGAGATATAGGAGAGCAATAGGACAGGGGATGGAAGGCACTCTAGTGCACTTGTACTCGCCCCTTACTGACCTCTTAGCTCGATGGCCAAGATACATACTGGCCAGGATGTATGCAGAACGCTAAATCAGAAAAAAAAAATCTAGGTAAAAATTGCCCCTTTTAACATATTGTGTGAATGCAACCAATGGCTTGGTTACAGCCCCAATTAAGTATGTTGTGCAGACACAGCCTGGTGAGTGTATTCTACTGCAGGAGGTAGCAGAGTGAGCATGGTTTCAATGGAGCCCATCAAACAGAACTGCTAATTGATGGTATCTGCAGAAGATCCTTCCTGCAGAGATGAAAGACCAGACAGTCACATAGCAAGAGAAGTCTGTCGTTGGATGATCAGCCCCTAGAATGCTTTCAGCAACAACATTTAGAACCAGGGCCTGGTACTGAGGCCAGGAAATAATAAATGACACATATCATGGTATCTTTCCCTTTTATCAAACCATTATAAAGAAGCGACAAACATGACCATTTCCGTGGGGTGAATTGCAGTTAGCATGGGACCTCTAAGAAGTACATGTGAAAAACAAGAAGAGATAAGGTCAAGAATATTGAATGAGTGAATCCACGTGGATTAAATACGAAAGACAATGGTCAGTCTAAAACGAGTGTGCTTTGAAATGGTTTGGTCAGATAGAGAGAATGGACGAGGATAAAACTGGAAAACAAATTGAGGAAGATTGAGTGGGTTGAGAGGAAGAGAAAGGAACAAGGATTCAAAGTTGGATGGAGTTGGAAGAAAGTTTGATGAAGAAAAGCAATATATGGATTTAATGGAGGTAAGGAAGGCAAAAAAGTTGTGATAATGAATGTATAGTGAAGGATGTTAGCTTAAATTCAGAGGCATTTATAGGATTCAATCATTTAGTTGCACCCACTATTTTTATTTCTTTTATCTTCCTCTTGCCTTTATTTAAATGTATTTAGATGAAGATCTATCTCCTTTACTTTTTTCAGTTTCATGCTATATCAACTTGTTCTTTCTTGCTTCCCCCCCTGTGGTTAGCATGTTGTTTTTGTTGTCAATCTTCAGTTAGATTCACAGACTTGGACTGGTAAAAACTTAACAGTTCAAGTCCTAACCAAGTTTATAGCCATTTCCCAGTAGGTTGGTTTTTTACAAAATCAGGATATTGGGGTCTAATAAATTCAACATTTCCATGTATCTAAATAGCCCTTTGGATATTGCTCCAAGGCCTCCTAATCATTGTTCATTTTTTTACTCCTGCTGTCCAAATTTAATCCAGGTGGTTAGTTTACATAATGTGCAAAATTATAAGTACAAGTATAATAATAAGATACTTGGTTGATACCCAAGATGCTGGCATTAGTACTAGTCAATAGTATTTGTGATGCATCTTTAAATGTTCAGTTGACTGAGTGTCATGTTTAATGAATAAAAAACATAATAGTTAGAGTCGAAGGAAAAGAACTAGAAAATAAATCATGAAATATTGTGACCTGGCTATCGAAAGTACACGATTGTGGATGAAACATGTGATAGTGATACCCATTGTCATCAAGGCACTTGGCACCAGGTCCAAGAATTTTACAAAATACATGAAGAAATTACAGCTTCCTGCAATAACACCAGTGGAATTGCAAAAAAAACCTGCACTACTCAGAACATTATACGTTTTAAGAAGACATTTGGTTGATACCTAGGATGCTGGCAGCAACCCATATCCACCACCAGGGCCAGTCAATGATATTTGTGACACATTTTAAAATGTTCAATTCACTGAACATTAATGAATAAATGAATAAGACAATAGTAATGATGATGGTGATGAAAATGGCTCTGAAAATGGAAACCTATTGCAAGAATAATATGGAAACAGAACTCAAACAAAAATTAAGTTAACCATCTGATTTAAGACTACTAATTGTACCTCTCCTGCCCCATGGACAGTTTCTCTACATAAATATATACAGTATATTTATATAAAGAAACTGGCTATAGTTTGAGTTCTGTTTCCATATTATTCTTGCAATGGGTTTCCATTTTCAGAACTCTGCAGTACATCACAATAATCTATAACATAGTTGCAGGGATTTGAATCTATTTATTCTGCAAACAAGCCCATGGAGATTAGTTAAATCATGACATGAGGTCAAATTAAGTGGGCCAGCTAAGAACTGGCCTTTGCATCACATACTAAATTTAAATAATATTAACCATGATTCATTTTCTTATTCTCCTTGTGCTGCCCAAATGTAGCCTAGGCGGTTAGTTTAAATAACGTGCAAAATCAGACTATGAATTAATTAAGTAATCAAGTTGAATGTATTATGGATAGATACATTCATCTTATTGTACCTGGCTAACCAATAGTGATTTGTTCAATAAAATATAGCCCAAAATTTCTCGTCTAGTAAATTGTAAAGCAGTCTAGAGCCTGGTTGATTCTTCTAGTTCAGTATTTCTCAACCTTGGCGACTTGCCTAAGGAATTCTGCAAATTGAAGATGACATTTTAAGTGTCCAAGGTCGAGAGACCTTATTCTAGAGTCTTATCCTGTGAAGCCACTCCAGCATATAAACCAATGACTTGACTGAGGACCAAAGAGAAGAAGTATGATGAAATAATGAGCTAATTCTGATCACTTAAAAATTGTTCCTGCTCATAGGATAAACAGAGAGGATCAGATCAGATCACATCATTCTAATTAGAATGACTGCAGTCCAAAATTCATATCAAACAATGTTCATCCATTTACTGATTAAATATCAATCTCAATTAACAGACACAGGCTGCATATGAATGCACGCTTTTCCATGTGACATCTGACAATAGTCTTTGTCTGAGAATCAAGTTTTTCACATCTTCACCTGCTTTCTTTTCGAATCAACTCTTTTCTCAAATTTTTTCCTAACCCGGGCAAAATTGACTGGAATTTCATTGATATCATGGACACTGCATCCTTCATTCTAACAAAATGAATGGATTAGGTGAGTCTTCACCTGCCCACTGACCTATTGTGTCTGTTGATGTCTCTGCACCACCTCAGTTATTATTATTTAATTCCTTTTGATTACGCAGAAAACATGAGTAAATGAATATAGAAGTGCCCTACTGCTAAGCAAAACTCCAAGCTCGACATCATTTTTATAGGAATGCCACCAGATCCTACTTGAGGCTCCATGAGAACCTCCAGACAACATAAAAAGCTCAGGAATTTCAGGTGATTTCTTTGCTGAGAAGAGTGACCACCGGTACAGAAAATAATAAAAGAAATAAAACAATGCTAAGACGGGTATCAAAAGCAGGAACAAAGCTGGCTATAAATAACAAAAGCAATTTCATCCTATTTTCTCCCAATCATGGAGCATGACATGATTGGTTATACAGTGGTCCACGGTGGCAGCCATTTTGTGAGAGTGCCCACAGGTCATTTGCTGACCTAACCGGTTAGTCTCCCAGATAGACTAAAGTAATCTCCCTACCAACTGCACAACAGAACAACAGCATTCAGTAACATAGCTGAGACAGAATCAAGGATTACAAATCACTGAGCATGAATTTATAAGCAGTTTGCAATTCTGGTCTCATTGAGATCTAAATTCAGCAAATAATTAATCAGGCTTGCCTGCCCTCAATCTAGGAGGCCCCATTGGAAGCAATGCCCTTTTTAACTAACATGGGGCAAACAAGGGGGCGAAGACAGAAGTTACCTCTGAATGTGTACAGTACCTTTCCGACTCCAGAAGCTAATTTTCAACCCATAAAAAACCCCGCTTGCTTTAAAGATCAAGCATTTGGGTCCTCCTGACTTTTATGGGGCGCACCCCTCTTCGTCTTGCTTCCTGCAAAAATAAATCAAATGACCTTTCAAGAGCAACAACAAGTCTTCTTTTGCCCTCACCCCTCTCTGTTTTTCCCTCCCCGCCGTCTCTCTTGTCCTTCCATTTCAGTCTCAAAAAAAAAAATCTCTTGACTTACCCATTGGTAATTTGAACAAGAAGAGGAAAAAAATGCATCTAAGCCAACAATGCTATTAAAAAAAAAAACTTTCAGAGCCCTGTAAGCTTGGTCACACCAATAGGAAACCAGCCCTGGCGGTTTGTGTGACTTCACTTCCCAAAATTAGATGCACACATACACACACACACACACACACATATACACACACACACCAAGCCTTGTTCATCCGGCCCCCTGCGCAAGATCAGCCCTGCCAATGCAACTCATCTGAATGCCCATGGAGATCTAGGCGGAAAGCAGCAGGTAGAGGCGTGCCATGGATTGCACCATCAAGGTAAGTTCTGGAGAAGTTCCTCCATCTTAGTTAGCAGCTGATTCCCCCTTCGTTTTGTCTCTGTCTTCCAGTTTGCACTGAGCTGGTCTCTGGTTCAGTTCCTCTCTGTCTCATACACACCCAGCTCCAGAAACAGGGCCCCCCTCCGCTCTTTCCTTCTGGTACAAAAAAATTTCCTCTTCCTTCCCTTTCGTGGCGGTTGATGTCTCTGAGTTTAAAAAACCCAAACCAAGCCACCACCAGACACTTTCAGCTCTGAAGCAGAGGGACCCTTGCACTTCTAAGTCTGGCCGACCAAACGGACGCAGATGAGGGAGGTTGTAGGATCCCCATATTTTGTCACAACCGTTTCTTTCCCCAAACCATCACGGTGCCTGGCAAGGGATGAAAATGGCAACTCCATGCCAAAACACAGAAGTTCAGGGAAGGATACCAAGTGTTGGGGGACACGTCAGCCCCAAATTGGAATGACTCCCCTGTGGTAAAAGGTCAGTTTATCATATTTTTTTATTTATTCATTTCGCATTCTTGTGTTGCCGTCAATCCATTTTCAATTTTTTATGCAGCTTTTGTCCTTGCCAACCGTAGCTGTTTTTATTCATTCGTTATTTCCAACTTTAGCTTTTGGTTCGCCCATTCCTTTTACATTTTGTTTTTCCCACGCAACATACATTTCTGGCCGAGTTGGCCAAACAGAGGCTGCCTTGGACAAACATTGGAGGCTTCGATAATTTTACCAGCTCAAGGAGATGCCTTGTTTTAACCAGGCTGTGCTCTCAAAGAAAATAATAATAATATTAATAATCCACTTGGGTTGGTAGAGAATTTTCAGAATTCATGGAGGGGAACTTTTTAACTTTCCCAAAGTTTGAGAATATACAGCTAACTCTTCTCTAAGGATAGGCGTTTTATCTTCGGCTTTGCATTGTTATTGACCAGGAAGGAATCTGTGCTGGGATTTTAACTGTAGTTTAGTGCTGACCTGTTCAGATTTTTAAAGATGAGGGAAATGGAGCCTTGCTTAATCATTTGCAAAGAAGAAGCTGGGTTCGTCTGTCACAGTGAAACCAGCAAACCAGGGCTTTGTTGGCTGAGCTTTCCTTGGAAATAGTTGGCTTCAATAGAGGCTTAGACTCACAAATAGCAAAGGATCTGGCCTAACTTCACCATCTATCTTCCGTCTCTATGACTTTTCGGACTAGCTGGTAAATACAGCTCCACAACTTCCAGGTTAAAGACAACACCGGTGTCTTTCCTCACTTGTGGATTCTCCCAAACCTTGAGAATGGGTCTTGGGTTGGGCATCGACTTTAGGATTTTCTGGAATGCTTCATGCATGAGACGCCAAGATTGGCCTGTTTGTTTTTCTTTGCCTGGTCCCTTTGTGGCAGGGATAGATAAAGCTGCCTTGACAATCTGCCTTTCCATGGGACGCAGAAAGAATGATTCAGTTTCCAAAAAAATTAAGGCTCTCAAGTTTTCTTTTCTTCAAGTCAAGCCAAGTTAATCAGTCACCAAACCATCCCAGATTCTCTGCTCTTTCTGCTTCCAAATTTATTCGATCTGCAAAAGTCATTTGATGAAGCTTTAGCAAGGCAGAGATACAGTTATTATTATTATTTATTGGATTTGTATGCCGCCCCTCTCCGTAGACTCAGGGCGGCTAACAACAGTAGTATAAAACAGCATGTAAATCTAATACTGAAACAGTTAAAAAACCCTTATTTGTAAAACCAAACATACATACAAACAAACATACCATGCATAAATTGTAAAGGCCTAGGGGGAAAGAATATCTCAGTTCCCCCATGCCTGACGGCAGAGGTGGGTTTTAAGAAGCTTACGAACGGCGAGGAGGGTGGGGGCAATTCTAATCTCCGGGGGGAGTTGGTTCCAGAGGGACAGGGCCGCCACAGAGAAGGCTCTTCCCCTGGCAAACGACATTGTCAAACGACATTGTTTTGTTGACGGGACCCGGAGAAGGCCCACTCTGTGGGACATAACTGGTTGCTGGGATTCGTGCGGCAGAAGGCGGTCTCGTAGATACCCTGGTCCGGTGCCATAAAGGGCTTTATAGGTGAGTTGGGTCACCTGTTCACCTCTGCAGATGAAGGGGCTGTTAATAGATGGAGCAAGGCTAACGTAGATTTGATGAATTATTGCTTTTAAAATGCACAAGGAAATTTGTCCATTTGAACTGAGTGATGAAGACACCAGGTTAGAGATCAGGAGACTCTGAGTTCTAGTCTCGCCTGAAGAATGAAAGCCTGTTGGGTGACTTTGGACCAATCATCAGGAGACAGTGAGTTGTAGTCCCTCCTTAAGAAAGAAAGCCATTTGGGTGACTTTGTGCCAATCATCACGAGAGAGTGAGTTCTAGTCCTGCTTTAGGCATGAGCTCACCTGGATGACTCACTTTGGGTCAGTTTGTCTCTTTAGGACCAACTCACCTCACAGGGTTGTTGTGATGGTGGTGGAAATTGGAGAAAGAAGAAATGCCTTGATTTATGTATAAAAACAATTTTTAAAAGATGGGATAAAACAATATTTTTAAAATTTTTGAATTTCTGGAGCAGCTCTGCCATTGGGTCAGTTAAAAACTTTAAGAAAGCAGAAGCAGAGGTTACCAACTTTTTAATTATTCCTCACTCACCTATCCTATGTGTAATTGTTGAGGTTAGTAGGTGAGGGAACATTTGACTTTGGGGCTATACAATGTGGATTCTTCAAAATCGATTTATTCCGTTCACTTGCCAAGTGTCAGCTGGGAGCTACATAGGAGAGATGTTGCTAAAAGAACCTTCTCTTGCCGTGCCAATAATTGCAAGGATAACAAAAAGAGCGGGCTGGATCTGATCAAAAATCTTCCCACAATTAAGAATAGAATAGAATAGAATAGAATTTTTATTGGCCAAATGTGATTGGACACACAAGGAATTTGTCTTGGTGCATATGCTCTCAACGTACATAAAAATAAAATATACATTTGTCAAGAATCATGTGGTACAACACTTAATGATTGTCATAGGGATCAAATAAGCAATGAAGAAGCAATGTTAATAAATTAAGGAGAATTTCTGGAAAACTCCAGCGTGCAACTTGGAGCCAGGGAGCAATCAAATGATCTTGGTGTCCTTTAACAACAATAGTTTCAGAAGCAAACTATTTCTGGTTTCCTCCTTGAATGCTTTCTCCATGGCTTTGCAAGACCTTCTACAGATACTTTGGGGACAAATTCAGGGCACCTCGTAATGGCAAACTCCACATTTGCAAAGAATCCCTTTGCATCTTTTCATAATTTCCAGCACTATCTTATTCTTGATATGCTGATAGAATTCCCTAACTTGCTATTGTATACACAGCATGCTGGCTGGGGACTTCTGGGAATTGAAGTCCACCCATCTTAGAGCTCAAGGTTCAGTAACTCTTGGTTATAAGGATGAATTATTATTTATCATTATTATTTATTGGATTTGTATGCCGCCCCTCTCCGCAGACTCGGGGCGGCTCACAACAATGACAAAAAGCAACATGTAACAATCCAATTTAATAAAACAACTAAAAACCCTTATTATAAAAAAACCCAAACATACACCCAAACATACCATGCATAACTTGTAATGGCCTAGGGGAAGGAATATCCTAACTCCCCCATGCCTGGTGACAAAGGTGGGTCTTGAGCAATTTGCGAAAGACAAGGAGGGTGAGGGCCGTTCTAATCTCTGGGGGGAGTTGATTCCAGAGGGCTGGGGCCACCACAGAGAAGGCTCTTCCCCTGTCTAATTCCATCCTCAGCCATGGAAATTCCCTGCGTGATTTTGGGCAAGTCAGTCTCTCTTATCCCAATCTATTTCCACCAGGTTATTGTTATGGGGATGAAATGAATGGCAGTATTTGTCTAAGCGGCTTTGAACAAAGGCGGAATATCCGTCTACTCAAGAAATAGCCTTCTCCCGTGACATCCATCTATTTTCCGGTATTTTTTAGACATGCCCACCTCTCTGCTTTTTCATTTGCTCAATCTTAACCTACATCCTTGAGATCTCCTCGTGGTCTCTCATCCCAGCTTGAATAGTTTTCCCAAACTTGCCCGCCAGGACTGGGAGCAGCCCTACATGGCATCGGACCAGATTAATTATGGTCCCGTTACTGCCTCATACATCCCAGCGAGTGGTTAGGTCCCACAGAGTCGGCCTTCTCCAGGTCCCATCAGCCAGACAATGTCGTCTGACAGGGCCTTCTCTGTGGTGGCCCCAGCCCTGAGGAACAAGCTCCCCCCAGAGATCCATACTGCCCTCGCTCTCTTTTCCTTCCATAAAGTTTTAAAGATCTACCTCTGCTGGCAGGCTTGGGGCCATTGAAATTTTAACATCTTGCCCCGCCCAATGAATGAATTTACGATATATGATGTATGAATCTGTTTAACTTTTAACTCAGGGCATTATTAGATTGTAATTTTACTTAAATTTCCAACATGTTTACATTCTCTTTGTTGTAAACCGCCCTGAGTCTCAGGAGAAGGGTGGCATAGAAATCGAATAAATAAATAGATAAATAAATTCGAAGAGCCTCCCGCTGCCACTACCAGTTTGTAGAACCAGGGCTAACTGGGAGCAACCCACTGCTAGTCTCCAACCTTGGCAACTTTAAGACTTGTGGACTTCAACTCCCAGAGTTCCGCAGCCAGCTTCGTTTGTTTGTTTGTTTGTTTGTTTGTTTGTTTGTTTGTTTTCTCAAGTACATATTGGAGGTATGTAAAAATATAATAATATTCATATACATGATACTAGTAACAAGAAAAAATAGGAAGAAACATTAGATATAATAATATTCATGTACATGATACTAGTAACAAGAAAAAATAAGAAGAAACATTAGATATAATAATATTCATGTACATGATACTAGTAACAAAAAATAAGAAGAAACATTAGATATAATAATATTCATATACATGATACTAGTAACAAGAAAAAATAGGAAGAAACATTAGATATAATAATATTCATGTACATGATACTAGTAACAAGAAAAAATAAGAAGAAACATTAGATATAATAATATTCATGTACATGATACTAGTAACAAGAAAAAATAAGAAGAAACATTAGATATAATAATATTCATGTACATGATACAAGTAACAAAAAATAAGAAGAAACATTAGATATAATAATATTCATGTACATGATACTAGTAACAAGAAAAAATAAGAAGAAACATTAGATATAATAATATTCATGTACATGATACTAGTAACAAGAAAAAATAAGAAGAAACATTAGATATAATAATATTCATGTACATGATACAAGTAACAAAAAATAAGAAGAAACATTAGATATAATAATATTCATATACATGATACTAGTAACAAGAAAAAATAAGAAGAAACATTAGATATAATAATATTCATGTACATGATACTAGTAACAAGAAAAAATAAGAAGAAACATTAGATATAATAATATTCATGTACATGATACTAGTAACAAAAAATAAGAAGAAACATTAGATATAATAATATTCATATACATGATACAAGTAACAAGAAAAAATAGGAAGAAACATTAGATATACTGTAATAATATTCATGTACATGATACTAGTAACAAGAAAAAATAAGAAGAAACATTAGATATAATAATATTCATGTATATGATACTAGTAACAAAAAATAAGAAGAAACATTAGATATAATAACATTCATGTACATAATACTAGTAAAAAAGTAAAAGAAATATTAGGACGGGACGGAAGGCATGCTGGTGCACTTATGCACGCCCCTTACTGACCTCTTAGGAATCGGGAGAGGTCAATAGTGGATAATCTAAGGGTAAAGTTTTGGGGGTTAGGGGATGATGCTACAGATTCTGAGTTCCACGCATTAACTACTCGGTTACTAAAATGGTATTTCCTGCAGTCAAGTTTAGAGCGGTTTACTTTAAGTTTGTATCTGGGATGTGCTCGTGTGTTGTTGTGGTTGGTTATTTCATACCCAGCCCAATCCCTCCAGATTTGAAAGACCCTTTCTCCCAGCCTGTCCAGCTTTTGTTGCCCCTTTGCCCCATCATTGCCAAAAGAATTGCCGGAGCGAAGGAGACCAAGCGCCAGTAAAACCGCCAAACCCCCCTCCCAGACTTAGGATTTCAATAGCCAAACAGGAAATTCTGCGCACATCTCTTCCATCGCCTCCTCCTGTCGATCCTTTATTGCAGAAGATGGGAGAGCTATTTAAAGACCCCCCCAAGCTAACAGGGCAGCTCCGAGCTTCTCCAGCAGTCCTTATCAGCAGTAACAGAGGCTTCCGCCATTGTGGCCTCAGACTTCCTGCCTCGGCTTCCTGTGTTAGCTGTCCCACCAGCATCTCCGAGCCTACAACCATAACTCCCCCCCCCAATACGGCTGTCCTCCACCTCTGCCATGTCAGCCTGCCCACCTCACATATGAGCAACACAAGTGGATTTTCCTTCGCTCTGAGCCATGTTTAGAATCCCAAACATGTTCCTTGAGCCCTTCCGGGCTACACTTTGCGGTTCTCCATGCGCTCATGCAGATAAACATATGCCTTAAAGGGGCCGCCAGTCCTTTGTGGTAAAGGCCTAGTCCTTTGCTGCAGAGAGGTGTCCTTTTAAATGTCCTTATTTTTGTCCTCTAGTTAGGTCATTTCATTCTTGGGGTACTCACGTACCACTTCACATGGCGGCTTTGATGTACTTATGGAAAACGATTTGGTTTTGTTTGTTTTTAGTGAGCGTATACATGCTGCTTGGTTTTAGAAGGAGTGTTTTATTAACGTTTTTCCTGGTTAGGCTCTCCAGTTTTCTTTTGTAAGGTCAAGTTATAAACATAAACAATTATTATTATTTAATTCTTACGAAACTTTGCCAAAATAGCCCCTTATTGGTCCTTTGTTTTTTCCCCCCAAGAAAATACGGTCACTATATTTAAAAGCCTCCTGCTATTTTTCCTGAGTCTGAAGGTTTCTGTCTCCCAGGTGGGGAGGAAATTCCCATGGAAGTTTAGACTTTAGGCTTGTTTGGAAGGAAAACTCAATGGGAGATTGCACTAGTTAGTTAGTTAGTTAGTTAGTTAGTTAGTTAGTTAGTTAGTTAGTTAGTCTAGTACATAATGTAGGTTTGTGAGGATAAATCATAGTCATATACTGTATCTCAATAGAAGATTAGAAAAACATTAGGAATAATATAGAAGAAATAATCATTGGGAAAAAATAGAGTACATATTCATGAAGCTAGTAAGACATAAAGAGACATTAGGACATTAGGACGGGACGGAAGGCACGCTGGTGCACTTATGCATGCCTCTTACTAACCTCTTAGGAATCTGGAGAGGTCAACAGTGGACAGGCTAAGGCTAAAACTTTGGGGGTTAGGGGATGACACTACATAGTCCGGTAATGAATTCCACGCGTCGACCATTCGATTACTAAAGTCGTATTTTTTGCAGTCAGGTTTGGAGTGGTTTACATTAAGTTTGAATCTGTTGTGTGCTCGTGTGTTGTTGTGGTTGAAGCTAAAGTAGTTATTGACAGAGAGGACATTGTAGCGTGTGTGTGTATGTATGTGTGTGCGTGTGTGTGTAACTGGTCCTTGGGGGAGGGGGTTGGAGTATTAGTTACTCCAACCTATTTCTTTTTAAAAAATTGTACATGCATGAACAAGATGAAATCACATTAACAGGCCATCTGATTTGGGCTAACCTTACAGATGGAAAAAGACTACATCTTCCAAAATGCCTGACCAGCCCAGCCAGCCCAGTGGGAATACACTGGGAACTCAGGAAGGAATGTTGGAATAGAATAAGGGAAATAATAGAAGTTGGAAGGGACCTTCGAGGTCTTCTAGTCCAAACCCCTGCTTAGGCAGGAAACCCTACACTACTTCAGATAGATGGTTATCCAGCATCTTCTTTAAAACTTCCAGTGTTGGAGCATTCACAACTTCTGGAGGCAAGTTGTTCCACTGATTAATTGTTCTAACTGTCAGGAAATTTCTCCTTAGTCCTAAATTGCTTCTCTCCTTGATCCGTTTCCACCCATTGCTTCTTGTCCTAAAGAACTTGTTGGCAAAATGCTTGAGCCTTGTATGGTCATTCTAGCTATATCCCCTTGTCTGGCCCATATATCTGCTGGATTGATAAAAGAGAGTAGGAAGGTTGATTCCAGGTCCAAAGCACATGGTCAGAGAGCTCAAGATGTCAGCTACAATGGTGTGATCCAATTTATTCTAAAATAAATAATACTGATACTACGTCAGCATAACCAGCATATCATTGGTGGATAACCAACAAATTTCAAATAACTGGCACTCTAAAAGCTATCACAATATATTCTAATACACCATTAATAACTTAAGACATTTCATGACCAATTCCTAATAGAAACATAGAAACATAGAAGTCTGACGACAGAAAAAGACCTCATGGTCCATCTAGTCTGCCCTTATACTATTTCCTGTATTTTATCTTACAATGGATATATGTTTATCCCAGGCATGTTTAAATTCAGTTACTGTGGATTTACCAACCACGTCTGCTGGAAGCTTGTTCCAAGCATCTACTACTCTTTCCGTAAAATAATATTTTCTCATGTTGCTATTGATCTTTCCCCCAACTAACTTCAGATTGTGCCCCCTTGTTCTTGTGTTCACTTTCCTATTAAAAACACTTCCCTCCTGAACCTTATTTAACCCTTTGACATATTTAAATGTTTCGATCATGTCCCCCCTTTTCCTTCTGTCCTCCAGACTATGCAGATTGAGTTCATTAAGTCTTTCCTGATACGTTTTATGCTTAAGACCTTCCACCATTCTTGTAGCCCGTCTTTGGACCCATTCAATTTTGTCAATATCTTTTTGTAGGTGAGGTCTCCAGAACTGAACACAGTAGTACTCCAAATGTGGTCTCACCAGTGCTCTATATAAGGGGATCACAATCTCCCTCTTCCTGCTTGTTATACCTCTAGCTATGCAGCCAAGCCTCCTACTTGCTTTTCCTACCGCCCGACCACACTGTTCACCTATTTTTGAGATTGTCAGAAATCACTACCCCTAAATCCGTCTCTTCTGAAGTTTTTGCTAACACAGAACTGCCAATACAATACTCAGATTGAGGATTCCTTTTCCCCAAGTGCATTATTTTACACTTGGAAACATTAAACTGTAGTTTCCATTGCTTCTATTCACAACATGAAAACCAATAACAGGAAAATGAAAATATTTAAATAAACAATAAATGTAAAGAATATGGCAACTAATGCCTGTAGAGTAGACTATACATCAAATTAAAATAGAAATTCCAGAGGCCAAATAGGGGATGCGACACAATGCCATGCCTAGAATTATGCTCTAGAAACCATTTCCAAATAAGTGTACATTACACCTTTTTTTTAGATACGAAGCTATTCTAGATATTCCCATTTAATTTGTCCGTAAAGGGAATCAGATACCTTTCCCAATAAAAAGCATATAAAATCCTTGTAGCTGTTATCATGTACAGTGCTTGTTCACAATATTTGGAATAAAGGCAAGGTGTGGTGATGTGTAGCAAAAAGTATCTCCTTAAAATAGAATTCCAACTTTCACAGTTTTGTCTGTTTTTAATGTCTGTTGCAAATAAAAATAAGGGGTGTGCTGATCACAATGTTGTGGCCGCAATCTTGATGTTTTGACCACATGTGTGCAGAATGATGTCACAATGCACAGGATGTCACTTACTCCCATTCTCTCCCTGGACACATCTGCAATGCTTAAATCCAATTAAGGAATCCAATATTTGAGGAAATATTATAGAAACATAGAAACATAGAAGTCTGACGGCAGAAAAAGACCTCATGGTCCATCTAGTCTGCCCTTATACTATTTTCTGTATTTTATTTATCTTCATTTCTGTATTTATTTATCTTCATAGTCAGCCAGATGTTTAGATTGAGTTTTGCAATTTTGTCCACCTACTGAGTCCTTTCCCAAAGATCTGCATGGGCAGATGTTGTCATTTGATGGTGTTAAAGGTGTTGCTGTAGGACAGTGTTTCCCAACCTTTTTTGAGCCGCGGCACATTATTCATATTTTCAAAATCCTGGGGAACACTGAACGGGGGGACGGGGGGGACGCGGGGGGGGGGGCTAAAGAAAAGTTTGGACAAAAAAAAAATCTCTTCCTCAATTTCACTCTATTTCTCCCTCCCTCTTTCTCTCTCTTCCTTCCTTCCCTTCTTTCTCTCTCTCCATCCCTCTTTCTTTCTTCCTCTCTTTTTTGCTCTCTTTCTCTCTCCCTCCTTCCTTCCCTCTATGTCTTTCTCTCTCCCTTGCTCTCTCTCTGCCTCTCTTGCTATCTCTCTTTCATTCTCTCTCTTTCGCTCTCTTTCTGTCTCTCTTGCTATGTCTCTTTCTCTCTCTCTCTCTCTCTCTCTTGCTATCTCTTTGTCTCTCTCTCTTGCTATCTCTTTCTTTCTTTTTTCTCTCTCTCTTGCTATGTCTCTTTCTCTCTCTCTCTGTCTCTCTCCCTCTTTCCTTTCTATCTCTCCCTCCCTCTTTCCTTTCTATCTCTCCCTCCCTCTTTCCTTTCTATCTCTTTTCTTTCTATCTCTCCCTCCCTCTTTCCTTTCTATCTTTCTCTCCGTCCCTCAGCGGGGGCAAAGAAGAAGGAAGGCAGGCTGCAGAGGGCACCGAGGACAAGAGCGCTCGCTCGCTCCCTCGCCCTCTGACTTCCCTCCCTCGCTGCTGAAGAGACGAGCGCGGGCACGCTGCAAGAAGTTTTTTTTTGCTTTTTTTCCCCTTCCCCCGCCTCACGGGAGAGAGTGAGAGAGAGAAAGAGCAGCGCCCTGTTGGTTCCGAGCGCAGCCAGGGAAAGCGGCCTCGAGCCGAGTGCGAACTGCGGGATGCAAAGGACTCCTTGTCAATCAAAAAAGGGTGGGGGTGGCAAAGGCAAAGCCTGGGAGGCGGGGAAGGGAAGAGCGGGAGACCCCCAGACAGAACGGCTGAGGGGAAGGAAAGATGGAAGGAGGGAGGGATTGAGAAGCGAAGCCAGGGAGGGCTGAGAGAAAAGGGGAGCGGCGCGAGAGAGAGACGGGCGGGGCGTGCATTCCCGAAATGGATGGAGAAAGCCCTCTCTCGCAGCAAAAGCGCTCCCAGCCAGGGGGCTGCGAGAGAGGGCTGGGAGCGCTTTCGTCCCGAGGAGCTGAAGTTGCAGCCGCCACCGCCGCCGCGAGAGAAGTCGTGCCCCAAGGCAGGGGGCAGCGGCGGAGGAGAGGGGGCAGATCGGGCGGGGAGCTTGGCGGCACACCTGCCTGTGTCTCGCGGCACACTAGTGTGCCGCGGCACACCGGTTGGGAAACGCTGTTGTAGGATATTATAAAGTACTCCAAGTAAAGCTGACTTTTACAATTGACTCATAGTGATTTTTGTCAATTCCAAGGGTATTCAAATGATGCTCCAGATGTTTTGGGGTTGCACCCAAGGCTCCTACCACTATTGGTATCATCATTGGGGGGGGGCGCAGATCTTCTATTGTAACCTCTTGTATTTTTGTTATTATCACATGTTTTAACATATTTTCTATATTTAATATATTTCCATATTCAACGTACATGTCAACTATGACTAGCTACAAATTACTAATTAGAAAGTCAACGAAGCAGTGGAAGTGATGTGCCGGTGCCTGGAGGCTGTTGGGGCCTGGATGGGTGTCAACAAACTCAAACTCAACCCAGACAAAACGGAGTGGCTGTGGGTCTTGCCTCCCAAGGACAATTCCATCTGTCCGTCCATTACCCTGGGGGGAGAATCATTGACCCCCTCAGAGAGGGTTTGCAACTTGGGCGTTCTCCTCGATCCACAGCTCACATTAGAGAAACACCTTTCAGCTGTGGCAAGGGGGGTGTTCACCCAGGTCCGCCTGGTGCACCAGTTGCGACCCTATCTGGACCGGGAGTCACTGCTCACAGTCACTCATGCCCTCATCACCTCGAGGCTCAACTACTGTAACGCTCTCTACATGGGGCTACCTTTGAAAAGTGTTCGGAAACTTCAGATCGTGCAGAATGCAGCTGCGAGAGCTATCATGGGCTTTCCCAAATATGCCCATGTTACACCAACACTCCGCAATCTGCATTGGTTGCCGATCAGTTTCCGGTCACAATTCAAAGTGTTGGTTATGACCTATAAAGCCCTTCATGGCACCGGACTAGATTATCTCAGGGACCGCCTTCTGCTGCACGAATCCCAGCAACCAGTTAGGTCCCACAAAGTGGGTCTTCTCCAGGTCCCGTCAACTAAACAATGCTGCTTGGAGGGACCCAGGGGAAGAGCCTTCTCTGTGGCGGACCCAACCCTCTGGAACCAACTCCCCCCAGAGATTAGAATTGCCCCCACCCTCCTTGCCTTTCGTAAGCTACTTAAAACCCACCTCTGCCGCCAGGCATGGGGGAATTGAGATGCTCTTTCCCCCTAGGCCGTTACAATTTATGCATAGTATGTCTGTATGTATGTTTGGTTTTTTATATTAATGGGTTTTTAATCATTTTTAGTATTGGATTATTACTGTACACTGTTTTATTATTGCTGTTAGCCGCCCCAAGTCTCGGGAGAGGGGCAGCATACAAATCCAATAAATAATAATAATAATAATAATAATAATAATAATAATAATAATAATAATAGTAATAATCTCTGTGAAAAGCCTTTTTTCTTAAAAAAAATTATCATCAATGACCCACATGGAAATTTTTGTGGCTATTTCCTTATCAGAGCAGTGGCAGGAGTTAAATCAATCTTTGGCTGACCGAGAGATAAACTTAATTCTGCACGATTTACCTGCTTAATCTTCACCCTGCAGTGTGTTATTCAAAGCCCAACAGCCCCTGTGACTCTGTAATTCCATGCAACACTTTTGGTTTCAGATTACACTATTTTCCCATTTGGACCAAGTTCCAAGTCTGTTGCCAAATTCCAGTCTGCACATACAGGCCTTCTAGCAAAAAATTCAATATGCAGAAATGAGTGGACAAAGTTTTGCATTGCATAGAAATCTACCCACTCACCTACCACATTTTTATCGCTTAAATCAAGGTGGTTTATGTACAGTGCAGGTGGTCCTTGACTTACCAGCCACAATTTCTGCCTTCAATCGAGATGGTCTTAAAGCACTCCTCGTGTGAATGGAACCGATTTTGCAAGTATTTGGACTGCGGTTGATCCCAACCTGTCAAGGCTCTCCCACGTTTCAGTTAGACAGAATCAATCCTCCACAATTGGGTTTTAGTGTTCTCCCTGGTGGCTAAAAAAGAAAGGGGGGGAAAAGACTGTGGGTATTTCTTTGCAAGTTTGCACATTGCCTCGCTCCGTTTGGGCACTTCTGCAAACATTAAAACTCCTTGCATAGATCAGTGTTTTTCAACCAGTGTGCCGCGGCACACTAGTGTGCCGTGAGACATGGTCAGGTGTACTGCGAAGCTCAGAGAGAGAAGGAAAACAAGAGAGAGAGAAAGAAAGAAAGAGAGAGAGAGAGAAAGAAAGAGAGAGAGAGAAAGAAAGAGAGAGTAAGAGCAAGAGAGAGAGAAAGCAAGCAAGAGAGAGAGAAAGAAAACAGAGAGAAAGAAAGAGAGAGAGAGAAATAAAGCAAGAGAGAGAGAGAAAGCAAGAGAGGGAAAAAGAAAGAGAATGAGAGAGAGAGAGAAAGGAAGAGAGAGAAAGAGAACAAGAGAGAAAGAGAAAGAAAGAAAGAAAGAAAGAGAGAGAGAGAGAGAGAGAGAGAGAAAGAGAGAAAGAGAGGGAGGGAAGGTGGGAGAGAGAAAGACATAAAGGGAGGTAGGGAGAGAAAGAGCAAAAAAGAGGAAGGAAGGAAGAGAGAAAGAAAGAGGGAAGGAGAGAGAGAAAAAAGAGAAAGAGAGAAAGAGGGAGGGAAGGAGAGAGAAATAGAGCGAAAGGGAGGAAGAGAGAGAGAGATAATTTTTTTGTCCAAACTTTTTTTAGCTGCCCCCCCATCCACACTCAATGTGCCCCATGGTTTTGTAAATGTAAAAAATGTGCCGCGGCTCAAAAAAGGTTGAAAATCACTGGCATAGATTATATTTTGGTTTATAGAAAACACTGTGCTGTTTATGGCCATATTGGTAGCAATCCTCATTTCTAAAATCCTGGAAATTGTAGTAGGTCAGACCTTGGGAGGATACTGGTTAAATTTCCTTCTTCTCTTCTTAGTTTTTTGTGCTTTGCTCTTCTGCTGCTTTTCGGTTTTAAAAAAAGTGGTGCGTCTAAAATAATTCCAGGTGGGACAATGTGCAGTCACACAAGTCTTAGTTCCTTTGGTTAATTTGTCTCAGTTTTCAGTTCCTATATTATCATGCTTGAATTGATAAAAACACTGTGTACTTTTGATACAACTGCTTGGTGTGTTGGATTACAATTCCCATCCTATTTTAAAAGGTCAATACGGTCCAGATTGTCCCCTACTACAAAAAAAATAGCTTGATAGTATATACCGTACATTCATTCAAGATTCATCTAATATTTTATTTGGGCTGCGCGGGGTGGGGAGAGAAAAGGTTTTCCTTTCCACAAAGAGCAACATGTAGCAAATTCTCTCTTCCTCTTTCATTCTCTACATTAAATCTGTGAGGCAGGTTAGGCTGAGAGAGATTTTAGTAATACAGTGATACTTCATCTTACAAACGCCTCGTCATACAAACTTTTCGAGATGCAAACCCGGGGTTTAAGATTTTTTTTGCCTCTTCTTACAAACTATTTTCACCTTACAAACCCACCGCCGCCGCTGGGATGCTCCGCCTCCGGACTTCCGTTGCCAGCGAAGCACCCATTTTTGCGCTGCTGGGATTCCCCTGAGGCTCCCCTCCATGGGAAACCCCACCTCCGGACTTCCGTGTTTTTGTGATGCTGCAAGGGAATCCCAGCAGGAGAATCCCAGCAGCGCAAAAACGGGCACTTTGCTGGCAACGGAAGTCCAGAGGTGGGGTTTCCCAGTGAGGGGAGCCTCAGTGAAATCACAGCATTGCAAAAGCACAGAGGTCCGGAGGTGGGGTTTCCCATGGAGGGGAACCTCAGGGGAATCCCAGCAGTGCAAAAACAGGTGCTTCGGCTGGCAAAAGGGGTGAATTTTGGGCTTGCACGCATTAATCCCTTTTCCATTGATTCCTATGGGAAACATTGTTTCGTCTTACAAACTTTTCACCTTAAGAACCTCGTCCCGGAACCAATTAAGTTTGTAAGACAAGGTATCACTGTATTTTATTTATTTTATTTATTTTTATTTATTTTGTCCAATACACAATACATATAGAAGAGAATAGACATGAGGTAATATATATAAAGAAAAATATAAAATAGAGGAGAAGATATATGAAAGGAAGAAAATATATATGATATATGAGATAAAGGAAAGACAATTGGACAGGGGACAAAAGGCACACTAGTGCACTTATGTACGCCCCTTACTGACCCCTTAGGAACCTGGAGAGGTCAATTGTGGATAGTCTAAGGGAGAACTGTTGGGGGTTAGGGGTTGACACTATTGAGTCCGGTAATGAGTTCCACGCTTCGACAACTCGATTGTTAAAGTCATATTTCTTTACAGTCAAGTTTGTAGCGGTTAATATTAAGTTTGAATCTGTTGCGTGCTCTTGTGTTGTTGCGGTTGAATTTGTGTTTGGAACTCTGCACTTTGACATGGCCCATGTCAGGAGTGGTATTCACTTACCTTCCTTACTGGCTGGCAAATGTGAGAGCGCGCACCAACACACGTACACACAGCCTCAAAAATGTGGCTAAATAGGATGGCATTACGTCTGGGCAGATGGGCCCATCCACAGTCGCTTCTACCAGTTCGCCGAATCTGGTGCAAACTGATAGAATATCACCTCTGGCCCATGGGCTAATCAATAAAATAAACTAACTAGGCTGAGAGAAAGAAAAGTGATCCAAAGTCACCAGGCAGGTTTCCATGACTGAGATGAGAAAAGAACCTTAAGCCTAAAACCTAGTGTAGATATTTTTTTGGCTTATTTATGTTATAGTTAGCTCTGGCCCTGCTCCTGCCCCAACGACTGTGGATGTGGGGGAGACATCCACATGCTGCAGGCCTGTTTTGCCCCCGGTGGAATCTGCTGATGAAGGCTCCTCTGACCAAGAAGACATGAATGACAGGGAGGAGGAGAGTGGGGCAGACAGCTCAGAAGGAGATCAATTATCTAGCTCCTCCTTGGATTCAGAACAAGAGTTAATGATACAGCCACGCATGCGGAGAGCGATGCATAGGCAGCAACAACTGAGAGATTATTATCAAAGAAAATGAGGCCACCTGTGGCTGGGTGGGGCTGTGGGTTTGACCATTGTGGAGGATTATCTGATCGTTGTGTTTCATGACTGCTTTACTGACTTTGACTTTTTGTGTGCTGATTTTTCCCTGCTTTGAAACTAAACCAGAGCAAAGTGTGTTTCACTTTGTGAAAGAAGAAGGACTGTGAATTGCCTCACAGCTGCAAGCTAAGTACTGATAAGAACTGATAAGGGACTTGTACAAATTACCCGTTTGTTTGGAGACGAGTGCTCTTGGCTATACCAAAAGAGGGCTTGGTTTAAGTGAATTTTCATTATAAAGAACATTGTTTTGAATTTTCAAACGTGTGTGTGTCTGAAATTTGTACCTGTGAATTTTTAGGAGGATTCTACCAGAGAGCCCGACAGAACAATTTATTACAATTTTTAAGAGATTTATTTTTATTACAATTTTAAAATCTCTCAATACTATAACCAAAGCTCTCTGGGCAGCTGTATTGTTCATATTTTAATTCTTACAGGGATTCTTAAATGTTGCAATACTACAGCTGTTTCACAGTTCCAGACAGGGGTGATTGCCAAGTGTGATCCAAATAGTGAATGGCTGACATAACCATATAATTAATGTTATTCACCACATCCTGTGGACATCCTTGGAATATGTTGACTTCTGCCTCTGTAATACTGATCAAATATTGCTCATAACAGCCCAGGACAGCCTACAAAATCAATTAATATATTAAATATCAATATATTTAAAGCGAAAACCACTCGTACATTAATCACAAAATCTCCAGAACCGTAAAGCCTACAAACTTAAAATTTGCCATGTATGTTCCTCTTGCCTTCTAGGTGCTCACTAAGAAAGGATTTTTCAAAACGACCATTGGAGCTTTAATATTTCCTATATTATTATTATTAACACGCTCTGATGCTAAAGTGTTCTACTCCCCCTCCCCACCTGAAAAGAAAGCTGATCCAAATGCAAAACACAAGCAGAGGAGTTTCAGTTTTGCTTTTGCTTTCACAGCAGCAAACACCTTTACTACAGAACAATTATGCCACGCCCAGGTTCCTTCCTGTCTCCTTGCTCACACAGCAAATACTATATGAGTTTCCAAACACCTGCCAACTCTCTCATACACTGACAAAACACTAGCCACATGAATACCGATAGATGCTGGTAGCAGAGGCAAAAACAAATTCCCTTATTTTCCTCCTCAGTTGAAATGAATCTGTTCCTTCTACTGTAACATCAGTGAAAGGGGAAAAAGGCAAAAAAATGCAGGAAAAGATTTACCGACATGATTAGGAAACCACAAGTAAGGGAAACAGCACACAAATATCTTCAAACTCATCCCCAAGTCAGTAGACCAGGCTGTTAAAAAAATATACATCTAATAACTCCTTCATTAATCAGTCACAAATGAGATCAGGTTGTTGATAAAATTGAACGGGTCCAAAGACGGGCTACAAAAATGGTGGAAGGTCTTAAGCATAAAACGTATCAGGAAAGACTTAATGGACTCAATCTGTGTAGTCTGTAGGACAGAAGGGAAAGGGGGGGACATGATCGAAACATTAAAATATGGTAGAGGGTTAAATAAGGTTCAGCAGGGAAGTGTTTTTAATAGGAAAGTGAACACAAGAACAAGGGGGCACAATCTGAAGTTAGTTGGGGGAAAGATCAGAAGCAATGGGAGAAAATATTATTTTACTGAAAGAGTAGTAGATGCTTGGAACAAACTTCCAGCAGACGTGATTGGTAAATCCACAGTGACTGAATTTGAACATGCCTGGGATAAACATAGATCCACCCTAAGGTAAAATACAGGAAGTAGTATAAGGGCAGACTAGATGGACCATGAGGTCTTTTTCTGCCGTCAATTTTCTATGTTTCTATGTTTCTATCTTGGGCCCTGGTTGCCCTGTGCCTGGTGCCATGCTCTAAACCAGTGTTTCTCAAATAGGGAACAGGTCCCCCTGGGGGGGGGGTGGAGGGATGCCGGTGTGTGTGTGTGTGTGTGTGTGACCCTGGGGGATGTGCTTTTTTGTCACAGGGAGTAGGGGTTTTTTTGCACTGAACAATAGCATACAGCACAGAGTAGATGTGAAGTGCATATAACAAACCGTTAAGAGATACCATGGAAAAATTTTTAACAGGCAGGAGAGAGATGGAGGTAATGAGACAAACATAAGTCTCCCGAAAGCTAAGGCGAGGAAATATGATGAAGCGTATGTAGTGCTTGGCTTCACTGTGATTATGGTGAGAGACACAAAAATACCGGTATGTTTACTGGACTTGGCAGCCGACAGCATGAAGCCATACACCCCAATCACGCTTATAAACCGCTTGTGTTTTTTCAGCGAAAACATGCCAAATATTGCAAACAATCATCCTGGTGGAGATGAGCAGTGTTTCCCAACCTTGGCAACTTGAAGATATTTGGACTTCAACTCCCAGAATTCCCCAGCCAGCATTTGCTAAGGGAGAAAAGGGGAGAGGAGAGGATTCTGTGGGGAAAATCTGAGGAGAGAAGAGAACAGAACAGGGGACGCCGATCGTAATTACTCATTAATTTTCAAGCTGTGTCAATTTATCAAGCCCGATCACATAGTTCAGTAGCGTACATACATAACATGAGCTTGTCCCTCGGGCCTAGTGTCTCCTTCCTCTGGAAGATAGTGAATCACAGTTTAAAGACCAGAATATCTCCGGGACGGCCTTCTGCCGCACGAATCCCAGCGACCAGTTAGGTCCCACAGAGTTGGCCTTCTCCGCGTCCCGTCGACTAAACAATGTCAGCTGGCGGGACCAGGGGAAGAGCCTTCTCTGTGGCAGCCCCGACCCTCTGGAACCAGCTCCCCCCAGAGATTAGAATTACCCCCACCCTCCTTGCCTTTGGTAAACATCTTAAGACCCACCTTTGCTGTCAGGCATGGTGGAATTGAGACATGTTCCCCAGGCCTATATAATTTGTGTATGGTATGTTGTGTGTATGTTTTTTTTAATTATGTTTTTTTTTAGTTTTTTAATATTAGATTTGTATTTTACATTGTGTTCTACTATTGCTGTGAGCCGCCCCAAGTCTATAGAGAGGGGCAGCATACAAATTAATTAATCAATTAAATAATCAATTAAATAATTAAATAAACAAACAAACAAAGATTATGACCTTTAAAGCCCTTCATGGCATCGAACCAGAATATCTCCGAGACCGCCTTCTGCCGCACGAATCCCAGCGACAGATTAGGTCCCACAGAGTGGGCCTTCTCCGGGTCCCGTCAACTAAACAATGTCGGTTGGCAAGCCCCAGGGGAAGAGCCTTCTCTGTGGCAGCCCCGACTCTCTGGAACCAGCTCCCCCCAGAGATTAGAACTGCCCCTACCCTCCTTGCCTTTCGTAAACTCCTCAAAACCCACCTTTGTCGTCAGGCATGGGGGAACTGAGATATCTCCCCCGGGCCTATACAATTTATGTATGGTATGCTTGTATGTATGTCTGCTTAATAATGGGTTTTTAAAAATATTTTAAATTGTAAATTATTAGATTTGTCATGAACTGTTTTTATTGTGTTGTGAGCCGCCCCGAGTCTACGGAAAGGGGCGGCATACAAATGTAATAAATAATAATAATAATAATAATAATAATAATAATAATAATAATAAACAAACAAACAAACAAACAAACAAACAAACAAACACCCCTGTGCTAAGCCCAAATCAAACCAGGCCATCTTAAGGTTTGATCTGAACCCACCCCTTCCTCCTGCCACTCACTGCCGGATTCAGCCCCTCCTCCAATTGGGAAAGGGACTGGGGTAGAGGACCAATGGTGAAGGCCTCTCTCCTCTCCTCTTTCCCTCAGAGACTCCAAGATGGCCACCGAAATCATGTTGTATTGAAGAAAATGATTGAAAGGGGAAAATGAAGAGAACTTCTATTCGGGTTTTCCTCAGATAAGCTTCTGCCAGCCGCTTTAGACAGAATAGTCCTCTGGCTGGAATCCAACCCATTGTTCTTCTCTCCCCCCCCCCCCCAAATCTCCTTCGAAGTGCCCATGTTTTGCTTTGGAATCGGGTGTTACCCACAATTCAGCATTACTGGCAAGCCGTTCGGGTCACACCCACCATTTTGTGCAACGCAGCGCAACAGTGAGGCAATCCCATCCTTGCGTGATTGTGCACTTTGGTCATTAGAAAGTCTAGTGGCTGGTTTTAAAAAAAGAAAGTTTTTCTATCAGCAAAGGGAGCCTGAGGCTTTTAGAAACATAGAAGACTGACGGCAGAAAAAGTCCTCATGGTCCATTTAGTCTGTCCTTGTACTATTTTCTGTATTTTATCTTAGGATGGATATATGTTTATCCCGGGCATGTTTAAATTCAGTCCCTTCTGCTGGAAGTTTGTTCCAAGCATCTATGCTTTCATAGTCAAGGTCAAATAATATTCTCTCATGTTGCTTCTGATCTTTCCCCCAACTAACCTCAGATTGTGCCCCCTTGTTCTTGTGTTCACTTTCCTATTGCAAACACTTCCCTCCTGAACCTTATTCAAGTTTAAGTTTAAGTTTTATTAGATTTCTATGCCACCCCTCTCCGAAGACTCGGGGCGGCTCACAACAACAGCAATACAATATACAAAGTACAAATCCAATATAAGTTAAAAACAATTTAAAATCCATAAATATTAAGAAACGATCCTTACTACACAATTCTCATATATTACAGTCAGAAAAAAGGTGGTGCTTGGGGGACAAGATAGTTATTTCCCCCATTTAACCCTTTAACATATTTAAATGTTTTGATCTTGTCCCCCCCCCCCTTTCCCTTCTGTCCTCCAGACTATACAGTGTTCTGTCTGGGTGCCCCCAGACTTCAACACCAACTCTGAAAAAGCAGCCAGACACGCTGGTAAAAGCAAAAGCACTTTATAGTTTGAAAAATAAACACAGAGAAAAACCTGTTCTTCCCAACAGGCAGGCTATGAGACTTCACAGCAGAGTCCTGATGGCCAGACAATACAGCAGACTTCTTGCTGGCACACCCACCACTGTAGAGAATAAGACCCACACCTTTCCCCCCCAAGGTTTCAGTATTCAAAGTCACAAACCAGAATTCCAAGATGCCAAAGATCACAGCCAGGTCCCAGGACTCCCAAAGATAATACTCCACAAGCCAGGAAGGGTGGGTCTGCCTTTTCAGCCTTTCCAGAGAGCACCACACCCAAACCCAGCTGTTGCCTCTTTAGTGCTGAAAGTACCTGGCTAATTGTCCCCTTCGTTGTGTTGCTCTTCTCTGCCGGAGATCGATGATTGCTTGTGCATTTTCATCTAAGGAATCCAGGCTGCTTGCTGGGGAGAGCTCCCTCTCGGGGGACTCTGGCTGTCCTCCCTCTCCCTCAGCCTGAGATTCCTCCTCCCCGTCTGCCTGAACCTCCTGTTCCTCAGCCTCCCCCTCTGAGCAGGAAGCCGGCAGAGGATCAGCCGTTCCCTGAGGGGCCTCAGACGGAATCACAACATACAGATTGAGTTCATGAAGTCTTTCCTGATAGGTTTTCATAGCCAATGGGCATTGGAATGGGTGCTGAGCAATGGAACTTCCATGCTCAAGGGCAGTGTACCTCGACAGCTACAGCTACTGCTACGAGAGGACCAGCCATCTCCATGGGTCCAATAAATCTCTATTTATCTAATGTTTGGCAGAAAGCAGGAACAGGTGAGGGAATGTTTCCGTCCTTCTTGATTTCTTAAAATTCCCTCTAGAGCAGTGATGGTGAACCTTTTTTATGCTAAGTGCCCAAAGTGCACCCCCCAAATGCAATTGCCCCCCATCCATATGCATGTATACATGTATCCATATGCATGCACCCCATGCACACACACACCGCACCCAGAGGTGGGCAGCAGGCAGGACGGGGTGAAACACAGTTCCACCGGCAGAAATGAAGATGCGTGCGCAGCTACAACTGATTGGCGGCTGTCACTTCCTGGATTACTGGTCTCGGCTAGGCTCTCCTGTTTTTCTCTCTGCTGCTGCTGCGCTCCTTGCTTTTTTCCTCTTTCCTCCTTCCTGGCCTCGGACGAGCTTCCCTCTCTCCTGCCTGGCTCCCCTCCAGCCTCCCGCGGCCACCTCCCGCCTAGGCGTGGGTGGAAGTGGCGCTGGCAACATTGATGCTTCTAGCAGCACATGTTCGCCTAGCTACCCAGCCTGAGGTGGGGGGACACCCAGGAAGGAGAGCGCGGAAAACATGAAGCAAATTATCACCCCAGCGAGCGACACTGGTGAGGTTGTAAGTCAAAGACTTAACAGTTCACTTCGACGATGATGATCGTTCAAGGCACTCCCACCTGGTCACATGGCTGGCAAGCCACTCCTACCCAGTCACATGACCATTAAGCCACACCCACAAAATAAGCCACACCCACAGTTTGGCAGTAAAAAAATTGGCTGCTCGTTACTGCCCGCGTTCCATTTTCACTTTTAATTTGGTGCAGGAGGCCTTCCAGGCCTAAAATGGGTTGCAGGGGGTGTGTGGCTATATATAACCCCCCCCAAAATACAATGCAAGCACCCCCATGTATCTGCCCCACACCCACACCCATGCGCAGTAGAGACAGGAAGACCAGCTGGCTGGTGGGAGATGTGCGTGTATGCACAGTGGAGCTGGGTTGGGGCAAAGGCTGGCAGGCCTGCAGAAAAGGCTCTGCGTGCCACCTGCGTACCAAAACAATGGTGGGAGGGGGGAAAGCCCCCTTTCCCGAAATCGAGCTAGGGGAGTGGGGAAAGCCTTGCGTCCCCAAACAGCCCTGGGGTGAATCTCCACAGATATGGGAAGGCACAGGCCGCAGAAAGTGAGGAGAAAGCATGCATGTGTTACCCAAAAACATTTAAGAGGTGTTTAAGAAGTGACTTGATCGAAGTGTATTAAATCATGCATGGGATAGAAAAGGTGGATAGAGAAAAATTCTTTTCTCCATCACACAATACTAGGACGAGGGGGCACTCCCTAAAGCTCATAGGTGAGAAAGTGAGGACAAATCAAGGGAAATATTTCTTCACGCAGAGGGTCCAACGTGGACCCTCTAACCCCTAACCCCCAACATTTCTCCCTTAGACTCTCCACGATTGACCTCTCCAGGTTCCTAACAGGTCAGCAAGGGGCGTACATAAGTGCACTAGTGTGCCTTTCGTCCCCTGTCCAATTGTCTATCCTTTATCTCATATATCATATATCTTTTCTTCCTTTCATATATCTTCTCTATTTTTATATATTTTCTTCTATCCTTTTCTTTATATATATTACTACATGTCTATTCTCTTCCGTATGTATTGTGTATTGGACAAAATAAATAAATAAAATAAATAAGGGTCATTGGTTGAAGGAATTCACTTCCAGAAGAGGTCGTGACAACTGTCAGCCTGGATAGCTTCAAGGCAGGATTAGACAGATTCATGGATGCCAAGCGTATTGGCGGTTATTGAAATGGATTTCCATGTGCTGCCTCTATATTGGTTGAGGCAGGCAGGATGCCCTTGGGTACCATTTGTTGGGGGTGAAGGGAAAGGGAGGGTTTTGCCTTCTCTTTCTGCTCAAGATCCCCATGTACAACTGATGGGCCACTGTATGACACAGAATGTTGGACTCAATGGGCTTTAGCCCGATTCAGCATGGCTCTTCTTATGTTCTTATGAAAAACATTTGGCCATAAGGGGACACATGCACATGCGCAGTGGAGCTGAGCTGGTCAATGGCTCGCTTGCCGGCAGATATGGCTCTGCATGCCACCTGTGGCACATGTGCCATATGTTCGCCGTCACTGTCCTAGGTGATCAATTGAATCTTCCAAGTCAGTGGAAGGCTACTTCAAGATGTATGGATTTCAGTGGCCGACTGGGGATCTGTGGAGTGTTGAAAACCGCTCATCTTGAAATGGGTCAAATTCTGGTTTTAGGCCCTGAGAGCTTTGCTTTCTTTCTTTCTTTCTTTCTTTCTTTCTTTCTTTCTTTCTTTCTTTCTTTCTTTCTTTCTTTGTTTATTTATTTAGATTTGTATGCCGCCCCTCTCCACAGACTCGGGGTGACTCACAACAAAGTGAAACAATTTACAACAAATCTAAATTACAGTTTAAAAATATTTTTAAAACCCCATTTTCTAAACAAACATACATACAGACATACCATTCATAAATTGTATATGCCCGGGGGAGATGTCTCAGTTCCCCCATGCCTGACGACAAAGGCGGGTCTTAAGGAGCTTACTAAAGGCAAGGAGAGTAGGGGCAGTTCTAATCTCCGGGGGGAGTTGGTTCCAGAGGGTCGGGGCCGCCAGAGAGAAGGCTCTTCCCCTGGGGCCCGCCAACCGACATTGTTTAGTTGACGGGACCCGGAGAAGGCCCACTCTGTGGGATCTAATCGGTCGCTGGGATTCATGCGGCAGCAGACGGTCTCGGAGATATTCTGGTCCAGTGCCATGAAGGGCTTTAAAGGTCATAACCAACTTTCCTTGACCAGTTGAAGAACGGAGACGATTGTGTGCAAACAGTGGAAGGCTACTTCAAGATATATGGATTTCAGTGGCCGACTGGGGATCTGTGGAGTGTTGAAAACCGCTCATCTTAAAATGGGCCAAATTCTGGTTTTAGGCCCCGAGAGCTTTCCTTGACCAGTTGAAGAACGGAGACTATGGTGTGCAAAACAGGCCTCCTAAGAAGCCAAGTACAGTTCCTCCCCTCCCCTCCCCCCACCCATTAGCTCTGAGTTTTTTGCATCTGACGATAGCATCTCCTATCAAGACTGCAGAAATGTCTGTTCAGCACCCGGACAACTTCTGCTTTTAGTTCTTGATAGAGTTTGCATTGCAGCACCCAGGTTTGGAGGAGGGGATGGGAGGTGTCAGATTCAGATTCTCCACAAAGTCCACGTTGGAGCCAACATTCATTTTGCAAGTCTCAGGACGCTGCCTTGGGGGAATCTAAGATGTCCGGAACAAAGGCAACTCTGAGCATAAGCAGAGTGGGGATTTTTTTTGTTTTCCTTTTTCCCCAAAGCAAGGAGATGCAGATGTCCTTTGCTAGCAAAACCTCGCTGGGTAAATTTAATGCGATGATAAGCAGCAGCTTTGCAGGTGATCCTTGACTTACAACAATCCATTTAGCAATTGTTTGAAGTGACTAGGGAAGAAAAGGCTTAATGAAAGGTCCTTGTGTTTACGACCCTCACAATATCGCGTTAATAATGTGGATTTGTTTAATGACCCCTTGACAAATTGCTTAACAACCAGGCCACCCTTTCAAAATAAAATTTCATAAAAGTCACTTAACAACTTCAATTGCTTAGGAAAATTCTGTTCCCAATTGGATTCATCGTGGGAGGACTACCCACGTAATGATCTAAACGATATAAAGCATTATCTTAAAAGGTAAATTTACTCGAACCTCTCCTAAATCTTAGACCAGTGATAGCGAACCTGTTGCACAGGTGCCACTGGTGGCAAGCGAAGCCATATCTGCTGGCATGCAAGCCATTGCCCTAGTTCAGCTACAACATGCATGTGTGTGCTGGCCAGCTGATTTTGGCTCGCACAGTGGTGCTGGGAGGATGTTTTGGGCTTCCAGAGAGCCTCCAGGAGGATGGGGTAGGGCGTTTTTACTCTCCCCTGGCTCCAGGGAAGCCTTTGGAGCCTGGGGAAGGCAAAACACAAGCCTACTGGGCCCACCAGAAGGTGGGCAACAGACTATTTTCGGCCTCCAGAGGTCGAGAGAAGCTGTTTTCACCCTCCCCAGGCGTTGAATTATGGGTGTGCACACTCGCACATAAAACAACTTTATGTAATAATTTCAGAGCCAGAGCTGCTGACTTTCTGGTCACAAAATCTTTACCTAGATTAAGCTACAAATCTCACAACTCACAACCGTGTGCATTATGCAGATCTCGGTTACATCTCCCCTTCGGTTCGTCGGCTTGCAGCTCAGGGGTGTTGTACAAGCCGAGCCTTGCAGGGTTCATTTAGGAATAACTCTTTTGTGCACACGTAGAAAGGGAGTTAGCTTCGCAACCGAGTGAAGCGCGTTCAGTGATTGCAGCCTCCGCCTTCAAACAGGGCCACCTCCTAGTTCTGTGGTTTAAACCGAGAAATGGTTGAGCGATTTTTTTCGTCTGGCAGACTCTTGTACCATCATTTCACAGCAGGTCAGAAAGATGAAGGCAGAAGAGAACAGAGCTCTTGCCTGTTTAAATTGTTATATGAATTTACAGAATTGAAGTTTCTTGCTATTGTCCATTTTATTTCAAGGACTGGCAGGAGGAATCTTGCCATGTGTCAAGCAGGCCACTGGTGACTGACAGTTGCATATCTACCATCCCCAAGGAGAGTGTCATATTTTGCTTCAGTTCTTCCTCTATCAAATACGCTAACTTTGCAAGTCTTTTTATCAGGATATATCCTTTTTTACTACTTGTGCCTGGTAGTATCTTTTTTCTTTTCTCTTTCCTTCGATCTTTTTTCTTTCTTTTTCTCTCTTTCCCTCCCTTTTTCTTTCTCTCTCTCCCCTTTTCTTTTTCTTTCTCCACTTCTCTCTCCCTCCATCTTTTTTCTTTCTCTCCTCCCTCCCACTCTTTTATTCTTTCCTTTTCCCTTTCTTTCTCTTCCTCCCTTAAATTTCTTTTCCTTTTCCTTCTCTATCCCTCCCTCTTTTTTCTTTTTCTCTTTTCTCTCCTGCCCTCTCTCCTTTTTTCCTTCTTTTCTCTTTCTTTCTCTTTCTCACTCCCTATCTCTTTCAAATTTCTTTTTCTTTTCCCTTTCTTTCTTTCTTTCTCTATCCCTCCCTCACTTTTTTCTTTTTTTCTTTTTCTCTCTTCTCTCTCTCCTTTTTTCTCTCCTGTCCTCCCTCTTTTTTCTTTCTCCCCTTCTTTTCTCTTTCTTTTTCTCCCTCCCTGCCTATAATTTTTCTCACTCCTTCTCTCTCTCTTTTTCTCTTCTCGACTGAGCTGTATAGCTGCCACCTCCCTGCTATTTCCTGTGCCAAAGTTGTGTCATTGCCCAGGAATCCCAGCAGGCAGGCAAGGCAGAGAGGTGAAAAATCACAGCCCTGGGAAACGTCAGCTATGTAATACTAAGTTTAAAAAAGAAAGAAAGGTCAAAAAGAAAGATAAAAGTGTAAGAGAGGAAAAGAAATAAAAGAATGGGGATCTTTTGGCCATGGGAAGTCCTTGACTTATGACCATTTGTTTATTGACTGGTCCAAATTACAATGGTGCTGAAAAAACTCATTTAGTCCTTCCAACCGTTACAATATCCCCACCGTCATGTGACTAGCATGTATTTACAAGAGTTGCAGGGTCTCACAATCACATGATCTCCATTTCCCATAAGCAAAGTCAAAGTGCAAAGATGGATTTGCCTAACATCCCTTAGTGATTGTGGCGAAAAGCCGCAAAATGCAGCCGCACGAGCTATTATGGGCCTACCAAGATATGCCTATGTCTCTTCAGTACTCCGCGGACTGTATTGGCTGCCAATTGGTTTCCGGACCCAATTCAAAGTGTTGGTGATGACCTATAAAGCCCTACATGGCATAGGACCAGATTACCTATGGGACCGCCTTCTGCCGCACGAATCCCAGCGTCCGGTCAGGTCCCGCAGAGTTTGCCTTCTCCAGGTCGCGTCAACTTAACAATGTTGGCTGGCAGGGCCTAGGGAAGAGCCTTCTCTGTGGGGGCCCCGGCCCTCTGGAATCAGCTCCCCCCAGAGATTAGCACTGCCCCCACCCTCCTTGCCTTTCGTAAGAACTTGAAAACGCATCTATGTCGGCAGGCTTGGGGTCACTAGACCCCAGCCTCTGCCCAATAAATGTATTGAATGTGACAGTATGGATGTGATTGTTTGTTTTTTAAATGACTAGTTTTAAGATAATTTTTTAAAGTAATTATTCTATTAATTGGCTTAGAAATATTTTATATTGTATCTTTTTATTGAAATGTTGTGAGCTGCCCCGAGTCCACGGAGAGGGGCGGCATATAAGTCCAATTAATAAATAAAATAAAATAAAATAAAATAAAATAAAATAAAATAAAATAAAATAAAATAAAATAAAATAAAATAAAATAAAATAAAATAAAATAAAATAAAATAAAATAAAATAAAATAAAATAAAATAAAATAAAATAAAATAAAATAAAATAAAATAAAATAAAATAAAATAAAATAAAATAAAATAAAATAAAATAAAATAAAATAAAATAAAATAAAATAAAATAAAATAAAATAAAATAAAATAAAATAAAATAAAATAAAATAAAATAAAATAAAATAAAATAAAATAAAATAAAATAAAATAAAATAAAATAAAATAAAATAAAATAAAATAAAATAAAATAATAAAATAAAATAAAATAAAATAAACATCAGGTATAACTCACTTAGCCACCACGTTGCTTAGCAACAGCATTCTAATCCCAGACGTGGTCACAAGTCAAGGACTAGCTATATCCTGTTCATTTTCTTTTTCTATATGCAATTCCTCTCTCTGTCTCTTGTGTTCCCTTAAAACCGAGCATGTTTAGAGGAAGGGAGGACAAAATAGACTCTCCTTGTGGTCATAAGTCAAGAATTATCTACACTGCTCAAAATAAAATAAAGGGAACGCTCAAAGAGCACATCCTAGATCTGAATGAATGAACTATTCTCATTGAATACTTTGTTCTGTACAAAGTTGAATGTGTACAATAGCAGGTGAAATTGATTGTCAATCAGTGTTGCTTCCTAAGTGGACAGTTTGATTTCACCGAAGTTTGATTTACTTGGAGTTATATTCTGTTGTTTAAGTGTTCCCTTTATTTTTTTTCCAGCAGTGTATATTCCATTCATTTTCAGGATGATCAGAGAGCCAAGAATTTATTCCAGAATTCACTACTTTCCACTACAGATCTTATAAATGCATCTTCTCCTCTTCTACCACCAGAATCCTGCCACTTTTAAAAATAGAGGAAGAAAGGGGGCAGCGAGAATTATATTTACACAATACTGAGGGGAAATGAAGATATACTGTGAAATGATTAGAGTCAGAAAGATACTAGATTGTGCAGAAATGGACAGATGGACATTGAAAATTAAACAGAAAGAGGATATAGAACATGATCAAACATGGAATCTGTTTTACCAATAGTTGAGGGAAAAGGGATGGAGGTTAAGAATGTACATTTGCATTGTTAAGAACATTAAATACCTAGGCAACATGATGTTTATTAAGCACTAAGAAATCCTCTATGTGCTCTATAACCTTCATTATGTATTGGACAAAATAAAAATAAATACATACATACATACATACATACATACATACATACATACATACTGTACTTAATTGAAAATCAATAAAATAAAAAGGGGAAATAGGCACAATCTTCAGCAATTTCTAAATAACTGACAGAATAGCATTTCCAGACGATAGTCTGGACGACAGAAGGAAAAGGGGGGACATGATCGAAACATTTAAATATGTTAAAGGGTTAAATAAGGTTCTGGAGGGAAGTGTTTTTAATAGGAAAGTGAACACAAGAACAAGGGGACACAATCTGAAGTTAGTTGGGGGAAAGATCAAAGGCAACATGAGAAAATATTATTTTACTGAAAGAGTAGTAGATCCTTGGAATAAACTTCTAGCAGATGTGGTTGGTAAATCCACAGTAACTGAATTTAAACATGCCTGGGATAAACATAGATCCATTGTAAGATAAAATACAGGAAATAGTATAAGGGCAGACTAGATGGACCATGAGGTCTTTTTCTGCCGTCAGTCTTCTATGTTTCTATGTAGTCTCCCAAGAGGGGGGGGGGTCCCCTCATTCTTAGAGTCACTTGTTAAAATTCTTTTAAAGTTGTGTTATGGTGACTCTCAGTCTTCTTCCTTCTTATCGAGGCTGTTTGTTTATTTCTCTGCACATCTCACTGTTTCGCTGCTGGATTTGTTCCTGCTGTTTGAATAGATGTTTTGAACTAGAGAAATCCAGGCCATCGTAAGGTAGCTTTCTTGGAAGGAGGTGACCGCAACGTCAAAAGGGTCCTTCTGTTTCATTCTTGGAGACCAGGTGTGGTCAGAAAAGTCAAGGTGGCAGCCCTGATGGGACCCATGAAGAGGGTGGCCAAGCTTATAACGGCAATGGAGCAATTGAAGCACTGACCATTTTTCTAGATGCATTGCATAAAAAAAAAAAAGCATGGCTTCGATCTCATATTCACCTTCTTGTTGGCTGGGGAATTCTGGGAATTAAAGTCCAGAAAGCCCTTAAAATTGCTAAAGTTGAGAAACACCAATGGAAATTGACATCAGGCAGCGCCTAACTCTGCTGTCTGCTCCAAGAACGTTCTTTGTTGGGATCAATCAAGGATTTTTTTTGGGGGGGGGGTGTTCCACCCAGTCTAGGAATGTGTAAGTCAGTTTGGGCCCGCCAATAGGTTTCTTAGAAATATGCAAGCTACAGACTCTTGATCCTTGACTCCCATTTATGTGAACAGCGCCGGAAATGAATAACCGGGTGTGGATTTCCTGCATGGAAAGATTGTGATTTCCATTCAGGCCTCCAGGATGTTAAAACTTAATCCTGAATTCAGATCCTTCATTCAGGAGCCTGCAGGGTTCACACAGGGATTGGGTTGCTTGCAGCTTGGTAGGTTGTAGGAAGGGCGATAAAAGAGCAATGCTATTGCATTGAAGAACAATACGGCTACGTTTGGCATGCTATGTGACAGGGGTAGCCTACTGCCCGGATGGGGAGGGGACACAGTGGGGTAGTGAAAATGGAGCTCCACCCCGGAGCACCCAATTTGCACTAAAAGATGTTGAAAGAAAATGCAGGGCGTCCTGCATAAGCCACAACCACAGTGTGGTAGTAAAGGTTTTGGTAGCCCTTCACTGCTATGTGACCATCAGGATAAATTATTATTATTATTATTTTTACTACGTTTAAGATTTTTTTCAACCAGGAAATGGACTTGATCTCTCTTCAGTCCAAAGTGGTAGATCTCTTCTGATCTTTCTTAACATAAGAACATAAGAAGAGCCATGCTGAATCAGGCCAAAGCCCGTCAAGTCCAACATTCTGTGTCACACAGTGGCCCACCAATTGTCCATGGGGATCTTGAGCAGAAAGAGAAGGCAAAACCCTCCCTTTCCCTTGACCCCCAACAAGGGAAGGGAAGGAGGGAAGTGTTTTGGTTCAGGAGGGAAGTGTTTTTAATAGGAAAGTGAACACAAGAACAAGGGGACACAATCTGAAGTTAGTTGGGGGAAAGATCAAAAGCAACATGAGAAAATATTATTTCACTGAAAGAGTAGTAGATCCTTGGAACAAACTTCCAGCAGACGTGGTTGGTAAATCCACAGCAACTGAATTTAAACATGCCTGGGATTAAACGTAGATCCAACCTAATATAATATACAGGAAATAGTATAAGGGCAGACAAGATGGACCATGAGGTCTTTTTCTGCCGTCAGTCTTCTATGTTTCTATGTTTCTAAATGGGACTCAAGGGAATCCTGCCTGCCTCAACCAACACAGAGGCGGCACTTGGACATCCGTTTCAATAACCACCGATACACTTGGCATCCATGAATCTTCTTAATCATTGCTCTGGTCTTTTCCTGTTATTTCCTACCCTTCTCCTGCAGGAGGCGCTGTCAGTTGTAAGTGAGGACCAGTCCATCTTCGACCCATCCTTTGCCTCCTCACACCTCTTGAAGACGGAGGTGTCTCCAGTGGACGAATATGGGAGCAAGGAAGAGCCAGGGCTGGAAGACCCCTCGTGGTCAGCCCAGGTCAACAGCCGAGGCCATATGGTGAAACAGGAGACCGAACAAGTCAATTGCTCCAGCAGGTTAGCAGCTTTGGAGAGCCGCAATCCAGATTTTGACCTTATTTATTTATCTTCGTTTCATCAGACCTTCAATTCCCAGAATTCCCCAGCCAGACATGCGGGCTGAGAAATTCTGGGACTTGATCGCTATATAGAGCGCTAGTGAGACCCCATTTGGAATACTGTGTTCAGTTCTGGAGACCTCACCTACAAAAAGATATTGACAAAATTGAATGGGTCCAAAGATGGGCTACAAGAATTGTAGAAGGTCTTAAGCATAAAACGTATCAGGAAAGACTTCATGAACTCAATCTGTATAGTCTGGAGGACAGAAGGGAAAGGGGGGACATGATCGAAACATTTAAATATGTCAAAGGGTTAAATAAGTTCAGGAGGGAAGTGTTTTTAATAGGAAAGTGAACATAAGAACAAGGGGACACAATCTGAAGTTAGTTGGGGGAAAGATCAAAAGCAACATGAGAAAATATTATTTGACTGAAAGAGTCGTAGATCCTTGGAACCAACTTCCAGCAGGCGTGGTTGGTAAATCCACAGTAACTGAATTTAAACATGCCTGGGATAAACATAGATCCATCCTAAGATAAAATACAAAAAATAAGAGCAGACTAGATGGACCATGAGGTCTTTTTCTGCCGTCAGTCTTCTATGTTTCTATGACATATCTTCAAGCCGCCCAAGTTGAGAAACACTGCATTGAATCAATGTTTCTCAACCCCAGAAACTTCAAGCTGCGTCGACCTCAACTCCTAGAAATCCCCAGCCTTCCCCATGCAGGCTGGGGGATTCTGGGAGTTGAAATCCCCAAGAGCTGAAAGTTGCTAAGGTTTGGAAACATTGCATTGGAAGTATATCCAGCCATTATTTTGTAAAACTGAAACTGGCATCCATATCATCTTCTGTTTTCTTCATGAAAGCCGCTCTCTGAGAGTGATTGCCCCAAATGCACTCAACCAGTTTCTATACCTAAGAGCAGGGGTCCCCAAACCTTTTACACAAGGGGCCAGTTCACTGTCCCTTGGACTGTTGGAGGGCCGGACTATAAAAAAAAAACCTATGAACAGATTCCTATGCACACTGCACATACCTTGTTTTAAAGTAAAAACCAAAATGGGAACGTACTATTTAGAGGGGGGAGAAGATCTGAAATTCATATATGTTTATGTTTTGTTTTTAATTTTCTTTTGTTGACATCTGATTGGCTATACAAGGTTTTCTTGGCTTATGAAAAATGTATAAAGAAAGAAGGAAGCACTTTGGCATAATGGTGAATAAGTTAGAAATACAGTGATCCCTCGAGTTTCGCGATCTCGAGTATTGCGAAACGCTATATCGCGAGTTTTCAACCCGGAAGTAAACAACACCATCTGCGCATGCGTGCCTTTTTTTCTATGGCCACGCATGCGTAGATGGTGGAGTTTCCCGCCGGGCAGATAAGCTGCTGGGCGGCTTCCCTGGGTCTTCCCCCTCTTGCCCCGGTAAGACCCCAGCGGCGGCGCGAGAAACGGCGTGGGCGGGCGGGCAGCACGCGCGGGGACACCCCAGCTCCGCTTCCCAGCTGGGAAGCGGCCCCAGCAACGGCGTGGGCGGGCGGTGCGCGCGCGCTTGGGGAAACCCCAGCTCCGCTTCCCAGCTGGTGTTGCACTTTTTGAAGGAACATTAAGGAGGAAATTTAATTAAAAGAAAATGAATGTAGCTGGATGACAAAATGAGAAAAAAAAACTTTTGCAACTTTTTTGATGATTGATATTAGTTACTAACAAAATACTGCATTTTATTCATGGAAAATTAGATGGTACACTGTGTTGTTTGAATGTATGTTGAGAGAAAAATTTAAAAAAATGCCCCCCCCCCAAAAAAACAGTCCTTCCTTCCTCTGTCCCTCCATTCATTTCATTCTTCCTTCCTTTCTTCCTTGTTCCCTCCATTTCTCCTTCCTTCCCTCCTTCATTCCTCTCCACTTCTCCTTCCCTCCCTCTCTTTCCCTTTTCTTTCTTTCTCTCTCTCTTTTCCCTGTGTTCTTGTCACTCACCGTCGGGCCACATAAATGGCCTCAGTGGGCCGCATGTGGCCCGCAGGCCGTAGTTTGGGGACCGCTGCCTAAGAGAGAAGACAAGCTTACAGGTCCTCAAGTTCTAGTCTAGCACCTTTCCCATCACACCACACTGGCTTTTGGACTGAACAAGAGGGTCAGCCCAGAGAAGTTGACGTTGCCAGTTGGCAGGCTGGAATGATCTAGAACAGGGGTCCCCAAACTTTGGGACCTGAGGGACCACTAAATCCCACATACCACCACTGCCGAATAACCGGCTGGGTGGGCTGGGTGGGCTTGGCTAGGTGGTCATGTGACTGGATGGACGTGGCCAACTCCATGCCACTCACGTCAAGGGGCGCCTCACTGACCTCTATTGCCCCTCATTAACCAGCCACTCTTCGCCTGCCCGCCCAGGCTCCTTAGGGCCCCAACCGGAAGCAGTTGTTGGAGCTAAGCGCCCACCACGAGAAAGAGTTGGCAAAACAAGTGTCTCAGTTTAAATTGGATTTGACCGAGAAGGAAGCTCAGCATAAGCACCTCACTGAGGACTATGAGCATAGGCTTTCCAAGCCGAGGGAAGACCAGCAAGAGTGCAAGGCCAGATCCCGGTCCCTGGAGACTCAGTGGGCTGAGATGGTCAGCCAGTTCCAGGCTATGATACAGTCTCACTGGAACGTTTTTTTGCCACCAGCGGCGCTTCCCTCCAGCCTTCACCCAAAGCCCCACACTGGGAGGCTGAAGCAGACGCCAAGTCGAAATTTCTCCCCACCTTCCAACCCGCACAAAAGACCCACAATGGGAAGACTCTCTACAGCAACACAAACATTCATTGCACATATCTGGCCCAGAGGCTGTAGTTGGAGGACCCCTGATTTAATGCAATATAAAAATGCAAATATTTTTATGTGGACCCCCAAAATTTTCTCATGGACCACCAGTGGTCCATGGACCACCGGTTAGTGATCATTGATCTGGAAGACTGTGCATCTCATGCCAAAGGTACATGGGGCTACCTTTGAAAAGTGTTCGGAAACTTCAGATCATGCAGAATGCAGCTGCGAGAGCAATCACGGGCGTCCCTAAATATGCCCGTTACACCAACACTCCACAGTCTGCATTGGTTGCCGATCAGTTTCCGGTCACAATTCAAAGTGTTGGTTATGACCTATAAAGCCCTTCATGGCATCGGGCCAGAATATCTCCGGGACCGCCTTCTGCCGCACGAATCCCAGCGACCAATTAGGTCCCACAGAGTTGGCCTTCTCCGGGTCCCGTCAACTAAACAATGCCGTTTGGTGGGACCCAGGGGAAGAGCCTTCTCTGTGGCGGCCCCAACCCTCTGGAACCAGCTCCCCCCAGAGATTAGAACTGCCCCCACCCTCCTCGCCTTTCGTAAACTTCTTAAAACCCACCTCTGCCGTCAGCCATGGGGGAATTGAAACATCTCCCCCGGGCCTATACAGTTTATGTATGGTATGCTTGTGTGTATGTTTGCTTTTAATAATGGGCCTTTTAGTGTTTCTTTTAAATTATTAGATTTGTTATATATTGTTTATTATTGCTGTGAGCCGCCCCGAGTCTACGGAGAGGGGCAGCATACAAATCTAATAAATAAATAAATAAATAAGTGGTTCTATAGACGTGTTTCTTAATCTTGGCAACATCTGGGCTTCAACACCCAGAATTCTGGGAGTGGTAGTTCCCATATCTTAAAAGTTGCCAAGGTTGAGAAAAACTCGTCCATAGGTTAAAAAGAGGAGATTTACAAGGGAGACCTTCTCTTTTCTTCACATCTATGGAGCCTTGGCGATGCTTCTCAGATACTTACCTTGTCCATCATGAGTGAGGACCTGCTACCCCCTTCTCCTATATACCTACCTCTCTTCTCTCCCCCAGCAGACAATCACCGGTGGAATGCAGTGCCACCCGCAGGAACAAAGTGGAAGCAGCAGTCGACACATCCCAAGTGCCCTACCCAACTGGATACCCCAACCAACGTAGCTCCCCAGTTACTTCATCCAGAGAGGAGAAGGTCATTGTTCCAGCAGGTTGGTAGAAGATAGGGTTGATATTCCTGGGGGGGTCTGTAATATGGTAAATGATTTAGCTTTACTAGATAAATGGTCAAAGCAATGGAAACTGCAGTTTAATGTTTCCAAATGTAAAATGGGGAAAAGGAATCCTCAATCTGGGTATTGCATTGGCAGTTCTGTGTTAGCAAAAACTTCAGAAGAGAAGGATTTAGGGGTAGTGATTTCTGACAGTCTCAAAATGGGTGAGCAGTGTGGTCGGGCGGTAGGAAAAGCAAGTAGGATGCTTGGCTGCAAAGCTAGAGGTATAACAAGCAGGAAGAGGGAGATTGTGATCCCCTTATATAGAGCGCTGGTGAGACCACATTTGGAGTACTGTGTTCAGTTCTGGAGACCTCACCTACAAAAAGATATTGACAAAATTGAACGGGTCCAAAGACGGGCTACAAGAATGGTGGAAGGTCTTAAGCATAAAACATATCAGGAAAGACTTAATGAACTCAATCTGTATAGTCTGGAGGACAGAAGGAAAAGGGGGGACATGATCGAAACATTTAAATATTTATTTATTATTTATTTTATTTATTTATTATTTGGATTTGCATGCCGCCCCTCTCCGAAGACTCGGGGTGGCTCACAACAAGTGAAACAAATCATAATAATCCAATTAATTAAAATATTTAAAGATTTTAAAAAACCCATATACTAACAGACACACACACAAGCATACCATGTATAAATTAAACGTGCCCAGGGGGAGATGTTTAATTTCCCCATGCCTGACGGCAAAGGTGGGTCTTAAGGAGTTTACAGAAGGCAGGAAGAGTAGGGGCAGTTCTAATCTCCGGGGGGAGTTGCTTCCAGAGAGCCGGTGCCGCCACAGAGAAGGCTCTTCCCCTGGGGCCCGCCAACCGACATTGTTTAGTTGACGGGACCCGGAGAAGGCCCACTCTGTGGGACCTAATCGGTCGCTGGGATTCGTGCAGCAGGAGGCGGTCTCGGAGATATTCTGGTCCGATGCCATGAAGGGCTTTAAAGGTCATAACCAACAATATGTCAAAGGGTTAAACAAGGTTCAGGAGGGAAGTGTTTTTAATAGGAAAATGAACACAAGAACAAGGGGACACAATCTGAAGTTAGTTGGGGGAAAGATCAAAAGCAACGTGAGAAAATATTATTTGACTGAAAGAGTAGTAGATCCTTGGAACAAACTTCCAGCAGACGTGGTAGATAAATCCACAGTAACTGAATTTAAACATGCCTGGGCTAAACATAGATCCATCCTAAGATAAAATACAGGAAATAGTATAAGGGCAGACTAGATGGACCATGAGGTCTTTTTCTGCCATCAGTCTTCTATGTTTCTATGTTTCTAAGCTATTCCAAGAGCTGCTTTAGGACCCCCGTCCATGGACCTCTTCACTTCTTACTCCAATCTCCCTTCTCCCCCTCCCAGATCCGGGTGTTTGGAGCTGCGACCATGTCCGCCAGTGGCTGGACTGGGCGGTGAAGGAGTACGGCCTTCTCGACATCGAAACCAGCCTCTTTCAGCACGTAGATGGAAAGGAACTCTGCAAACTTGGGAAGGAAGGTTTTCTACGACTCACTTCGCCCTACAACACCGAAATCTTGCTGTCTCACCTCACCTACCTGCGCCAAAGTAAGGCCACGAACAAGCTCAGCGTGGGGGGGAAAAAACGGGGATGTGATGCCGAATTTCTTTTAAAAAGAGGAATTGTCTGTGCCGCATGGTGAGAATCTGAATGCCAAAATTTGGAGAATTTGTTAGATTTGCTTTATCTTGCACCTCGATTACCTTATAAATAATAGAATAGAATAGAATAGAATTTTTATTGGCCAAGTGTGATTGGACACACAAGGAATTTGTCTTGGTGCATATGCTCTCAGCGTACATAAAATAAAATATACATTTGTCAAGAATCATGTGGTACAACACTTAATGATTGTCATAGGGGTCAAATAAGCAATGAAGAAGCAATATTAATAAAAATCTTAGGATATATGCAACAAGTTACAGTCATACAGTCAACGTGGGAGGAAATGGGTGATAGGAACGATGAGAAAAACTAGTAGAATAGAAGTGCAGATTTAGTAGAAAGTCTGACAGTGTTGAGGGAATTATTTGTTTAGTAGAGTGATGGCGTTTGGGAAAAAAACTGTTCTTGTGTCTAGTTGTCTTGGTGTGCAGTGCTCTGTAGTGACGTTTTGAGGGTAGGAGTTGAAACAATTTGTGTCCAGGATGTGAGGGGTCAGTAAATATTTTACCCGCCCTCTTTTTGACTTGTGCAGTATACAGGTCCTCAATGGAAGGTGGTAATATACAAGATTTCTCCTTTCTCTTCTTCAAATAATGTACCATTTGTTTTATTGATTTCTTCCCCCATCCCATAATTCTTTCTTTTATGACCATCCTTATATTATTCCATTGTAACTCATCAAAAAGTTTCAATTGTTTTTTCTTAGTTTTCAATAGATTATTCCATTCTCTATTTCTTGTTACTCTTAATTTCTCTTGTATTAAATCTATTTCTCTTATTTTCTTCTCCCTTTCTATAAGATGGTGAACATCCTTTCTCTTCCTCCCCCCCCCCCACAACTTTGTGAGGTGACATAGGAAGAGTGGGACAGTTATTAGCCCAGTCACCCAGCCAGCTTTCATGGCTGAGGGACTAGAACTCACCATCGCCTGGTGATTGGCCCAAAGTCAATCAATTGCTTTCAATGCTGAGGCGGGACTAGAACTCACCATCGCCTGGTGATTGGCCCAAAGTCACTCAACTGCTTTCGATGCTGAGGCGGGACTAGAACTCACCATCGCCTGGTGATTGGCCCAAAGTCAAACAATTGCTTTCAATGCTGAGGCGGGACTAGAACTCACCATCACCTGGTGATTGGCCCAAAGTCAATCAATTGCTTTCGATGCTGAGGCAGGACTAGAACTCATCATCGCCTGGTGATTGGCCCAAAGTCAATCAATTGCTTTCGATGCTGAGGCGGGACTAGAACTCACCATCGCCTGGTGATTGGCCCAAAGTCAATTAATTGCTTTCGATGCTGAGGCGGGACTAGAACTCACCATCGTCTGGTGATTGGCCCAAAGTCAATCAATTGCTTTCAATGCTGAGGCGGGACTAGAACTCAACATCGCCTGGTGATTGGCCCAAAGTCAATTAATTGCTTTCGATGCTGAGGCGGGACTAGAACTCACCATTGCCTGGTGATTGGCCCAAAGTCAATTATTTGCTTTCAATGCCGAGGCGGGACTAGAACTCACCATCGCCTGGTGATTGGCCCAAAGTCAAACAATTGCTTTCAATGCTGAGGCGGGACTAGAACTCGCATCGCCTGGTGATTGGCCCAAAGTCAATCAATTGCTTTCAATGCTGAGGCTGGACTAGAACTCGCCATCGCCTGGTGATTGGCCCAAAGTCAAACAATTGCTTTCAATGCTGAGGCGGGACTAGAACTCACCATCGCCTGGTGATTGGCCCAAAGTCAAACAATTGCTTTCAATGCTGAGGTGGGACTAGAACTCACCATTGCCTGGTGATTGGCCCAAAGTCAAACAATTGCTTTCAATGCTGAGGCGGGACTAGAACTCACCATCGCCTGGTGATTGGCCCAAAGTCAAACAATTGCTTTCAATGCTGAGGCGGGACTAGAACTCACCATCACCTGGTGATTGGCCCAAAGTCAAACAATTACTTTCAATGCTGAGGCGGGACTAGAACTCGCCATCGCCTGGTGATTGGCCTAAAGTCAATTGATTGCTTTCAATGCTGAGGCGGGACTAGAACTCACCATCGCTTGGTGATTGGCCCAAAGTCAATTAATTGCTTTCGATGCTGAGGCGGGACTAGAACTCAACATCGCCTGGTGATTGGCCCAAAGTCAATTAATTGCTTTCGATGCTGAGGCGGGACTAGAACTCACCATCGCCTGGTGATTGGCCCAAAGTCAATCAATTGCTTTCAATGCTGAGGCGGGACTAGAACTCACCATCGCCTGGTGATTGGCCCAAAGTCAATCAATTGCTTTCAATGCTGAGGCGGGACTAGAACTCACCATCACCTGGTGATTGGCCCAAAGTCAATTAATTGCTTTCAATGCTGAGGCGGGATTACAACTCAACAATGCCTGGTGATTGGCCCAAAGTCACTCAACTGCTTTCGATGCTGAGGCGGGACTACAACTCACCCGTGGTGATTGGTCCAAAGTCACTCAATCACTTTCAGTGTTGAGGTGGGACTAGAACTCACCCTCGCCTGGTTTTTAGATCAGCATCTTCACTGCTATACCAAACTGGCTCACTTCAGCAAGCAAGACACTGCTGTCCCTCCAAAATCTTGATTTATCATTATTTTTTTAAAAAAACCTTCCATGCAGAATGGTAACACCAGGTTTGGTCTTTTACTCTGTTGCTGAAACTTTCTGCAAATTGGATTTTTTAAATTGTTGGTTTTGTTTTTCTTAAAGGGGAAGGCTATTGAGACAAAATAGAGTTTTTTTCCTTTTCTCATCATTCTTTCTTCTTTTCCTTCCTTCTCCTGCCAGGCAGTCCCACTTTCTCTTATCCGTCGGCCCCGGTTATCACCCAGCAGCCTCCTCCACCTCCACTGAGGGTCCAAGTCAAATCTGGTGAGTTCGTAACAAAAACCTATGCTCATTTCAAGGGGATGAATGGGGGAGAAGAGGAAGTGAGGTTAGGCCGCTAACAATTGCTTGTTTTCTTAGTAACCGTAGACCCTGGAGTTTTTCACTCATTGTATTACTTTTGCTTTGCAGATAGATAGATAGATAGATAGATAGATAGATAGATAGATAGATAGATAGATAGATAGATAGATAGATAGATTAGATAGATTAGATAGATTAGATGATAGATAGGATAGATAGATAGATAGATAGATAGATAGATAGATAGATTAGATAGATAAGATAGATTAGATAGATAGATAGATAGATAGATGATAGATAGATAGATGATAGATAGATAGATAGATAGATAGATAGATAGATAGATGATAGATAGATAGGATAGATAGATAAGATAGATTAGATAGATAGATGATAGATAGATTAGATAGATAGATGATATATATATATAGATAGATGATAGATAGATAGATTAGATAGATAGATAGATAGATAGATAAGATAGATAGATAAGATAGATTAGATAGATAGATAGATAGATAGATAGATAGATGATATATAGATAGATAGCTAGATAGATAGATAGATGATAAATAGATAGATTAGATAGATAGATAGATAGATAGATAGATAGATAGATAGATAAGATAGATAGATAAGATAGATGATAGATAGATAGATGATAGATAGATAGATTAGATAGATAGATAGATGATAGATAGATAGATAAGATAGATTAGATAGATTGATAGATAGATAGATAGATAGATAGATAGATGATAGACAGACAAACAAACAAATAAATAAACAAACAAATAAATAAATAATGCCCCACAGGGGAACAATGGGTTCGTGTCACAACCACTGCAAAAAGAATTGTGAAATCAAGTGCGACCACACAGTGACCTTCTTTGCAATCACAATGTCAATCAGGCCTTTGAATTTGTTGTCTCTTTCTATCTCCATCCAAAATCAGCATTTCTCCAACTTTGCAACTGACCTGAGGGAATTCTGGGAGTTGAAGTCCACCCGATCTTAAAGTTGCCAAGGTTGAGAAACAAATTAGGGTGGTGGGGGTATCTTGGCCTAATATGTCATCTTCGTTCTTCATTTGATGTAGAGTCCGCCTATGACGAAATCCGAAGGAGCAGCTGGGGAAACAGTACGGTAAACACCACTCCCAAAGGTAATTCAGTGATGTTGAATTATATCACCCTGTGGTTTATTTAGGTTTGGTTTAGTGTAAAGAGCAGCGGTTAGAATGCAGTACTGCAGACTACTTCTGCAATTTGGCAGTTGAAATCTCACCACGCTCAGGGTTGACTCAGCCATCCATCCTTCCAAGGCGGGTAAAACGGGGACCCAGATTGTTGGGGGCAATAGGCTGACTCTATAAACTGCTTAGAGCAGGTTGTAAAGCACTGTGAAGTGATATATAAATCTAAGCGCTATTGCCATGCTATTGCTAATGTGCCAAGTTGCAGATTGCAAGCCACATTCCAAGATTTTGTTATGCAAACTCAAGTCTATTATTGTTTGTTCCGTGAACCAGATCAAGGCTTAGCCTTTGTGAGCTAAGTTTGTGTCTGGGTTCACCCCAGCTGGTAGACTGGGTTACAGTGGCTAGACACAGTGCTTGTGTGGACCTAATCATTGTACTGTGCATGCCTGGATATTGGGGAAGATAAAATCATACTATATTATTATTATTATTATTATTATTATTTATTAAATTTGTATGCCGCCCCTCTCCGTAGACTCGGGGCGGCTCACAACAATAGTAGCAAAACAATATGTAATACAAATCTAATAATTTAAACTAAAAACCCATAATTTAAAAACATACACACAACACACCATACGAAGCAGTGGAAGTGATGTGCCGGTGCCTGGAGGCTGTTGGGGCCTGGATGGGTGTCAACAAACTCAAACTCAACCCAGACAAGACGGAGTGGCTGTGGGTTTTGCCTCCCAGGGACAATTCTATCTGTCCGTCCATTACCCTGGGGGGGGGAATTATTGACCCCCTCAGAGAGGGTCCGCAACTTGGGCGTCCTCCTCGATCCACAGTTCACATTAGAAAAACACCTTTCAGCTGTGGCGAGGGGGGCGTTTGCCCAGGTTCGCCTGGTGCGCCAGTTGTGGCCCTATTTGGACCGGGAGTCATTGCTCACAGTCACTCATGCCCTCATCACCTCGAGGCTCGACTACTGTAACGCTCTCTACATGGGGCTACCTTTGAAAAGTGTTCGGAAACTTCAGATCGTGCAGAATGCAGCTGCGAGAGCAATTATGGGCTTCTCCAAGTATGCCCATATCACTCCAACACTCCGCAGTCTGCATTGGTTGCCGATCAGTTTCCGGTCACAATTCAAAGTGTTGGTTATGACCTATAAAGCCCTTCATGGCACCGGACCAGAATATCTCCGGGACCGCCTCCTGCTGCATGAATCCCAGCGACCGGTTAGGTCCCACAGAGTTGGCCTTTTCCGGGTCCCGTCGACTAAACAATGTCGTCTGGCGGGACCCAGGGGAAGAGCCTTCTCTGTGGGGGCCCCGACCCTCTGGAACCAGCTCCCCCCTGAGATTAGGATTGCCCCCACCCTCCCTGCCTTTCGTAAACTCCTTAAGACCCACCTCTGCCGTCAGGCATGGGGGAACTAAAACACCTCCCCCTTGCCCATGTTGTTTGTTGATTGATTGACTGTGTGCCTGTTTTTTATATATACTGTTTTTATGAGATTACTAATTTTAAATTGTAATTAGATTGGTGGGCATTGGATTTGGTATTATGTACTGTGCTGTTTTTTATTATTGTTGTGAGCCGCCCTGAGTTTGCGGAGAGGGGCGGCATATAAATCCAATAAATCTAATCTAATCTAATCATAAACAATATAGGCCTGGGGAAGTTATTTCAGTTCCCCCATGCCTGACGGCAGAGGTGGGTTTTAAGGAGTTTACGAAAGGCAAGGAGGGGGCAGTTCTAATCTTGGTACTTTTCAAGAGGCTGAATTTAGATGGTTTTTTCAAAGAGAATCTGCCAAGGTAGCAGTTAGGCTCAACGGCTGTTTCTATGACACAAACTGTGATCACATAACATACTTGATATGATTACTGAATTAAGCTGCAGCCTTGATTTGCAGAATATTTTGAGTCCCAATCTAATGGAACAGGCTGGTTTGTGTAGTGTGCTAAGGTACAAATGAGCAAGTTAAGACCAACACTAATCAAAAGTAGTATGCGTGGAATCTGTGTTGCCAAGCAAATTAAAATAGCCAGACATATTTATTAAGCGCTAAAAGTGTAATTAATGGAAAATTAATTAAAGTTATTTTTTTTTAAAAGTAGTACATACATGTGTGAATGTAAGCACTCTGTCTTTAACTGACCTGACTAAAGGTATTGTTTAAACACTGTCAGAAAGTCCAAGTCTTTCTTTCTCCTCTGTGTGTCATGATTGGTTTGGTCTGCTTGGCAACTATAACATGTGTGGACTTCAAATCTCAGAATCCCCCAGGCCAACAATGTCCAGGCATGTTAAAAGTTGTCAAGGGTGAGAAACACTGGACTGGTGGGTTGTGTAACCACATCCACTACCATCCCTGAAATTGGAGTGAAGCATGTACCATTGAGGTCCTGCTTTCATTTCAAAATTGGAATTTGCAATTTCACACTCAGTGCCGTTAATGAGGACCAGGAATGCAATAATCTTGATGCATTCATGTCCTGCACAACGATTTCTGTGGTTGCTCTATAACAGGGGTGTCGAACTCGAGGCCTATGGGCTCGATCCAGCTTGTGGGGTGCTTAGATATGTCCTGCAGGTCCACCCTGGAAATAGCAAAGGACCAGCCCGTGGTGCCTGCCAGCAAAAAACGGAGCTCGCACAGCCCCCTGAGCTCCATTTTCACTGGCAGGGGGCTATCAAAACAAAGGTAAAAACAAAACAAAGGGGGAAAAGTTTTCCTTTTTGCATTTGAGCATGGAAGGAACAGGAAAGGAGAAAGGGAAAGACAAAGAAAATGAAGGGAAAATGGGAAGGCAGCAAGGAAGGAAAAATAAGAAGAAAGGAGAACAAAAGGGGAAGGAAAAAGAAGGCAGGCAGGTGGGAAGGAAGGAAGGTAGGAAGGAAGGAAGGAGGAAAGGAAGGGAGGAAGGGAGGAAGGACGGAAGGGAGGAAGGAAGGAAGGAAGGAAGGAGGAAAGGAAGGAAGGTAGGAAGGAAGGAGGGAAGGAAGGAAGGGAGGGAGGAAGGAAGGAAGGGAGGAAGGAAGGGAGGAAGGAAGGGAGGAAGGAAGGTAGGTAGGAAGGACGGTAGGAAGGAAGGAAGGTAGGAAGGAAGGAAGGTAGGAAGGAAGGAAGGAAGGAAAGAAGGATGGAAGGAAGGTAGGAAGGAAGGAAGGAAGGACGGTAGGAAGGAAGGAAGGAAGGAAGGAAGGTAGGATGGAAGGAAGGAAGGAAGGAAGGATGGTAGGAAGGAAGGTAGGAAGGAAAGAAGGAAGGTAGGAAGGAAGGATGGAAGGAAGGATGGAAGGTAGGAAGGAAGGAAGGTTACAATGAGTATGAAGAAGGGTCTGAGGGAAGTCCTGCCTTAGCACTTGGCCACCACAGGCGCCCTCAACACAAATGATGTTGATATAGTCACATCCCACCAGCTGCCCAAGGTCAAACATAACCCTGATGTGGCCCTCAACGAAATTGAGTTTGATACCCTGCTCTATAATATATGGGTGGGTAGATTGAAGGGATTCTCAGTCTGATCCCGCTTGGCTTCCAACCAAGCAGTAGTATCCCTGATTAAAAAATGGCATCATAGCCACCACTTAGCTCTGCTTATTTTCATCTCCCATTCTGAAGGTTCTCCACCGCAGATCCAAACGGTGAGCCGGATCCCGGATTCTACACGCATGGCACCTGGTAGGCCGATACCTCTGGCCCCTTGTTCTCCACTATCTTCACATCAGCCTTTATCAGAGGCACGGTGCATAAGGCTCTGGCAAATATTTGTGCGCCTTGCCGTGCAGGGAAAAGCTTGTGTTTGTGCTTCCCCCGCTTATCTTAGGAACAAACTACAGTGATTGCTTTGGAATTAGCTGTTGACCCAGAAGTATGGCAATGAGAGTAATGCACCCACTTCTGGAGTTAATCATATGTTTGGCCTGTGCCATTTCATCTGGAGAGGGGAAAGCATTAGCCAATTACCTGTACGTGCTTGTTCCAAGAAAGCAAGCAGATAGAGCCACATAAGACTTCAGTTGTGTCAGTTGCAACTTGTCTGCTGGATTGTAGCTGGAATCAGAGGGTGATCGTAGCAATTAGGAGAGAGAATTTACCTGTGAGCTCTTCCAAATACGGGGAAGAGATGGGGAAGGGATCCCCTCCGATGCACCCAGTTTATTCAATTGCGTCCAGTTTCTAGTTCCTCTTATTTCCTTCTTCTTCCCAGTAGATCCATACCAAGTCCTTGGGCCCACTAGCAGCCGCTTGGCAAACCCAGGTGAGCCATTCATCCATCTTTCATCCTGGGGGTGGAGATCCTAGCATCCAGCGGTCAGACCAGAGGAGGAATGCCTTCTCTCAGCCTGGAGAAGCAGTCAATGGAATGGGACAGGGGTCTCCAGCCTTGGCAACTTTAAGACTTGTGGACTTCAAGTCCCAGAATTGGCTGAGGAATTCTGGGAGTTGAAATCCACAAGTCTTAAAAGTTGCCAAGGTTGGAGACTTCTGAAATGGAAGACGTCACCCACCGACAGAGGGAGAATTCTATTTTCAGACTTGCAAGATTTTGTTAACGTAGAACTTAACATAAAGTAGAGGGAACTCATCTGGTTGAGTTCCCTGTCTGGTCTACTTGGGAAAGTTGTCAGCTAGACCCCCCTAAGATCTCTCTTGGCCCAGCAGAAGCTGGGTTGGAGTAACGAGCGCCTTGGTCATCCCAGGAACCAGCGGAGGTTGATGCTCAAATGGTCGTTCTGTCTCCCGACAGGTAGCGGTCAAATCCAGCTGTGGCAATTTCTCCTGGAGTTGCTCTCGGACAGCAACAATGCCAGCTGCATCACTTGGGAAGGGACCAACGGTGAGTTCAAGATGACGGATCCCGATGAGGTGGCGAGACGTTGGGGCGAGCGCAAGAGCAAGCCCAACATGAACTACGACAAGCTGAGCCGGGCACTGCGCTACTACTATGACAAGAACATCATGACCAAAGTGCACGGCAAACGCTACGCCTACAAGTTCGACTTCCAGGGCATCAACCAAGCCCAGCAGGGTCAGCCCGGGGAGCCAGCCCTTTACAAATACCACCACACGGAACTGCCTTACCTGCCCCCCTACCACCAGCAGAAGGTGGGCTTTGGCCTGGGGCACAGCACACAGATGCCCGCCTCATCCTCAGGTTTTTTCGGCCCACCGGCCCCCTATTGGAATTCCACAGGGGGCAACCTCTATCCAAACCCCCCTGTGTCCAGGCAGGCTACCAACCACTTGGGCTCTTTCTACTAATCTCCGGAGAGTCCTGAAGCTACCTGAACTTCTACCTTTATTAAAAAAAAGTCCACCACACTGGGAAACGGGAAATATCACCTTGAAGCTATTTGTGCGCCATCATGAATGAAGAGGGCGGGGGGCGAAGTACCACTCGCCACCAACAGCAGGCGCTGTGACCATCTAATTCACTCCTGGACTTCAACTGGAAGACTTTACCAGACAGATTTTGTGCTATTTTCGCCAGAATTCTGCAGAGATCGCCCGGATCTCAAAATTGCAGGAGACACCGATGAATTGCCTCAGTTTGCTTAATCCCCATGTACATTATGGAAGCAGGACAGGCGTGTTTCTTTGTAAGTGAAGTAGCAGCAAGGATGAGATTCTCTCTCTAGGCCAGTCTTGGCAAAATGAACTTGTGTGGACTTCAACTCCCAGAATCTCTCATCCCCCTCGGCACGCTGGTTAACATCTTTCATCTTGGCTGGAGAATTCTGGGAGTTGACGTCTAAGTCTTCATCTTCAAGTGGCCAAGGTTGAGAAACATTACTTTAGCTATTACATTTCGGCCTTTTTTTAATCTTTTCAGAAGTCCTGTCTGGCCCAAATATTTAACCTTTTCCCTCTGGTGCTGCTGTGAGCCATTAAACTATTTAAATTGCAGCACTAGAAGGCTTTTGGGAACTGCCAAATCCTGAAAAATTATTAGTTTGGCGTTTTCTTTAGCCAGATTTATTAATACGTGTGTGAAACAGCAAGAATTCCAGGAACTTTTCTCAATTTAAAACCAGTATATCCCAAAGTATTTTAGGGAGATTTTCTGATCCTCTCCATCCCTCCCAATCACCTATACTCTATGGATCCCTTTAGTGATAATGGGGAAGCTTGCAATTGTTTGAAGGAGGGACTTCTGAATCATTTTCAGTTTGGAGACCAAAAACTCTTCCAAATTCAATTTCAGATACGGACCAAATTCAACAGACTTGCTTCCTCAAAACTAGGACATTCCAAAGGTGTGGACCCAAGAGGCCCATAATTCCCAGCTAGCAAGTTAAAATGTTTATTCTTTTGGAATTGTGGGGATTGTTGTCCCAATTAGTCTCAACTGGCTCAGACTAGCAAAAGATTGGAGTTCTTGGGGGAAGAAAGAAGCAAAAAAAATCACTATAGTTCTGTTTGCTCTTATAAAGTGTTAATATTCCTTGGAATTTCAGAACTTTTCATATGATGTCAATGGTGTGTGTGTGAGAGAGAGAGAGAGAGAAAGAGAGAGAGAAAAGGGATTCTGAACTTTTTTCACTCATAATATGAATGGCTCAATGGAAGCGCAATAAGCAGATAAACTACTTAAGCTGTAGAATGGACTGACCAGCGAAAACATGGTTTTAGATGTTCCTCCCTAGAAAGAGCTATCTGCAAATTTAAAATAGTACAGTGGTACCTCATCTTACGAACGCCTCTTCTAACGAACTTTTCAAGATACGAACCCGGTGTTTAAGATTTTTTGGCCTCTTCTTCCGAACTATTTTCACCTTACGAACCCAAGCAGCTGCTGCTGGGATGAAGGGGTTTCTTCCCCCCCCTTTTTTTGAAGAAGGAAAAGGGAGGGGCTGCTTGGGGGAGGAAAGATTTTGCAGAGAACAGGGTGCTTGCAAAGACACTGAAAGGGTGTCTTTTTAAGAAAGAAAAGGGAGGGGCACCTTGGGGGAGGAAAGATTTTGCAGAGAACAGGGTGCTTGCAAAGGTACTGAAAGGGTGTCTTTTTAAGAAAGAAAAGGGAGGGGCACCTTGGGGGAGGAAAGATTTTGCAGAGAACGTGCTTGCAAAGGCACTGAAATGGTGTCTTTTTAAGAAAGAAAAGGGAGGGGCGGCTTGGAGGAAAGATTTTGCAGAGAACAACGTGCTTGCAAAGGCAGTGAAACGGTGTCTTTTTAAGAAAGAAAAGGGAGGGGCGGCTTGGAGGAGGAAAGATTTTGCAGAGAACAACGTGCTTGCAAAGGCAGTGAAACGGTGTCTTTTTAAGAAAGAAAAGGGAGGGGCGCCCCCCTTGCCTTTCTTCCTTCCCACTCACCCTTTAGCCTAGCCTTGCTTCTTCCACCCGCCCCCTTTAGCGGCTCCTCCCTGCCCTCTGTTCGCCTCCCTTCTAAAGTTTGGGATTTTCCTGAAGGATTTGCAGGCATTATTTGCTTTTACATTGATTCCTATGGGAAACATTGTTTCCTCTTACGAACTTTTCACCTTACGAACCTCCTCCTGGAACCAACTAAGTTCGTATGATGAGGTACCACTGTACTTCTCAAACTCTGCAATTTTAAGATGTGTGGACTCCAACTCCCATAATTCACCACTCCCAGCAGGTTGGCTGGGGAATTCTGGGAGTTGGAAGTCCACACATCTTAGAGCAAAGGGAGAAGGTTACCTCTCACATACCAGTGTCCCATTTTACTTAAGAGCTTGACTAAAATCATTAAATGATGTTGTGAAAGCGGACTCAGAAGCCATCTAGACCAGGGGTAGGCAAAGTTGGCTCTTCTATGACATGTGAACTTCAACTCCCACAACTCCTCAGCTAGCATGATTGGCTTAGGAATTCTGGGAGTTGAAGTCCACAAGTCATAGAACAGCCAACTTTGCCTACTCTTGATCTAGACCAAACCCATCCAGTGTAGAAACCTTGCAGATAGCTCTTTCTAGGGAGGAACATCTAAAACCATGTTTTTGCTGGTCAGTCCATTCAGGAGTTGCTCTCAGACCAGAAGGTCCCCTCTTTGAGAACTTCTAATGAGAAAGCACCACTGTTCAAGACCAATCACTCTACTACTAAATAGTTCTTATCAATGATGATGCTACTCTTAAAAAAACCCTTTCCCTTCCCCCAAGTGTTTAAAGAACTATTTTTCTAGTTTGAAATGCTGAAAAATCACTCGTTGAGAGGTAGGATTGTTTTGCCCGGTGGGAGAAATGGCTTATGTTTCGCAATCTTGATGCATGTACACTCTCAATGTGCACAAATCAGGATTTAATCAAACTTAAGTACAGTAGTACCCCTAGATACGAGCATAATTCGTTCCATAAGGGAGCTTGTATCTCGAGGCAACTCGAGTATAGAACAAGTTGTTTTTCCCCTCCGAGATAACCAGAAGCAAGGATTCTTGCGCCACCTAGTGGACGCTCGGCTCGTATCCCGAATTTGCGCTCGGGAATAGAACAGAAATGTCTCTCCCCTCGTGGCTCATATCTTGAAATACTCGCATGTAGAGCAGCTCGTATCTAGAGGTACTACTATATTTGTATCATTCGAAGATACAGTGATCTCCCAGCTCAGGTGGGAGGAATGGAGAAACCAGGTAGTGGCTGTTTCTCAGCAAATATTCCTTTACACCAGGGTGTCAAACTCAAGGCCCGAGGACCACATCCGGTCCGGGGTGTGCTTAGATCTGGCCCCCGAGGTAAGTCTGGCAACAGTGAGACAGGCCCATGGTACCTCTACCAGCGAAAACAGACCTCGCGAGGGCTGCAAACAGACCTCCCAAGCACCGTTTCCACTGGCAGAAGGTTGCAGGAGGCCACCGCAGCTGAAAACGGAGCTCAGGAGCCCATTTTCACTAGCAAAGGGCTCCGGTCACTACAGGTGAGCCTGACAAGAGTGGTGTTGAGCTGGTCATGCCTCCTGCCTACCCCCACCAGAGGTCAAACACAACCCTGATGCAGCCCTCAATGAAATTGCTTTACACCAATACGGTCAATCCGTTTTCAGTATGGCAACAGACACAGTATTTACAACATACTGTCACCCTCAATTCATGAACTGATCCCAAAATTTCTGTTGAGTTTTGCTCCTTTTTAACCACCTTGCATGGCAGAGTTGTTAAGCAAATCACTGCAGCTGTTTAGTCAGTAACAAGGTTATTAAGGTGGGGGTCCGTCTTCCCCGCTGGACTTTGGCTTGACAGAAGGTCACCAAAGGGGATCACAAGTCCCCGGACACTGCAACCGTCATCAATACCTGCCAGTTGCCAAGTGTCCAAATTTTGATCATGGGGCTATAAAGCATGAAAAAAAAGATCTTAAATCACCTTAAGTGCTTTTGTAACTTTGGGTAATCAAAACAAGTGGTTGTAAATCAAGGACTACCCGAATATGGAACCTGCAGGAGGGTGCTTGCGGCCCACAAAAATCATGTCTGCAGCAATTTAACTCCCTTCTGCAACACAGAGATGTACAGTACTGCACTTAACTTTTGTGAATATTTTCCCCTCTCCAATGCAATTAAACCCCCCACTCTATCGTTTTATACTTGTTTACTGTATATTAAAAGTTGTGTTATGACTTAATGGATGAAGCTCTGTGGATTTGATGGGGAGTCACGAAAAAAACTTGGGTGGCGGTGGAGAAAAGAGTCTTGAAGGAATGTGGGGAATGTACAGGCCTGTGAGGGTGCAAACACCAATGTACGACATCATCAAATTATTATTATTTATTTATTAGACTTGTATGCCGTCCTTCTCCGAAAACTCTGTGGATCTGTGCCACGTGTTAGGACACAAATAGGGAACGGCGGACTTTTGGGATGCTGAGACACATTGTTTTTGCCACTGTTAAGGTTTGCTGAAGACGCTGCCACTGAGGAACCTCATAATAGCAATAGTACTTATACACCTCTTCATAGTGCTTTGCATCCCTCTCTAAGTGGTTCATAGTCAGCTTATTTCCCCCAACAATCTAGGTCTTTATTTTACCGTCCTCAGAAGGATGGCGAGTATTCTGAGCAGAGACAGATTACAAGCGGTGTGCCACAAGGGTCTGTTCTGGGTCCTATTCTTTTTAATATGTTTGTGAGTGACATAGGGGAAGGTTTGGTAGGGAAGGTTTGCCTATTTGCCGATGACTCTAAAGTGTGCAATAGGGTTGATATTCCTGGAGGCGTCTGTAATATGGTAAATGATTTAGCTTTAATAGATAAATGGTCAAAGCAATGGAAACTGCAGTTTAATGTTTCCAAATGTAAAATAGTGCACTTGGGGAAAAGGAATCCTCAATCTGAGTATTGTATTGGCAGTTCTGTGTTAGCAAAAACTTCAGAAGAAAAGGATTTAGGGGTAGTGATTTCTGACAGTCTCAAAATGGGTGAACAGTGCAGTCAGGCGGTAGGGAAAGCAAGTAGGATGCTTGGCTGCATAGAGACATGATCGAAACATTTAAATATGTTAAAGGGTTAAATAAGGTCCAGGAGGGAAGTGTTTTTAATAGGAAAGTAAACACAAGGACAAGGGGACACAATCTGAAGTTAGTTGGGGGAAAGATCAAAAGCAACATGAGAAAATATTATTTTACTGAAAGAGTAGTAGATCCTTGGAATAAACTTCCAGCAGACTTGGTAGATAAATCCACAGTAACTGAATTTAAACATGTCTGGGATAAACATATATCCATCCTAAGATAAAACACAGAAAATAGTATAAGGGCAGACTAGATGGACCAGGAGGTCTTTTTCTGACGTCAGACTTCTATGTTTCTATGATGGAAAGCTGTGTCAATTTTGAGCCGATGAGGCTCAAACTCCAGGCTGTGGGCAGAGTCTAGCCTGCATTACTGCATTCTGACCACTGCATACCAATCTTTCAATTGGTATGATAATGGCAAATAAACATAGTTCGAGATTGGCTCTTTGTGAGCTTGGCATTCTTATCTATGCTGACGTTAATCCACTGAGGTTACTAAGAAAGGTAATGAAATGACTATAAGGTAAACTGAAATGACTCAGAAAACACCAACATCCCATCAATTTCCCAAGTGCTTTCATTTCTTCACTCACTGACCTTCATAGCTTACACATAGAGTTGACCAGAGAGAAGGCCAAGGATAAAGCAGGTGTGGATCTATATGATCCTCAAAACTATTTCCCTAAAGCCTTTGACCTAAACCAGTATTTCTCAATCTTGGGAACTTAAAAGATGTGTGGACTTCAACTGCCAGAATTACCCAGCCAACACTGGACTTGAAGTCCAAGCATCTTCACGTTCCCAAGGCTGAAAAACTCTGCTTAATCCCAGTTGATAAGAAGGCACAAAAGGTTATAGAAACTTCCAGCTGGAGATTTTGGGAGGGTTTACATGATCTGGTTAAGATATAATCTGGGTTTGCATTGTACGAGAACTATGGGCTATCTGTAGTCAAGAAAGCTAACCTGACCCAAATTTTGACAAGGAAGAACCTCCCAAATTTCATCACAGATTGCTTGTTAAAAGAAAAGATACCACCTCCGTGAGCTGGGAAAAAGCACTTTATTTGGGGAGTTACAAAAATCAGAAACTATTTTCTGCTTTTATTTAAAACAAAAGACAAAACACGTAGGCTGGGCTAGGCTATAGTCTCTCTCACTATATCTGAACCTCTTCTAAAGCAGTTTCATATTTCTTTAAGAGCCGGTTAAGCCCAAAGGAAACTTTAGAGCTTTTTGCAATTTTTCAACCCCTTCCACCTCCTGCTCTCTTTATTTGTTTGGTCAATGGAATTTCATCTGTCTGAACAGCTGCTGTCTGCCCCCATAAATCTCCTCCCCAATTAGGGTCAAAGCTCCTGCTTTTCCAAGCTTCTCCCATCTGCTTCCTGCTCTTTGGCTGTTTTTCCTGTTTGCTCAGGCCCAGGATAATACAAACACCTCCTCTAAGACACAGGGCAGAGCACAAAGAGAAAGAACAATGCAGCAGCCACAGCTGGGGGGGCAGGCTGCTTCCCTTCTGATTCCACCCTTCTCGAAAAACTCCCCCTCTCACTGAAAACAACAAACATTTTCTATTGTCTGCCGTTTCTATGATAAAACCAAATTGACCAGTCCGTATTCAACTGATCGCTAATCCGTGTTTCCTGTCCCCAACCTCAGTGTTTCTCTTGGAAGATGGAGAAGGATGGCGGTCATTTTCATTTCATTTCCATGTCCATTTCAACCAGACCCTTAATCAGCATCTAATTCTTTTAATTAGGGATGCCAAGCTATGGATGCGCAGCTAATATAGGGGCAGCTGAAAAATGAGGGGCTACAGAACCCTAAGGGATTTATTTAGCAAAAACTTCAGAAGAGAAGGATTTAGGGGTAGTGATTTCTGACAGTCTCAAAATGGGTGAGCAGTGTGGTCGGGCGGTAGGAAAAGCAAGTAGGATGCTTGGCTGCATAGCTAGACGTATAACAAGCAGGAAGAGGGAGATTGTGATCCCCTTATATAGAGCGCTGGTGAGACCACATTTGGAATACTGTGTTCAGTTCTGGAGACCTCACCTACAAAAAGATATGGACAAAATTGAACGGGTCCAAAGACGGGCTACAAGAATGGTGGAAGGTCTTAAGCATAAGAGTCCTCGGAGAGGGGCGGCATACAAATCTAAATAATAAATAAATAAATAAATAAAAAAAACGTATCAGGAAAGACTTAATGAATTCAATCTGTATAGTCTGGAGGACAGAAGGAAAAGGGGGGACATGATCGAAACATTTAAATATGTTAAAGGGTTAAATAAGGTCCAGGAGGGAAGTGTTTTTAATAGGAAAGTGAACACAAGAACAAGGGGGCACAATCTGAAGTTAGTTGGGGGAAAGATCAAAAGCAACGTGAGAAAATATTATTTCACTGAAAGAGTAGTAGATCCTTGGAACAAACTTCCAGCAGACGTGGTTGGTAAATCCACAGTAACTGAATTTAAACATGCCTGGGATAAACATATATCCATTGTAAGATAAAATACAGGAAATAGCATAAGGGCAGACTAGATGGACCATGAGGTCTTTTTCTGCCGTCAGTCTTCTATGTTTCTATGTTAACATTCCTGGAGTACAATGCTAACTGGCCAAAGCTACCAGCATCCTATAGTCCTACCACTTTCATAAAATTTACTTTGCTACAAACAGTTTGTCTGATTGTGCATTAAAACCAGTGACTGTGCTTTTAGTGTGATGTGTGAATTAAGTCCTAGTGTGACCTTTCCAGGAAGATAAATGTTTGTGTATTCTGATCAAGTTGAGTATTCCAAGCAGGGTGGATAAAAATTGATTTTAAAAAAAATATCAGGTTTTTAAATTTTAAATTGAACTTTTTAAAAATTTAAATTGGATTGTTTTGTTTTTATCAAATTTATTTTAATAAAATGCTTTTCAAGTAAGAATCTATTTAAAGATAGTTTTCTATTTAATAGCTTTCTGTTTTCTATTTAAACTACATTAATAATTCTAGTTTATTCTGCACGAAATGGAGCTTACTTATGTAGCTTGAAGGTGTATATTCTGCAATATTGGGACTGTCAGTGAGTCAACAGCAGGTCAGAGGAGGAGTCGCTATGGGACAGAAATGACCATTTAAAAATGGTGGTTTAAATCGAGTTGATTTAAATCAAACCTTTTAAATCATGATTTAAATCAAATCCACCCTGATTCCAAGGGCCTTTGTAAAAGGGTTCAAGGTTGCAGATAACATTGCTCACCAATATGGTTAACACATAACAAGTGAGGAAACTCCTTGCCGAGTATTTCCTTGTACAGCCAATGCATCTGGAAGTTATCGGCCTGGCAACTCTTCAAGGACTGATAAGGTCTTTGCTCGCAATTCACCCTTGAAAAACTGTTTGTCAGGACTTTGGTGGATGTGAATTTATTCATTCATTCATTCATTCATTCATTCATTCATTAGATTTTTATGCCACCCCTTTCTGTAGACTCGGGGCGGCTCACAACACAATAAAACAGTTCATGACAAATCTAATAATTTACAATTTAAAAATTTAAAATAGTTAAAAAACCCCATTTTTAAGCAGACATACCTACAAACATACCATACATAAATTATATAGGCCCGGGGGAGATATCTCAGTTCCCCCCTGCCTGACGACAAAGGTGGGTTTTAAGGAGTTTACGAAAGGCAAGGAGGGTGGGGGCAATTCTAATCTCTGGGGGGAGCAGGTTCCAGAGAGTCGGGGCCGCCACAGAGAAGGCTCTTCCCCTGGGGCCCGCCAAACGACATTGTTTAGTTGACGGGACCCAGAGAAGGCCCACTCTGTGGGACCTAATCGGTCGCTGGGATTCGTGCAGCAGAAGGCGGTCTCGGAGATATTCTGGTCCGATGCCATGAAGGGCTTTATAGGTCATAACCAACACTTTGAATTGTGACCGGAAATTGATCGGCAACCAATGCAGACTGCAGAGTGTTGGTGTAACATGGGCATACCTGGGGAAGCCCATGACTACTCTCGCAGCTGCATTCTGCACGATCTGAAGTTTCCGAACACTTTTCAAAGGTAGCCCCATGTAGAGAGCGTTACAGTAGTCGAACCTCGAGGTGATGAGGGCGTGAGTGACTGTGAGCAGTGAGTCCCGGTCCAGATAGGGCCGCAACTGGTGCACCAGGCGAACCTGGGCAAACGTCCCCCTCGCCACAGCTGAAAGGTGTTTCTCTAATGTGAGCTGTGGATCGAGGAGGACGCCCAAGTTGCAGACCCTCTCTGAGGGGGTCAATAACTCCTCCCCCCCGGGTAATGGATGGACAGATGGAATTGTCCTTGTGAGGCAAAACCCACAGCCACTCCGTCTTATCCGGGTTGAGTTTGAGTCTGTTGACACCCATCCAGACCCCAACAGCCTCCAGGCACCGGCACATCACTTCCACTGCTTCCACTGTTTAATGCTAGGAATTAAACATTAGCCAAATAAAAAGGGTTATTTTCAGGACAAGGAGTTTGTTTTGTGATTTGTGCGAAGCCTTGGTCAGAATACTACAGAGGGTGACCAGACTGTCCTGGGAAACCTCCATCAAACTCTGTTCCTTGACTTCCCCCACAACTGTCTGTCTCTGTAAAATAAAACCTTCTCAAGGAAAGAAGATTCTTTAGGTAAGGGAAAGATAACAAGAAGAGTTAATAGTACAAAAAAAAAAGCTTAACTTTTATTGAATCAGCACAAATGTTATTTCCCCACAAAACACACCCAGAAGACTCTACAGTTGTGGTTCCTTATTATCAAACCAGGAAAGCCAGTATAGTCTGGGGAATGGGGTGCAAAGCACACAACGGCTCCATGCACATGAACCTCAGGCCGGGGAAGGGGATTGTGCTACCCCAAGCCCCTCTCCACTGCCCAAGTTCTCCAAATCTGCACCTTCTCCAGCAGGCCCAGAGCTTAGCTCCTCTGCTTTGGGTGATGGTTGGAGCACAGCCCCAGCGACCGCTCTCCCGTTACCTGAGGCCCAGTTTTTTCTTCTCTTTCTGTTTCTTGCGCACGATGTCGATGTTGCGGTCCTTCCACATGCTCTTGCGCAGTTTAATGGGCCGGCTGCCCACATATTTTCCTGCCACAAAAAGAACAAGAAATGGTGTGAAGGTAAGGACCAGGGTGGATGATGATGATGATGATAATAATAATAATAACAACAACAACAACAACAACAATAATAATAGAACTACCATTTACCAGTGGCAAAGAACTGGTGGGATCATAAGCCTGAAAAAGTGGTCGAAAATGAGCAAGCAAAACTACTGTGGGACTTCCGACTTCAGACTGACCGAATTCTGAAGCATAACAGACCAGACATTGTGATTGTGGAGAAAAAAAAGTATGGATCATCGACATCGCAATCCCAGGAGACAGCAGAATTGAGGAGAAGCAGCTAGAGAAATTAGTGAAATACGAAGATCTAAAAATCGAGCTGCAACAACTCTGGCATAAGCCAGTGAAAGTGGTCCCAGTGGTACTTGGCATGCTGGGCGCAGTGCCAAAGGATCTGAGCGGACATTTGAAAACCATCGGAATTGACAAAATCCCCATCTGTCAATTGCAAAAGGCCGCTTTACTGGGATCGGCAAACATAATTCGCCGCTACATCACGCAGTCCTAGGTGCTTGGGAAGCGCCCGACTGGTGATGAAATACGAAATCCAGCATAGTGATCTCGTTTGCTGTGTTGTACTGACATAATAATAATAATAATAATAATAATAATAATAATAATAATAATAGCAGTAATAATAATAATAGCAGTAATAATAATTTATTAGATTTGTATGCTGCTTCTCTCCGAAGACTCGGGGGGGGGGGCTGACAACATAACAGCAATACAATATAAATACAAATCTAATGTTAAAAACTTTAAAAAACTAATTTAAAATACACTGTTATAAAAACCTATCTGTTACACAATCATGCACACTCAGCCCGACTGAATGTAAACATAATAAAGGTCAGCAAAAAAAGGAAGGGGGAGATTAATCCCCCCACGCCTGGTGGCAAAGGTGAGTCTTCAACATTTTATGGAAGGCAAGGAGGTTAGGGGCAGTTCGAATCTCTGGGGAGGAGTGGATTCCAGAGGGCTGGGCCGCCACAGAGAAGGCTCTTCCCCTGGGGCCCGCCAGACAGCATTGTTTTGTCGACGGGACCCGGAGAAGGCCAACTCTGTGGGACCTAATCGGCCGCTGGGATTCATGCGGCAGAAGGTGGTCCCTGAGATATTCTGGTCCGGTGCCATGAAGGGCTTTATAGGTCATAACCAACACTTTGAATTGTGACCGGAAACTGATCGGCAACCAATGCAGACTGCGGAGTGTTGGTGTAACATGGGCATACCTGGGGAAGCCCATGACTGCTCTTGCAGCTGCATTCTGCACGATCTGAAGTTTCCGAACACTTTTCAAAGGTAGCCCCATGTAGAGAGCATTACAGTAGTCGAACCTCGAGGTGATGAGGGCATGAGTGACTGTGAGCAGTGAGACAGGACATTTTTTTCATCACTGGTTATTTCATTTTGAGATGCCGGTTGGTTCTGTTTCCCCAATGGGACTTCAGGAGGATGTCCTCTTGGGATGGACAGCTCTCCTCTCACCCTCAACAAAACCCTCACACGCACCATTCATTTCTCGCATAGCGCGGACATAGTCGTTGGGGTCTTTGAAGCTGACAAAGCCGTAGCCTTTGGTTTTGCCAGTGCGCTTGTCCCGGATGACTTTGGCCTTTAGGAAAGATGGGTAGCGGCTGAAGGCACGGGCCAGGATGTCGTCGTTCACCTCATTGCCCAGGTCCCCACAGAAAATCCGGAAGTCGTCTAGGAAGGAAGGAAAGAAGGATGATGTATCCTTGCTTAGTCCGCAAGACAATAGAAAACCTTCAGTGTCCATTCAGAAAAAGTGACATGAATCGGAATTTCAAGGAATTAATTAATTAGTTTGTTTGTTTGTTTATTTATTTATTTATTAGATTTGTATGCCGCCCCTCTCCGTAGACTCAGGGCGGCTCACAACACAATAAAACAGTTCATGACAAATCTAATAATTTACAATTTAAAATATTTAAAAAAACGCATTATTAAGCAGACATACATACATACAAACATACCATACATAAATTATATAGGCCCGGGGGAAATATCTCAGTTCCCCCATGCCTGACGACAAAGGTGGGTTTTGAGGAGTTTACGAAAGGCAAGGAGGGTAGGGGCGGTTCTAATCTCTGGGAGGAGCTGGTTCCAGAGAGTCGGGGCCGCCACAGAGAAGGCTCTTCCCCTGGGGCCCGCCAAACGACATTGTTTAGTTGACGGGACCCGGAGAAGGCCCACTCTGTGGGACCTAACCGGTCGCTGGGATTCGTGTGGCAGAAGGCGGTCCCAGGGATATTCTGGTCCGGTGCCATGAAGGGCTTTAAAGGTCATAACCAACACTTTGAATTGTGACCGGAAACTGATCAGCAACCAATGCAGACTGCGGAGTGTTGGTGTGACATGGGCATATTTAGGGAAGCCCATGATTGCTCTTGCAGCTGCATTCTGCACAATCTGAAGTTTCCGAACACTTTTCAAAGGTAGCCCCATGTAGAGAGCATTACAGTAGTCGAACCTCGAGGTGATGCGGGCATGAGTGACTGTGAGCAGTGACTCCCGGTCCAAATAGGGCCGCAACTGGTGCACCAGGCGAACCTGGGCAAACGCCCCCCTCGCCACAGCTGAAAGAGGTTTTTCCCACCTCTGAAGCCAATCTCAAAACAGTCAATTTAGGGTAATGATTCAGGCATCAATCTAGAAATCGGGATTTTTACTCCTTTGGGCACAAAATCACTGGGTATCCTTGGGCCAGTCCCCCTCTCTCAGCAGGCAGCCCACCACTTCTGAAAAACTCAGCAAGAAAATGGCAGGGACTTGTCAAGACTGACAGTGGCACCAAAACAAAAAAACCAAACAAAATCTCAAAGAGTCTTTTTATTCAAGACTCACGCATTCTGATTTGGTTTGATACACAGGCTGGGTTATGCCGCAGCACTCTGAAGATGTTTACAAGTCCATACCCTTGACAAACACAGTCAGGGAAGAAAAGTTGATGCCAATGTTAAGCTCAGGAAAAAACATGGCCTCAACACCAACGTTCCCTCTAAGCTGCGTGGCTACGCAGCTGCGCATGTAACAAGAACGGCGCGCAGCAGTTTCCAATTGCTGCAGGCCATTTTCTAATATCAGAGGCTGCGCTACTGCACGTCCATGCACGTGACTAGAGAATAGCGCGCAACAATTTCCAATTGCCATCCGCCATTTTCTAACGTTGCGGGATCATTGCCCAACATCCACTGGTCCACTCTCGTTGGATGCTCACCAGAGTCCCATTCGAGAAGGCTGGGGTCCTCCCAGCAGGTCCCAGCAGCAGTTCGGATGCAGCGCTTCAACTTCTCCTGTTTTGTCTTCTTCTTGTCTTCAGGCGTGCTCTCGATGACCGGCTAGGGGGCAAAGAGGAAGAGGTCAATTATTTAACCTGTGTTGAAGAGCACATCTGAAACAGAAGACTGTAGTTTGGCCCAGCAGGCTAGATCGCAAAGAACACACTGCTCTTTTTCTCACCAACTCTTACCTATCTCAGGCCATTCATTACAACCCTCCGCAGTCTGCATTGGTTGCCAATCAGTTTCCGGTCACAATTCAAAGTGTTGGTTATGACCTATAAAGCCCTTCATGGCACCGGACCAGATTTTCTCAGGGACCGTCTTCTGCCGCACAAATCCCAGTGACCAGTTAGGTCCCACAGAGTGGATCTTCTCCGGGTCCCGTCAACCAAACAATGCCGCTTGGCGGGACCCAGGGGCAGAGCTTTCTCTGTGGCGGCCCCGGCCCTCTGGAACCAACTCCCCCCAGAGATTAGAATTGCCCCCACCCTCCTTGCCTTTCGCAAGCTACTAAAAACCCACCTCTGCCGCCAGGGATGGGGGAATTAAGATTCATTCTCCCCCTAGGCCTTTACAATTGTATGTATGGTATGTTTGTATGTATGTTTGGTTTTTTATATTAAGGGGCTTTTTAATTCGCTTTTAGTATTGGATTATTACTGTATATTGTTTATGATTGCTGTTAGCCGCCCCGAGTTTTCGGAGAGGGGCGGCATATAAATCCAATAAAACTAAACTAAACTAAACTAATTCCTAACTCCCAGGCTCACTCACACAATACACTGCCAATTAGTTAACTTAAGGCAAGGTTGTCAAATTCAAGGCCTGTGGGTAGCTAAAATGGGCCGTGTGTGGTTGCCCCATGCCTCGTTTTCACCTTCCATGGCCTCTTATAGCACTCTGCCGGCCAAAAACGGCGCAAAAATAGTAGACCATTTTCGGCTGGCAGAGTGCTGCAGAAACCATGGAAGGTAAAAACAAGGCTTAGGGAGGCTGCATGCAGACCCCACTGTGCCCCATTTTGGTCAGCAGCGTGGTGCAGGAGGCAGCACCACCCACCCACCAGTCCGTGGAGGAGAACTACATTGCTGATCTGGCCCTCGAAGAAACTCAGTTTGACACCCCTGATCTAAGGCTTTAGCTTCTGGGGAATTAAAGCATTACCTTCACATTTCTCCAGCTAGTCTAAGATCAGGAAGCCTAAGGCTGGAAGGATGCTTTTCGTGTTCAACAAAATCCTTATGTCGTCACACATTGCCTATTCCTGCAGCATACAGTAGTACCTCTAGATAGAAGCTGCTCCACATGCGAGTATTCCAAGTTACGAGCTGCGACGTGAGCGAAATTTCTGTTCGACACCCGAGCTCAAATTTGGGATACGAGTCGAGCTTCCACTAGGTGGCGCAAGAATCTCCTTGCTTCCAGTTATCTCGGCGCGAAAAACAAAGTCTAAAGGCATTCGTTCGAGATGCGAGTTGATCGACTTATGAGCTCGGGTCTAGAATGAATTAAACTCGTATGTCGAGGTACCACTCACCAGGTTTGCTGGTGACCTTTGAGTTTAATCACTTGGGCTTCCCAAGATTTGGCTTTTCATACCAATGAGGTTCACTCCTTTTTTATTTATTTACATGTATATAAATGTATTTAAAATTTTTCAAAAAGAAAAAAACTAAGCAATTTTTTTTAAAGAGAAGGACCAAAGTTAAGAAATGTGACTTCCAATCTTATTTCAATAGATACTGTATTACAATTTTATGGGCTGTCCTACGTATTGCATGTAATAATAATAATAATAATAATAATAATAATAATAATAATAATAATAATAATAATAATAATTATTATTATTATATTATTATTATTATTATTATTTATTAGATTTGTATGCCGCCCCTCTCCGAACAATCGGGGCGGCTCAGAACAGTAATAAAAAACAATATTATAGTGAGACAAACCTAATATTAAAAAGAAGCATATAAAACCCTATCATATTTAAAAACCAAACAACACACACATACCAAACATAAAATATAAAAAGCCTGGGGGAAAGGTGTCTCAACTCCCCCATGCCTGGCGGTATAGGTGGGTCTTGAGTAGTTTACGAAAGACAGGGAGGGTGGGGGCAGTTCTAATCTCCGTGGGGGAGTTGATTCCAGAGGGCCGGAGCCGCCACAGAGAAGGCTCTTCTCCCGGGGCCTGCCAAACAACATTGTTTAGTCGATGGGACCCGGAGAAGGCCGAATCTGTGGGATCTTATCGGTCGCTGGGATTCGTGCGGTAGCAGGCGGTTCCGGAGGTACTCTGGTCCAATGCCATATAAACCCCTTCAGCCTCCCTCCCCTCACCCCAATGAAGTTCACTCCTGATGCTAAGCCAAAAATGTGCTAGTTCATTTATTCATTCATTCATTCATTCATTCATTCATTCATTCATTCATTCATTCGATTTTTATGCCGCCCTTCTCCTTAGACTCAGGGCGGCTTACAACATGTTAGCAATAGCACTTTTTAACAGGGACAGCCTATTGCCCCCACAATCTGGGTCTTCATTTTACCTACCTGGGAAGGATGGAAGGCTGAGTCAACCTTGAGCCGGTGATGAGATTTGAACCACTGACCTACAGATTTACAAGTCAGTTTCAGTGGCCTGCAGTACAGCACTCTACCTGCTGCGCCACCCCGGCCCATGCCTTAGGTGAGAGCAGAACTCACTGTCTCCTCATGATTCACCCCAGGGGTGATATTCTGCTGGTTAGCAGTGGCTCGGGCAAACCGGTAGCGGCGATGGCAGATGGGCCTGCCCACCCATATGTAATGCGGTCCTATCTAGCCACGTTTCCAAGGCTGGGTGCATGTGCAGAAGGTAAGTGTGTGTCTCTAAAGTGCATGCACGTGGTTGCACGCACTCACATTTGCAAACCAATAGGGAAGGGAAATGAATACCACTCCTGATTGGACCAAAGTTACCCAGCAGGCTTTCGTGCCTAGGTTTCTTGGTTTCTAGTCTAGCTCCTTAACTATAAGACCAAAGCAAGTAGGATGCTTGGCTCCATAGTTAGAGGTATAACAAGCAGGAAGAAGGAGATTGTGATCCCGCTGTATAGAGCGCTGGAGAGACCCCGTTTGGAATACTGTGTTCAGTTCTGGAGACCTCACCTACAAAAAAGATATGGATCAAATTGAACGGGTCCAAAGACGGGCTACAAGAATGGTGGAAGGTCTTAAGCATAAAACATATCAGGAAAGACTTAATGAACTCAATCTGTATAGTCTGGAGGACAGAAAGGAAAGCGAGGACAGGATCGAAACATTTAAATATGTTAAAGGGTTAAATAAGGTCCAGGAGGGAAATGTTTTTAATAGGAAAGTGAACACAAGAACAAGGGGACACAATCTGAAGTTAGTTGGGGGAAAGATCAAAAGCAACGTGAGAAAATATTATTTTACTGAAAGAGTAGTAGATCCTTGGAACAAACTTCCAGCAGACGTGGTTGGTAAATCCACAGTAACTGAATTTAAACATGGGATAAACACATATCCATCCTAAGATAAAATACAGGAAATAGTATAAGGGCAGACTAGATGGACCATGAGGTCTTTTTCTGCGGTCAATGTTCTATGTTTCTAAACTGGCTCATTCCAAGAGGTTGTGTGAAGATGGTCTATCTCCCTTCCCCCTCCCTGCTCCCTCCACCCCTGAAATACTCAGCTCTCAACAGCTTTGAAGAAAAAAAATACAAATAGGACAAGGACGTTCAAAGTGTCGGTTATGACCTATAAAGCCCTTCATGGCATCGGACCAGGATATCTCCGGGACCGCCTTCTCCCGCACGAATCCCCTTTTCCAATAAATTTTATTAATTTTCATAAAATGGACAAAACTAACAAACATACATTTAACACAATGTTGGGGTTGCAACTTCCCCACTTATTCTAGAAGTCAAATTTCCATACAGAAAAAAGAATACATTATTAATACTTTAAGTCTACTTATTACTTTAAATGAAAAGAAGAAACTTGTTTAACCTTATATAATAAATCTTCATATATAAACTGAACCCAAAGTTTAAATCATATCCATACTTCTACAATTCTCCAATTCTTTTTACTTTTACTTCTTCTTCTTCTTATTAATCCATATATACACTTTATTCCAAATTTTCATAAAATTCTAGAATCCCAGCGACCAGTTAGGTCCCACAGAGTGGGTCTTCTCCGGGTCCCGTCGACTAAACAATGTCGTCTGGCGGGACCCAGGGGAAGAGCCTTCTCTGTGGCGGCCCCGACTCTCGGGAACCAACTCCCCCCAGATATCAGAGTTGCCCCCACCCTCCTTGCCTTTCGCAAGCTCCTTAAAACCCACCTCTGTCGTCAGGCATGGGGGAATTGAAATTTTCCCTTCCCCCCTAGGCTTATAGAATTTATGCATGGTATGTTTGTATGTATGATTGGTTTCTTAAATTGGGGTTTTTTAGATTATTTTTAATATTAGATTTGTTTACATTGTCTTTTTTATTGTTGTTAGCCGCCCCGAGTCTTCGGAGAGGGGCGGCATACAAATCAAATCAAATCAAATCAAATCAAATCAAATCAAATAATAAATAAGTTAGTTAGTTAGTTAGTTAGTTAGTAAGTAAGTAAGTAAGTAAGTAAGTAAGTAAGTAAGTAAGTAAGTAAGTAAGTAAGTAAGTAAGTAAGTAAAGAAACAAACAAACAAACAAACAAACTCTCCAAAGAAATGACCGCTGCTTATTACCTCTACGGGAACAAATCCAGCATCAGCTCCTCGGGGCCGCTTTGCCCGTGGAGGTGCCAGGTCGTGTCCACGTAGTGATGGCAGCCGGGGCTCCACGACTGGGATCAGCTCTGCTTCTGGCATACTTGGGCCTATCACGGGCTCCTCAGCCCCGGCTGGTTCTTTCTCCTCCACCACAGGTGGCAGAGGCTCTCGGTGTTCCTCCTGCAGAAGCAGAAGGAAGATGTCAGTGAGGCTCAGGATCCAGGAGCTGCAATAACTGGAGATCGTGTTTTCCTGTGATCGTCTACGGCAGTGATTTTCAACCTTTTTTTGAGCCGCGGCACATTTTTTACATTTACAAAACCATGGGGCACATTGAGTGGCGATGGGGGGGCGGCTAAAAAAAGTTTGGACAAAAAAATTCTCTCTCTCTCTCTCTTCCTCCCTTTCGCTCTATTTCTCTCTCCCTCCTTCTCTCTTTCTTTCTCTCTTCCTTCCTTCCTCTTTTTGCTCTTTCTCTCTCCCGCCCTACCTCCCTCTATGTCTTTCTCTCTCCCACCTTCCTTCCCTCCCTCTCTCTCTTTCTTTTTCTCTCTTGTTCTCTTTCTCTCTCTCTTCCTTTCTTTCTCTCCCTCGTTCTCTTTCTTTTTCCCTCTCTTGCTTTCTCTCTCTCTTGCTTTATTTCTCTCTTTCTCTTTATTGCTCTGTTTTCTTTCTCTCTCTCTTGCTTGCTTTCTCTCTCTCTTGCTTGCTTTCTTTCTCTCTTGCTCTTTCTCTCTTTCTCTCTCTCTCTCTTTCTTTCTTGCTTTCTCTCTCTCTTTCTTTCTCTCTCTCTTGCTCTTTCTCTCTCTCTCTCTTTCTTTCTCTCTCTCTTTCTGTCTCTCTCTCTTCCTTTTTCTCTCTCTTGTTTTCTTTCTCTCTCTGAGCTTCGCGGCACACCTGACCATGTCTCGCGGCACACTGGTTGAAAAACACTGGTCTAAGGAAGTTCAGGGGTTCCAAGTCGTTTCCCTCCTTGGAGGTGAAAAATAAAGTTGGAAAGGAGAACGGACTCGAATATGAATTTAACCAGACTCACTGACCTCTTGTTTTTTCACTGGTGGAGAAGAATATACCGTAGGAGCCGCCTGGATGACTGTGGGGTTGACTTTCGGAGGGGCCACTACCGGCCGAGGAACAGGCACCAGTGGAGCCAAAGGGCCAACAGGAATGCCTGGCCCCACCTGGTCAAGAAGGAGCAGAACACATGTCACTGTATAAACTCTTTCTTTTAAAAATGGTTTTCTCCTTTTTTGAAATGTAACCAAAATGAACAAGTATAATGAGACACGGTATAAACTGAAAAAAACTGAAGGTAATTCAAACTGTATAAGAAATATTCTTTGAGTTAAAAACCCCCAAAGTTAATACATTGAAGGAGTTAAAAGTTAAAAACCCAATATTATTCAAGTCTTGAACAGCAAACTAAATCTTGAGCATAAGGAATTATGCTCAGATTTCTTAGTGCCAGAAAAAAATATAGAAAATATAAGTTATGCTCATATATATGTTTTATTTGTAATTTTCCTTTAACATCCATACATATTTTGAAGACAACATATTGACTGGGTCAATATACTTTTTACATAATGCTAGCTATAATAATACAATTAGGCATATAATTCTAGTCTTCCAATCTGTGACCTTAACCTACACAAAGGTTATGCTCTTGTGAGGTGGGCAGCCATATAAACTACACTAGGGAAAACAACTGCTTCTCCTTTGCAAAAGGAATAACGTCAGTCTGAGACTATCAACAGAGATTAAAAAGGAGACTGTCTGTTCTACACCTGTACATATGTTGCACTTTTAATTTATACTGACAAACCCTCCTTATATAATCCCAGCGACCAGTTAGGTCACACAGAGTTGGCCTTCTCCGGGTCCCGTCGACTAAACGATGTCGTTTGGCGGGACCCAGGGGAAGAGCCTTCTCTGTGGCGGCCCCGACCCTCTGGAACCAACTCCCCCCAGATATCAGAGTTGCCCCCCACCCTCCTTGCCTTTCGTAAGCTCCTTAAAACCCACCTCTGTCGTCAGGCATGGGGGAACTGAGATATTACCTTCTCCCTAGGCTTATAAAATTTATGCAAGGTATGTCTGATTGGTTTCTTAAATTGGGGTTTTTGACATTACTTTTAATATTATATTTGTTCACATTGTCTTTTTACTGTTGTTAGCCGCCCCGAGTCTACGGAGAGGGGCGGCATACAAATCTAATTAATAAATAATAATAAAATAAATCCCAAACCCACCTTATAACTGGTTTCAAAACTTGGCATTGCTCATTCATTCATTCATTCATTTATTTATTAGATTTGTATGCCGCCCCTCTCCGCAGACTCGGGGCGGCTCACAACACAATAAAACAGTTCATGACAAATCTAATACAGTGATCCCCCGCTCGTTGCGAGGGTTCCGTTCCAGGACCCCCCGCAACGAGCGGGTTTTCGCGAAGTAGCGCTGCGGAAGTAAAAACACCATCTGCGCATGTGCAGATGGTGTTTTTACTCCCAAAGCGCTAGCGAGGAGCCGAAGATTGGGGGCGGCGCAGCTGTTTGCCGCCGGCATGGAGGGCTTCCTAGCAGCCCCCCAAACCCGGGTTGGGGGTCCGGGGGGCGCTGGCTCTCGGCGCTTTCGAGCTGAGTCCGGGAGCGAATTCGCTTCCGGACTCAGCTCAAAAGCGCCGATAGCCAGCGCCAAGGAACGGCTTGTCCACGCTGGCTCTCGGCGCTTTCGAGCTGAGTCCGGGAGCGAATTCGCTTCCGGACTCAGCTCAAAAGCGCCGATAGCCAGCGCCAGCGAACGGCTTGTCCACGCTGGCTCTCGGCGCTTTCGAGCTGAGTCCTGGAGCGAATTCGCTTCAGGACTCAGCTCGAAAGCGGCGAGAATGAACGGCGTGGGCGGGCGAAGGGCGGGCGGCAGCGAGGAGTTTGCGTGGGCGGTGGGGAAACTCCTCGCTGACGCCAGCAAGAGGGGGAAGACCCAGGGAAGCCGCCCAGCAGCTGATCTCCCGGTTGCCATCTACGCATGCGTGCCCATAGAAAAAATGGGCACGCATGCGTAGATGGTATTTTGACTTCCGGGTTGAAAAATCGCGAAGTACCCTGTTCGCAATGGTTGGGGACGCAATAAACGGGGGATCACTGTAATTATAATTTAAAATATTTTAAAAACCCCATTACTAAACAAACATACATACAAACATACCATGCATAAATTGCATATGCCCGGGGGAGATGTCTCAGTTCCCCCATGCCTGATGACAAAGGTGGGTTTTGAGGAGCTTACGAAAGGCAAGGAGAGTAGGGGCAGTTCTAATCTCTGGGGGGAGCTGGTTCCAGAGAGTCGGGGCCACCACAGAGAAGGCTCTTCCCCTGGGACCCGCCAACCGACATTGTTTAGTTGACGGGACCCGGAGAAGGCCAACTCTGTGGGACCTAATCGGTCGCTGGGATTCGTGCGGCAGAAGGCGGTCTCGGAGATATTCTGGTCTGATGCCATGAAGGGCTTTAAAGGTCAAGCTCATGCTACCTTCCCTGCTCTAAAAGAAAAAGGTGTGGTCAGATGGAGGCAGAAGAGACGGACGGGGTGCCTGGGTTACCATCGGAGTAACTGAGGAGCAGGTCTCAGAATCAGATACAGAGCAGGGCAGTGAATGCCTTGTCTTCCTGCCTTTCTCCTGACAAATAGGATGTTGTGTGGGGGCTGATGAGCGCTGGGTCAGAACAAAAGGTACTTACCGGGGGTCCAGGCCCAGGTCTCATTGGTCCTATGTTCCCAAGAGGTGGGCCAGGTGCTCTCTGCATTGGTGGACCCATCATTATCGGGGGGCCTTGAGGGCCTGGCATTGGGGGCCCTACCATGGGCTGGTGATGGGGTGGGCGCATTGCCATGGGACGAGGGCCACCTAAAAAAATAAAAAAGACAATGGTAGAAAAATGCAGGCTCCGACCATCTACTGGGCGTAAAAAGTTAAAGGAACGCTTACCTGCTCGCTGCAAGACATGAGGCACAAAGGTCGGTCGGAGAATGGGAGGACGTTGTGGTGGAACTACTGGAAGGAAAAAGATGCTTTGAAAATTCCCCTTTGGAGGCAAATGGTTTATTTATTTATTATTTATTTATTTATTTATTGGATTTGTATGCCGCCCCTCTCCGGAGACTCGTGGCGGCTAACAGCGACAATAAAACAGTGTACAATAGTAATTTGGTATTAGAAATGATTAAAAATCCATTAATATAAAAACCAAACATACATACATACATACATACCATGCATAGAATTGTAAAGGCCTAGGGGGAAAGAGGATCTCAATTCCCCCATGCCTGGCGGCAGAGGTGGGTTTTAAGTTGTTTACGAAAGGCAAGGTTTCCATTTTACAAGTAATTTCCTTTAGAAAACTTGACTCTTCCTGCAGTTTACCGAGATTGTATATTGGAAACAGAGAACAGGGTTAACCAGTTCTGACACCTACTCATTTCCTAAGTGAGGTGCAGAAAAGCAGGAATGGGGACCGTCCCTCCTCCACCAGCCTGGTCATTCCCTTGCAGTCCATCTTGCTTTTTTGTAACCATGTTACCACAAATCAAAAATTGATGGAGAATGCATGTATAACAGAACTGTTGGGCAGGTTAGAGGAAAGGTTAAATTCTTGGAGTAGAAAATAGCGTACTTGCTCTACACAGTTTACCTTGTGTGTCATCTATGGCACTAAAGAGATGTTCTTTTGCATCCCCTCAAATCTGCTCAATGGCTCAATTCGTAATGCTGTTTATTGCCTTAAAATCCTTACATGGGTCTTCCTCAAACCAAATGTTTGCCAATATGCTGGATACAATAATCAAATTCCGAATGGCTAAGATTATGGAAACTGTAGTCCAATGGACCTATAACTAGTCAAGGAAAACTATTACAAATAACTTGGGACCAAGGTATTTAAAAGAATGCCATCCTTCCAAGTGCTGGTTCTGTCGAAGAGGCCAATAGACATGTTCCGCTTCAGTGGCAATTGTTGAGAATATATAGGCATCTCTGCTTCATTTCAAAATCTCTGTCTTTAACCTGACCCATATTTTTAAACCAGATGAAAACTAATTTTTTCAACAGCTTTATAGCACAGAGCAATCTTGAACATCACTGTTTTCAGCTCTTAGTTTGATTTATCCTAATTCTTTTCTTCTTCTTCTCCTTTTGGAGTTTTGTTATATCAATATTTTGAAAACAGTATTCTAAGAATTAAAATCAAGAGTTTCTCAGGTACAATAAACAATATGACTTAAACTGGAGTGCAGCACCTCTATTCTTTCAGAAATAAATATCTTTATAATTGTTTAGTCAAATGCTTTGGAACTGACCATACCTGGGCCTACAAATGGCACTGGAGGAGCCACAATAGGGGGAACTACTGTGGCAGCTGCTGCTGCTCGGGCATCCAAGCTCTGCTGGACCTGGAGGGTATGAGGATATTAAAATGAAAAACTTGGTTGTAGCAGAATAAGATCAATAGAAAACTGTACGTCAAAGCCAACGTAGTACTGATTCCAAATATTCCACTGAAAACATTTTACACTTCCTGCATTACAAAGAATATAATCAAACAAACTGCTCACCTGTTGGTAAGTATTAGTAGCAATGATGGGCCGGATGATGGAAACAGGGGGCACAGTTACCGCTGGTATTGCTAGAGCAACTGGTATAGCTTCTACCACAGAGGCAACAGGAGGCAGAGAGACAGGCGCTCCAAGTACTTCCTGCTCAAACCTGGAAGTAATTATCAGGAGGCATATTACATTTTTGAACAAACACTTCACTTTCATCTCAACAGCAATTAGGATCAGTTGCTTGGCTTTATTCCCTGATTAGATTTATATTCCTTCCCTGAAGCATCCCAAAAACAAAATTAAATTCACGCTGAACTATGAAATTTGATGAATGGTTCATAGAGAGACAAAATGACAGACAGACAGATTTTGAGCTTTTATTTAAACTGGGAAATACTACTGATAAATACTCAGTTAGCTTATCTAAGCTTTTGTAGATTCCCAACTCAAGTTTCCTGGTATGCTGATCTCTCTTTTCTCCAAATTTCAAAACATTCAAAACTATAGGCAAAAGAAATCCTCGATTTTTCACTGTTCCCCCAAGTCAAAAAGCACGGAACTAAAATTAAACATAAAGAAGACCAAACTAATGACAACAGGTAGAACAACCAGGCTTAGAACTGGTAGCAAAGATACCTAAGTGGTGGACACCTTCTGCCTTTTAACATCAACAATCAACAGTAAAGGAATAAACAGTCAAGAAACATGCTGCACTTGGTAAAATAACTATAACCTGGAAAAAATACCCAGATGCTGCAATGTGTCTATACCTACAAAGATCAGATTAGAATCATGCAAGCTACAGTATTCCCTGTTTAAGAAAGCAGGATAGGAAAAGTCTTGATCTTGGACAACCAAGAAAACAAATCAATGGATCATTGAATGAACTAATCCAACTTCAAATTATCCTACTTTGGACACATTATGCGAAGACCTTGCAAAATGTTTTATTTATTATTTAGATTTGTATGCCGTCCCTCTCCGAAGACTCATGCCCACAGAACTATCTTATGTCTAAGTATATTTTTATTATGTCTACGTATATTTAGCCATGTAGAATAGCTGCATTACTTTTATCCTTCTCATATGTTCAACTATCTTCTCTTATTGGAATGATCATTATGGTTATTATTACAGGCCATGAGTTTGACACTCCTGATCTTGCTTTCCTTCCTTCCTTCCTTTCTTTCTTTTTCCTTCCTTCCTTCGTTTCAGTGATGGTGAACCTTTTTTTCCTCGGGTGCCAAAAGAGCGTGGGTGTGCACTATCGCACATGTGCAAAGGCCTATACACATAATTCAATGCCTGGGGAGAGCGAAAACAGCTTCCCCCACCCCCTGGAAGCCGGAAACAATCTGTTTCCCAACTTCTGGTGAGCTTGTTTTTCGCCGTCTCAGGCTCCAGAGGCTTCCCTGGAGCTGGGAAAGGATAAAAATGCCCTCTGCCATCCCTCTGGAGGCTCTCTGGAAGCCAAAAACACCCTCCCAGAGCCTCTGTGCGAGCCAACAATCAGCTGACCAGCACACAGATGCACGTTGGAGCTGAGCTAGGACAATGGCTTGCGTGCCAGCAGAAATGGCTCCACGTGCCATCTGTGGTACCCGTGCCATAGGTTCACCATCACTGCTATAAATGATAGATTAGATAGGGTGGATGAATGGATATCTACCTACCTAGCTGCTCCGAGTCTTCTGAGTGGGGCGGCATACAAATCTAATAAATAATAATAATAATAATACCTATCCATAATATGTATCTATCCATAGTATCTATGAATCTATCTATGTAATCCATCCATCCCTGGTATCGTATCTTCTATTCTATCCTATCCTATCCATCCGTCTGTCTTTCTATCTATTATTTGGGGTAATGTAATGTAAATGTAACGTAATTATAATAACAGAGTTGGAAGGGACCTTGGAGGTCATCTAGTCCAACCCCGCTTTTCCCATAAGATGCCATAAAGCCGAGAAAAGGCGTCTCAGAATTGGGGATTATAGGAACGCGGGTAATACGAAGCCACCCGAAAGGCTGAGCTCCATTCAAAGGAAGCTTTGCATAAACCCCTGGAATACACCAAGCTCCTCTCAAGCCTCTACTCACAAGGCCATCTCGGCTTCCATTTCCTTCAGTCGCTCCTCGCCGCTTTTCGAGCCTCCCGCCCCCGCTCCTTGCCCAGGAGCCCCTCCCGGCATCCCAGGGGGGGCTCCTGGCGGCGGCGGGGGCGGCGGCATCGCAGGAGCCGCCATGGCTCGACTTCTTCAGTCCGGCCCGGTTACTCTAGCAGCGTCCGTTGCCGACTTCCCTCTTCTTTCCGGCGCACACTTAAGTGCTCAAGGCATAACTTCCGGAGATGATTTCGCTCTCTAGCGGAAGACCAAGCAACCCTTTCCTAGAGCGTACTTCCGGTTCGGTAAAAAGGCTCTCCGACTCTATGAGCTGGGTGGTCTCTCGTCACCTAAACAGAGTAGAATAGCGCTGAAAGGCACCTTGGATGTCTAGTCCAGCTCCCTGCTCAAGCGGGAGAATCTATACCATTTGAAACAAGTGGCTGTCAAATCTTTTCGTAAAAACCCCCCGTGATAAAACACCCACGATTTCTGGAGGCAAGCTGTTCCACTGGTTAATTGTGCTCACTGTTAGGAAGTTTTTCCTTAATTCTAGGTTGCTTCTCCATTAGTTTCCATCCATTGTTTCTTGTCCTGCCCTCTGATGCTTGGGGGAATAATTTGATCCTCCTTTTTGTGCCAGCCCCTTAAATACTGGAATACTGCCATCATGTTATCCTTAATTTTTTTCTTTATATTAGCCAAACCAAAATTCTGCAGTTCTATGCTTCACACTAGACTTGAGTGAACAAGTGTCATTTCAGAATTCCCTATTTGCATTTCCTAGCATATGTATATGCTTCCTTTCCTTTTTGTTTTGTTTGCATAAAGATTGCTTTGCCTACAAAACCAATCTATTAAAATTGCCATCCATGCAGAGGGGTGATCCCGCCACAGCCAGACAATTGCAAGTGAAATCTGGTTTTGTACTAGGAAAACTGATGAATCACCACTAGGTTACTGTAACTTTTATAATATTATAATGTCATACTAATGTTAGAAATGTATGTTTTATCTTTTTGGAAAAAGCACAATTTTTATTAATGCAAGGATGAAGTATGTGTTACTATAGCAAGTATCCTGGTCTTTCGTAAAGCTCTGAAGACCTACCTCTGTCGGTGGGCACGGGGGCCGTGAGTGATGAGATTGTCTCCATCTGATAATATGTATGATTGAATTGGATGAATGCGTATGACTGTATATGGGGTTTTAAATACTTTTTAGTAATTTGCATAATCCTTTTATAGTAATTTAGATTTCCTTATATATTGTTACATTATAACATGGTACGCTGCCCTGAGTTGCCTCGAGAAGGGCAAAAAAGAAAGAAAGAAAGAAAGAAAGAAAGAAAGAAAGAAAGAAAGAAAGAAATTTTATGGTATTATACTTTTGCTCCAATTATGTTATAATGGTATATTACCAGTAGTAAAAAATGACTATTAATAAATATAAAACATATGGTAGATTTCTTTCTTAGCCTATATTTGTAGATTATTTAAGGTTGTCTCTTTTAATTTTTAAAGTTTCTTTTTTTTAAGTTTGAAAATTGTTTTCATTGTTAAGCAAAAATGTTTTCTTAAAAATAATCCTATATATATTTACTAAATTTTTCATCTTGATTTCAAAATATTTACTTTCATGGGTGCATTATTTTAAACATATGGATCATGACTTCGCTGTTTATATTACAAAAATAATTTGCATGAGGGATATAACATCCGATAGCATCCTGCATGTATATCATTTGCATGGTGCCATCACAACACACGCCTGATTCCTAGTAGATACCGTCTTTAAGAGTATGTAGAAAACACATGTGGAATACAGCACCCAATACCACTTTTTTCTGCTTCGAAAGATACATAGGAGTGTATTCTTACTTAGCTCTGTTTAAAGCGTGCAGTCTCCTCTCCATGAAACAGAGATTTTGGCTAAGCATGGTCAACAATTAGCCTAGGTACCTGCCTACCTGCGAGACCGCCTTCTGCCTCATGAATCCCAGTGACTGGTTAGGTCCCACAGAGTCGGCCTTCTCCAGGTCCCGTCAACTAGACAATGTTGTTTGGTGGGACCTAGGGGAAAAGCCTTCTCTGTGGGGGGCCCGGCCCTCCAGAATCAACTTCCCCAAGAGATTCGTACTGCCCCCATCCCCCTCGCCTTCCATAAAATCTTAAAGACCTATCTGTGCCGCCAGGCTTGGGACCATTAGACCTTTTGCCCCCTAGCCAACAAATGTATGTTTTGCAATGTGAATGGGAATGAATGACTTTAAATGTTAGTAGAGTTTTAAAGTTTTTCCAGTAAAATTAATTGGATTTTTAGATTTGTACCCTGTATATTGTTTGCTATGTTATGAGCAACATAGTCCTCGGAAAAGGCCAGCATACAAATCCAATTAATAATGATAATGATGATGATGATAATGATAATAATAACAACTCAAAAAGGAGGCAGAAGGTCTAATACTGCCGGCACAAGAACAGGCCATTAGAACAAATGCTGTCAAAGCCAGAATTGAAAAATCAACAGACGATCCAAAGTGCCGACTCTGTAAAGAAGCAGATGAAACAATCGATCACATACTCAGCTGCTGCAAAAAGATCGCACAGGCTGACTACAAGCATAGACATGATGCTGTGGCACAGATGATCCACTGGAACTTGTGCTGGAACTACCATTTACCAGTGGCAAAGAACTGGTGGGATCATAAGCCTGAAAAAGTGGTCAAAAATGAGCAAGCAAAACTACTGTGGGACTTCCAACTTCAGACTGACCGAATTCTGAAGCATAACACACCAGACATTGTGATCGTGGAGAAAAAGAAAGTATGGATCATCGACATCGCAATCCCAGGAGACAGCAGAATTGAGGAGAAGCAGCTAGAGAAATTAGTGAAATACGAAGATCTAAAAATTGAGCTGCAACGACTCTGGCAGAAGCCAGTGAAAGTGGTCTCAGTGGTACTTGGCATGCTGGGCGCAGTACTAAAGGATCTCAGCGGACATTTGAAAACCGTCGGAATTGACAAAATCTCCATCTGTCAATTGCAAAAGGCCGCTTTACTGGGATCGGCAAACATAATTCGCCGCTACATCACGCAGTCCTAGGTGCTTGGGAAGCGCCCGACTGGTGATGATATACGAAATCCAGCATAGTGATCTCGTTTGCTGTGTTGTACTGACATAATAATAATAATAATAATAATAATAATAATAATAATAATAATAATGTGTGAGGCCCTTTTCAAGAAAAGATCTTTATCTGTTCACTGGCTGCCTATGATAAAAAAAAGGTGAATATGAGGCTATTCAAATATGTTGAAATCAAGGCAATCTACCCAAAGGGATTTTTCATGTCACACCTGCTTAGCCCAGAACATGAGATTAATAACTGAGAAATGAGCAGGTGTGAGACGGCTGACCCTGGTTTAATAAGTCCTGTTATCAACATACAAGCAGCTATAAAGTTTCCCGTGTAAATATAAGCTGTTTAACCCAATGAATGGCAAAGCTCATATCTTGACAAAAAGGGGTCCAGTGAGAAAGGACAAACATATAGCACAGTAATGACATCTGTCTCATTCTTTGAGAACATGACCATAGATAAAGCCTGTGGTAGAACATATTCACGAATCATTAATAGAGTCAGCGGGATAAAACATAGGCATGGGTATTGTTGTGGTTAGCTCTGGCCCAGCTCCTGCCCCAAGGACTGTGGCTGTGGGGGAGACATCCACATGCTGCAGGCCTGTTTTACCCCTGGTGGAATCTGATGATGAAGGCTCCTCTGACCAAGAAGACATGAGTGACAGGGAGGAGAGTGTGGCAGACAGCTCAGAAGGAGATCAATTATCTAGCTCCTCCTTGGATTCGGAACAAGAGTTAATGATACAGCCACGCATGCGGAGAGCGATGCATAGGCAACAACAACTGAGAGATTATTATCAAAGAAAATGAGGCCAGCTGTGGTTGGGTGGGCTGTGCTAATTAGTGAGGCTGCTATAAATAGCAGCCTGTGGGTTTGGCCATTGTGGAGGATTATCTGATCGTTGTGCTTCGTGCCTGCTTTGCTGACTTTGACCTTTTGTGTGCTGATTTTTCCCCGCTTTGAAACTAAAGCAGAGCAAAGGGTGTTTCACTTTGTGAAAGAAGAAGGACTGTGAATTGCCTCACAGCTGCAAGCTAAATATCACAGAATTGATAAGGGACTTGTACAAATTACCAGTTTGTTTGGAGACCAGTGCTCTTTGCTATACCAAAGGAGGGCTTAGTTTAAGTGAATTTTCATTATAAAGAACATTGTACCTGTGAATTTTTGGGAGGAGTCTACCAGAGAGCTCAACAGAACAGGTATTATGCATTTTATTAGAATGGGTAATATCCAAGATTTTCTATTATTAAATGATTCAGGTGCTCAAGCAGACAAGAGCCATTTCAGACAATCCTTCAGATGTACCACGCAGAAAGGACTCAGCAGCACAATTTCCTGAGTAGGGGAGCCACTGGCAGACAAAAAGACCATCAGATTTTGCCTGGAAAAGTACCGCTTTCCCGACATTCATCCCAGTTGTCAACCTGCAAAAGACCAGGACATTTCTTTGGATCACCATTATGTCTCTATTAAGAGTTATGTCATTAGAATTGTAACAGATCTAAGCACACACTTTTCAATTGTGTCCTGAAGGAGAGGGATAAGAAATATTTGGAATAACAATTCTGAAGGAAGTTTTTTGATGTCGCCTTTCGTAAACTTCTTAAAACCCACCTCTGCCGTCAGGCATGGGGGAACTGAGATATTATTTCGCCCTAGGCCTTTACAATTTACGCATGGTATGTCTGTATGTATGTTTGGTTTTTATAATAAGGGGGTTTTTTTTAGTTATTTTAGTATTGGATTGGATTGTTACATGCTGTTTTTATCATTGTTGTTAGCCACCCCGAGTCTACGGAGAGGGGCGGCATACAAATCCGATAGATAGATAGATAGATAGATAGATAGATAGATAGATAGATAGATAGATAGATAGATAGATAGATAGATGATAGATAGATAGATAGATTAGATAGATAGTTATCTAGAGAGAGAGAGAGAGAGAGAGAGAGAGAGATTAGATAGATTAGATAGATTAGATAGATAGATAGATAGATAGATAGATAGATAGATAGATAGATAGATAGATAGATAGATAGATAGATAGTTATCTAGATAGAGAGAGAGAGAGATTAGATAGATAGTTATCTAGGGAGAGAGAGAGAGATTAGATAGATAGTTATCTAGAGAGAGAGAGAGAGAGATTAGATAGATAGATAGATAGATAGATAGATAGATAGATAGATAGATAGATAGATAGATAGATAAATTGATGGTTTCCCAGATGTACTGGGACTACAACACTCATGATTAATGGCCAGGGATTCTAGAGTTTTACTCCAAAGTATTATTGTGTTCATCAGATTACTGGCCCTTCATGGCTGTACCTACTGAAGAAGGAGAGATCTTTTACTGTCTTCCTTTGTCAACTGGTTTCTTGTATGAAAATGCTTTTAGACAAACCTATGTAATTTACTTACCCAAGAAGAAGGGCACAGGGATGAGTATACTTTTTTATACCACTGGCAGACATAGGGATCAGAGTTTTTGGCGTTCATGGCTTTCTCACAACGGTGGAAATCTGCCAGGGAGGGGGGAGAAAAAACATTTCAAGCCAATGATGGAGCAAAATGCATCTAATATAGAGCCCAGAAGAGTCCTTAAACAGAATCGTGTATAAGCCTGAAGAAGCTGTAAGACCTGTGTATTGTCCAACACCTGGATCCCCAAAATAAAAAAAATTACTTGCTATACTCTACATTCTTACCCTCCAATGCATCCAAATACATTTGAAGATGAAGATGATAATAGAAACATAGAAACATAGAAGACTGACGGCAGAAAAAGACCTCATGGTCCATCTAGTCTGCCCTTATACTATTTTCTGTATTTTATCTTACAATGGATATATGTTTATCCCAGGCATGTTTAAATTCAGTTACTGTGGATTTATCTACCATGTCTGCTGGAAGTTTGTTCCAAGGATCTACTACTCTTTCAGTAAAATAATATTTTCTCATGTTGCTTTTGATCTTTCCCCCAACTAACTTCAGATTGTGCCCCCTTGTTCTTGTGTTCATTTTCCTATTAAAAACACTTCCCTCCTGGACCTTATTTAACCCTTTAACATATTTAAATGTTCCGATCATGTCCCCCCTTTTCCTTCTGTCCTCCAGACTATACAGATTGAGTTCATTAAGTCTTTCCTGATACGTTTTATGCTTAAGACCTTCTACCATTCTTGTAGCCCGTCTTTGGACCTGTTCAATTTTGTCAATATCTTTTTGTAGGTGAGGTCTCCAGAACTGTACACAGTATTCCAAATGTGGTCTCACCAGCACTCTATATAGCAGGATCATAATCTCCCTCTTCCTGCTTGTTATACCTCTAGCTATGCAGCCAAACATCCTACCTGCTTTCCCTACCGCCTGACTGCACTGTAATAATAATAATGATAATGATATATCATCAAACCCAGTGATCTTTCAATCTCCAATCAGTTGTTGCTACAGAAAAAGTTAGTTGATATTGTGTTACACCAGTGGCTTCAAACTCAATTTCAGTGAGGGCTGCATCAGGGTTGTGTTTGACCTGGGGTGGGGGAGGTGGGGGGGTGGGCCAGCTCAATGCCACTTATATCTGGGACCCCTGTGGATGCCCGCATTGCCAGGGGAAAACAGGCTCCCAAGCTCCATTTTCAGGGGTGATGGCCTCCTGCAACCTTCTGCTAATGAAAATGGAGCTTGGGAGGGCCACCCACAGCCCTCCCAAGCTACGTTTCCACTGGCAGAAGCACCATGGGCTGGGCATTTGTTGCTGCCAGAGTGGTCCTGCAGGCCAGATCTAAGCACCCCGGGTCTGGGCCCCAAGCTTTGAGTTTGACATCCCTGTGTTTTACAATCTGCCTAATCAGAAAATAAGTTATCAAATCCCCACAATTCAATATTCTTGCTTGTCTATTTATTTACTTTTTATTTATTAAATGTAGATGGCACTTGGTCTCACTACTGGAGCAACCCTTACATGCAAGCTAAACAGTGTTTTTAACAAGATTGAGGATCTTTTTTTCTTTTAAAAGCAATGGAGACAATATAGTTAAAACTTTGTTTTACCACGGCAAATTGTAACCCAAGCTGTTGAAAAAAGTTCAAAAGAAAAATGGTACAGAGAAAAAAAAATGCATTAAAAACTTAAAAAAATATTCGTAAAGCCAAGGAAATTATTTTTTATCATGTAACTAGTGTTTTTAAATATAGGCGGAAGAGACAGCAAGCCCATTTTTATGCTTAAACGTTCCTTAAATAATATATTATTTTTACTTCAATAGAGAAAAATATGACTCTATAATGCATCAATTATACTAACCAAGGTAGTTCTGCCAGCAGCCTCGTGTTTGATTTTGATTGGGGAATCTACTGTCAAATGGAGCTGTTTTGTAGTTCTCTATGTTGCGTTTTATGGCTTCCGACATTTTTCTGAAAATAGATATGAAATCAGGAAATTGATATTCAAATTTCAAAATGTCAACCCTTAGAAGACATTTCCTTAGGAAAAAGATCAAGTTTTCTCTATGACAATTTTATACCCCAAAAGAATTTGATACTGGAGTGCATAGATATTTTATTCTAAGTAGAATCCTGCTTATATATCAATATCTACTCCTCATTGTATACCTTCTTACTGTCTTGTGGTCTCTTCCTCTACAATAGAGATCTTCAAATTTGGCAACTTTAAGACTTATGAACTTTAACTCCCAGAATTCTTAAAGTTGCAAATTTTGAAGTCTTAAAGTTGCAAATTTGAAGATCTCTGCTCTGTAATGAATAGAAATACAAACATTATTTCTCTTCTAATTATGTCAGAGTTAGAGGGAGCATTCCAAAGAACAGAGGAATGGGGGAAATGGGCTATAAGACCTACCCTTTTACTTGGTTTTCCTTCAAGTTAAATTTTGGAATCCTTTCTCAACCTTTATCCTCAAACAGTTCTTTGGGATAGTATTCTTTGGACATTATAAAATAAAGGAAAGCTAAGTAAAATCATTATCACATTTGTGATCATATGATTGGACTTAGTGAAAGCTTGACTAAGATTGTCAAAGACTATTAGAACAGTCCTTTTTCTTTTATCTGTGATTGGTGAATCAGATATTAAATCTTCTGCTCATATCAGCTATAGAAATATGTCTGGAACTCCTTCCTGATAAATAGGAGAAAGCCTTGGTACCCTTACAGCTATTTTAAACTAATACATTAATATGCCTCTCCTTTTTTAGAAACCTTCTGATAACAGATTGGAGATATGGTTTCACCCTTAAGCTTTACAGCAGACAAGGTAAATTTTAGCAAATTAATTCTACATATATATATTCTATCCTGCTGAGCAGAAATAACAGAAGAGTCGGAAGGACCTTGGAGGTCTTCTTTATAACAACAGTAACAACAACAATAATAATAATAGCAAAGTTGAAGAGCAGGACAAGAAACAGACACTTCATTTTAACAAACTAACTGAGTTGGAAGGGGACAGTCAAATTGATAAAATACAACAAGAAAAACATAACCGATATCAGGATCTTAAAATCGAACTAGGACAACTCTGGTATAAACCAGTACAGGAGGTCCCAGTAGTGATTGGCACACTGGGTGCTGTACCAAAAGACCTCAATTGGCATTTGAAAACAATAAAATTGACAAAATCACAATCTGTTAGTTGCAAAAGGCCACCATACTTAGAGCTGCGCGCATCATACGAAAATACATCACACAGTCCTAGCTGCTTGGGAAGTGTTCAATTTGCGATATTGTGATACAAAATCCAGCACATCAATCTGGTTTGCTGTGTATTGTGTTGTATGCATGTATGTATGTATGTATGACATAAATAAGGCCTCGGAATGTTCACGTCAAGAAATTGGAAGCAGATACTTTATTCTGCTTGTTGGCTTTTGCCCAAAATAATAAAAACGGGTGTGGTTGGTAGGATAGCAGATTAATAAACAATTAAATGTCTGAACCTTGAACAAATGAATAGAACACATCATGTTTATTTATTAGTTCAATTAGGTACAGTTTGGAAGGAAGCTGCATCTACCAAAGTGATGCTTTTTAAGCAGCTCCTAAAATACTTGAATAACGGGAAGGAGAAAGCAATCTTATGTTTTCACTAGACTGCTAAAGAGTTGTGTCTGTTTAACAGAGACTTCCTAACATTTTACATCAGGGGTCTCGGAGGGAGGGAGGGATAGAATTCTTTATTGGCCAAGTGTGATTGGACACACAAGAAATTTGTCTTGGTGCATATTCTCTCAGTGTACATAAAAGAAAATATAGATTTATGAAGAATAATGTGGCACAACAATGATTGTCATAGGAGTCAAATAAGCAATGAAGAAGGGAAAGGAAAGAAAAGTGGAAGGAAGGAGGGAGGGAAGAAGGAAGGAAGGGAGGGAGGAATTTTTAAGAATCAAAGGGGAGGCGACCAAGGGAAATAGGACCGTGTGTATGAGTGCCTCCCTCCACGGATGCCCAGGGAAAACAAGGCGGGGTCCTGCGGACTTCATTCAATTCCCCGTCAACCGAGACAGAACCAGAAAGGTCCAAAGCTGCCAAAGGACCCGGCCTCCTCCTCCACCACCGCATGCACTGGACTCCAACCCCCATCATCCGCAACTGACACCCCAATGCAGCCTGAGACCCTCCTGGGTGGGGCGGCGCGATCAGCACCGGGCCTTCTCGCAGGAGAACCCAGTCCCCCTCCGAGGGTGAAGCGAGGCCCGGAGCAGCCGGGCTACTACTACTCCTCTTCCCCGCCCGGCTGAGAGCGACTTCCCGGCTTCTCACCGTAACGAGGCCGAAGAAAGAGCTGCTTCCTCAATGTGACTTTCACCTGCAGGCCAGGCCACCAAGATGCCGGAACCAGCGACGGGGAGGCTAGAGCAGCGCCGGAAGAACGGGCGTAAGGACGTTCTAGCTCCGCCCCTCGTTTTTTAGCGGGATCTCTCTCGTGGCCAGCTGAGAGCGGCCCTGGCGCCAAAAGTTCAAAATGCAGCTGTTTAAAGAGCAGAGTTGAGGAGAGGGGCGGCATACAAATCCAATAAATACACAATAAATAAACTATGACACCACCACCCGTCCCATAATTAAACTACCATAATTCCTGAGTCAGCCATTTTAATTTGTAAGACTCCTGTTCTAAAGCAGAGGTGGGGAACTACGGCAGTGGACTTCAACTTTAAAGTCCTTGGCTTATAAAAGGGCCATAGTTCCCCACTTAGACATGGTGGCCTACATCACCTAGATCCGGGTCCTCAAACTTGGCAACTTTAAGACTTGTGGACAGAAACTCCCAGTTTCTTCCCCAAACACCAAAACTTTAACCTTTGTCTACAGCTGACCTTCCCGATTGATTGATTGATTGATTGGATTTGTATTCCGCCCCTCTCCGGAGACTCGGGGCGGCTAACAGCAATAAGAGCGTACAATAATAATCCAATAATAAAAACGATTAAAAACCCATTAATATAAAAACCAAACATACATACAGACATACCATGCATAAAATTGTAAAGGCCTAGGAGGAAAGAGTATCTCAATTCCCCCATGCCTGGCGGCAGAGGTGGGTTTTAAGTAGCTTACGAAAGGCAAGGAGGGTGGGGGCAATTCTAATTTCTGGGGGGAGTTGGTTCCAGAGAGCCGGGGCCGCCACAGAGAAGGCTCTTCCCCTGGGTCCCGCCAAGCGGCATTGTTTAGTTGACGGGACCCGGAGAAGACCCACTCTAAGAGGTCTGTAAGGGACATACATAAGTGCACCACTGCCTACTCTCCCTGTCTTATTGTCCTTTTTTATCATTACTTTTACTTATGTTTATACAAACTACTACCTCCTATACATGTTTGACAAAAATAAAATAAAATTTGCAGCCAGCATAGTTGCCAAGTTTAAGGACTTCTGACCTAGATACTGAATTGACCCATTTTCTGAGTTGAAAGATTTGCAAAATGGAGCTCACCACTGCTGTAGCTTCCAGCACTCAGAATTTTTTCCCCTGACCATCACCATATTTCTATTTCCCAAAAATTCCCTACAAGTTCCCCCTCACAAGCTCCATCTTTACTGGCAGAGGCACCGTGGGCCGGTCATTTGCTCTTTCCAGGGCAGACTTGTAGGCAAGATCTAAGCACCTCATGGGCCGGATCCAAGGGCAGATTGCTATTATCGCTGCTACTGATGCGCATGCAGCTTTGGTTGTGCTATCCACGTGTGTCCCAAGCATGTTTTTGCTTCTGCGCATGAGCAGCAAGCAAAAACGTGCTGAAATCTTGCGAGGGGATGTGCTTCTGTGTGAGATCTCAGCAATTTTTTGCTTCTGTGCAGACGCAAAAATTGTCGAAATCTCACGCACACCTGTGTCCCTTTATGAGATTTTACTTCTGTGCATGCTCACGAAGCAAAAAATACAAAAAAATGAAGAAAAAAGTTGGCAGTGCCCATAGGACTGGCACCGAAGCGGTCATACACAAATTGTGCAATCTGGTGGCCGCTACCGGTGCACAGTTGCCTACCGCACTGGGAGCAATCCACTACTGGGTCCCGGATCCAGCCCCCAGGCCTTGAGTTTGACACCAGTGATATAGAGCTAAGTTACATAAGGGTGAGAATCTGGTATTTCTTCCACATCTGTGCCTCGGCCTCGGAATGGAAGAGATGTGCTTAATCAAATATTTTTGAACTGTGCATTCTTGCCAAAAAAAAAAAAAAATCCCATTTCTAAAATTTCCTGCAAACGGTTTGCCACACCGAGTTGAAACTATGGCACTGATCGGAGTGCTAGCAAGTCTTCTGATACTACGCCTTTCTTACGGTAAGAGCCTGGACAATGGAGCTTTACATGTCTTTTTTTGGTTTAAACCTCCAGTTAGATGAGTAAACTTGCATGAAATTATTAACTCTAGATGTACAAGCAGGTCACAGGTAGAGAGTGGAAGAAGAAGGCTCAGTTGGTGCAAATGGAGAAGACCATTGCTGTACGCATTGTGATAATATTACTTGATACATTTGATTCATATCAGCAACACTAGCCAGTTAAATATATATAATCCCAAGTATAGTCAGCTTCCTTTAGTTTTTCCCCATTTATTTGGCAATAGAGGAAGTTAACATATATAAGATTCATTGAGAAAAAAGTCCCCCAGAGATTAGAACTGCCCCCACCCTCCTTGCCTTTCGTAAACTCCTTAAAACCCACCTCTGCCGTCAGGCATGGCGGAATTGAGACATCCCCCTTTGCCTATGTAGCTGTATATATAATATGTTTGTGTGTATGCTTTTTTATATACTGGGGTTTTTAGGCTTTTTAATGTAAAATTGTTATTTTAAACTTTAATATTAGATTTGTTACTGTATATTGTTTTTATCACTGCTGTGAGCCGCCCTGAGTCTGCGGAGAGGGGCGGCATACAAATCTAAATAATAATAATAATAATAATAATAATAATAATAATAATAATAATAATAATAATAGAGATAGAGATAGAGATATAGAGATGTGTGGGCCTAGACCTACATGGGCATAGTCATATACTGTATACAATTTGCAAATAATCCATAATAAATAAACCAGTTTTATTCAACTGGTTTGATGTTGCGTGTCTCACAGTCTTCTGTACCCCTCTAAAATTAGTTTACTGATAGAAACAGAACTAATAAAAGCAATTATGTTTGAGTCCATAGCCAAGCAGTGAACTTTCTTGTTTTCTTTACAGCAAGAACCCCTCATGATCGGATCATTGGAGGCTTTGAATGTAATGAAAATGAACACCGTTCCCTTGTACTCTTGTATAACTCTGCAGGGTTTTTCTGCTCTGGGACATTGATTAACCATGAGTGGGTGCTCACCGCTGCACACTGCAACAGGTGAGGGCATTACAGAATGTGGGAGGGTTGCGGGAGATCGTGCTTAGATAGCCAGATTTTTAAAATAATATTCCTGTTTGTAGTGACTTCTCTGGGCATTTTAAATGAGTGTTCTGCTACTACAGTGTTCCCTCAATTTTCGCGGGTTCGAACTTCACAAATAGCCTATACCACGGTTTTTCAAAAAATATTAATTAAAAAATACTTCACGGTTTTTTTCCTACACCACGTTTTTTCCCACCCAATAACGTCATATGTCATCGCCAAACTAATAATTTTTGCAAATAAATAACAAAAATAATAATTATTGTTAATAAATAATTTTGTTTATAAATATCAGGATCACTAAGTGTCTTATTCAATGGTGAGTACCAGTAATAATGGTGAGTAAATGATTGTTAAGGGGATGGGAAATGGTAATTTAGGGGTTTAAAGTGTTAAGGGAAGGCTTGTGATACTGTCCATAGCCAAAAATGGTGTATTTACTTCCGCATCTCTACTTCGCGGAAATTCGACTTTCGCGGGCGGTCTTGGAACGCATCCCCCATGGAAATCGAGGGAACACTGTATTGCTGTTTGTATTTATAGTAGATTTTCCTTCTTCTACACCAGTGTTTTTCAACCAGTGTGCCGCGGCACACTAGTGTGCCGTGAGACATGGTCAGGTGTGCCGCGAAGCTCAGAGAGAGAAAGAAAGCAAGAGAGAGAGAGAGAGAGAAAGAAAGCAAGAGAGAGACAGAAAGAAAGCAAGAGAGAGAAAGAGTGAGAGAGAGAGAAAGAGAACAAGAGAGAGAGAAAGAGAACAAGAGAAAGAAAGCAAGAGAGAGAGAAAGAAAGCAAGAGAGAGAGAGGGAGAGGGAGGGAAGGAGAGAGAGAGAGAAAGACATAGAGGGAGATAGGGAGGGAGAGAGAAAGAACAAAAAAGAGAGGAAGGAAGGAAGAGAAAGAAAGAGGGATGGAGAGAGAGAAAGAAAGAGGAAGGAAGGGAGAGAAAGAGAGAGAGAGAAATAGAGGGAAAGAAAGGAATAGAGAGAATTTTTTTGTCCAAACTTTTTTTAGCCCTCCCCGCCCTGCTCAATGTGCCCCAGGGTTTCGTAAATGTAAAAAATGTGCCGCGGCTCAAAAAAGGTTGAAAATCACTGTTCTACACCATAGTACAGTATTTATATCTTTCCCTTTTTTTCTGGGATGCAATAACCACAGACACAACAATATATGGAACACTACCTGAACGCCATCAGCATTGACAAAATCACCCCAGTCAATTTCAAATACCAGCTTTATTTGGAACAGCTTAAATCCTCTGACAATCCCTTTAATATCATGGAACTACAACATCTACCTACACCATGTCCTTGGGAAGGACTCAATGGATGGCTAAAAACACCAAAGCCAATCTAAACATCTGACTGGCTGTGCAAACTACCAGAATATATTAACCATATACTGCACCAAAGAATATTTTAAAAAAAACATAAAAGGGAAAACCATGATGGGCTTCTCTCTGTTTTGTCAAGGATCTGGGCGAGGCATCATGTCTTTATAGCTCTTCAAAACAAGAGCAGAGTGGGCACCATCTAGATCTTGTGTTTATTTATCGCCTTTATCCCACCAGATAGGTTGGGTTGAGAGAGGATTTGCGTAGTACAAAATCATCACATTAGTAGCATAATCTCATGGGTTCTATCTCAACCCTTTAATACAGCCACCTGTAGTTTCGATGTACCACATTCAAACAATCCTAAGCTGCATCAACAGGGGAATACACTCCAAGACCAGGGAAGTCTTTATCCCACTCTATTACACCCTGGTCCAACCACACCTGGAGTACTGTATTCAGTTCTAGTCACCACACTTCAAAAGAGACATTGAAACTCTGGAGAAGGTGCAAAAAAGAGCAACCAAGATGATTAAGGGATTGGAAACCAAGACTTACGAAGAGAGACTGAGGGAACTGGGCATGGAGAGCCTAGAGAAAAGGAGGGCCAGAGCGGACATGATAATAGTCTACAAGTATACGAGGGGATGTCCCAGAGAGGAGGGGATCACTTTATTCTTCAGGGCACCAGAGTGCCGGACGAGGAACAACGGCTGGAAGCTGACCAAGGAGAGATTCAACATGGAGATAAGGAGGAACTGCCTGACGGTCAGAGCGATCAACCAATGGAACAACCTACCAGCGGACGTTGTGAACTCCAACACTCTGGACATTTTAAAGAGAAGATTGAACTGCCACTTGACTGGTGTACTATAGGGTTCCTGCTTGGGCAGGGGGTTGAACTCGATGGCCTTCATAGTCCCTTTCAACTCTAACAATCAATCAATCAATCAATCAATAAATCAATAAATGCACATCCAAGTCAAGAAAGAGATTGGTTCATGTTCTATGCTGAGCCTGTTTCGTGCTAAACAGCACTACATGTCAAGATTTTGCATAAACAATGGAAACAGCTTATTCAATTAACTGAATAAATTCCTTGGGTGAACCCAAACCTCTAGAACAGTGCTTCTCAACCTTTCTAATGCCGTGACCCCTTAATACAATTCCTCATGTTGTGGTGACCCCCAACCATAAGTCTAGCACCAATTCTCCCAACAGAGCTTTAAGCTGATTGGCAGGAAGGTCAGAGAGACATTCCCACTGTAAACGCCTGATTGGTCGGATTGTAAAAATATGTTCCAAGGTGCCAGAATAGAAGCTTTAGTTCCTAACACTGTGGGAAATTGGTCTTTTCTCGTGGTCTTAGGTGACCCCTGTGAAATGGTCGTTCGACCCCCAAAGAGGTCCCGACCCCCAGGTTGAGAACCACTGCTCTAGAATATCTAATTCAGTCTTGCCAGCATGGATTGACTATAAGTCATCCAGGTTTCAGGCAGGTTTCCTCCCCAAACACAATTGGAGAAGGTGAGTTAACTTATGGCCCTTTCTTGTTTGGCACTAATGATCCTGTTTGAAGGCCAAAATGAGGTCAAGAACTTTCTCAAGCCATCTAGTTAAGTGACTCTTAAATTAAGTGACTCCTTAACTTTTGTTGTTTTTCCTTGTAGAGAAAATATCCAGATGAAGTTTGGTGTGCATAACTTAAATGTACCCAATGAGGATGAGCAGATAAGAGTCCCGAGGAAGAAGTTGTGTTGTCTCAGTACCAGGAACTGCACCCAATTTAACCAGGACATCATGTTAATCAGGCTGAACAGTCCTGTTAACAATAGTATACACATCGCACCCATCAGCTTGCCCACCAGCCCTCCCAGTGTGGACTCTGTTTGTCGTGTTATGGGCTGGGGCACAATCTCATCTCCTGAAGGTAGGGATCAACATGTAATACCCTCAGAGAAAAGCTCTTGATGTAATATCGAACGTCAAACACCACCTGAGCTGTGGTGGCGTAGTGGTTAGAATGCAGTACTGCAGGCTCACTGCTCACATTGCCACGAGTTTGATTCCTTTTATCCTGACCAGCTCAAGGTTGACTCAGCCTTCCGTCTTTCCGAGGTCGGTAAAATGAGGACCCAGATTATTGGGGGCAATGTGCTGGCTCGGTAAACTGCTTAGAGAAGGCTGGAAAGCACTGAAGCGGTATATAAGTCTAAGAGCTCTTGCTATCAATCAGGGTTAGGTTGATATTAAGAGATTGGAATGTGGATGGACAATGGAGTTTGCTAAGGTTACATTTCTTCATCAGTTCCACACCCTATCTGGACCGGGACTCACTGCTCACAGTGCCTCAAGCCCTCATCACCTCGAGGTTCGACTACTGTAACGCTCTCTACATGGGGCTACCTTTGAAAAGTGTTCGGAAACTTCAGATCGTGCAGAATGCAGCTGCGAGAGCAATTATAGGCTTTCCCAAATATGCCCATGTTACATCAACACTCCGCAGTCTGCATTGGTTGCCGATCAATTTCCGGTCACAATTCAAAGTGTTGGTTATGACCTATAAAGCCCTTCATGGCATCGGACCAGAATATCTCCGGTACTGCCTTCTGCCGCACGAATCCCAGCAACCGGTTAGGTCCCACAGAATTGGCCTTCCCCAGGTCCCATCGACTAAGCAATGTTGTTTGGTGGGACCCAGGGCCAGAGCCTTCTCTGTGGCGGCCCCGGCCCTCTGGAACCACCTCCCCCCAGATATCAGAGTTGCCCCCACCCTCCTTGCCTTTCGCAAACTCCTTAAAACCCACCTCTGTCATCAGGCATGGGGGAATTGAAATTTCACTTCCCCCTAGGCTTATAGAATTTATACATGGTATGCTTGTATGTATAAGTGGTTCTTTAAATTGGGGTTTTTTAGATTATTTTTAATATTAGATTTTTTTTCATTGTCTTTTCATTGTTGTTAGCGGCCCCGAGTCTTCGGAGAGGGGCGGCATACAAATCTAATGAATGAATGAATGAATGAATGAATAAATAAATAAATAAATAAATAAATCCACAAGGTCCTTGGAATAAAATAAATAAATGAGGAACTGACAGGCAAACACGGCAACCCTTTCTGTTGTCACCTTCCAAAATCGGGGGGATCTTGGGGGTTGTGTTTGCAGGGGGTTTGTACATGCATGCACGGGATAGGAGGTTGTGCAACCCTGATGCTCCTTGGCCCCTCCTTGGCCTCCTGCATCAACCTGGAACCCAAAACATGGCAAGCAGCTAGTCCTGGCCAGTCACTCCCTGAACCTGCCTGCTGTGGTCAGGAAAGGCCCTGAAACCCTGCTGCCCAAGGTCCATGTTCGAGGCTATTTGCAATGACAAAGCAGCACTACCTCTTTGCTCCTCCTCCCCCTACCAGCCTCGCTTCCTTATCCTGCAAGAGAGTTGCAGCTACCTGGTCCTCGGGGCGCTATCTGAGCTAAGATAAAAGCGGCGTCCAGAGGGAAGGTGTTTGAACTTCACGGGGTCAGGGAAAGAGAGGAGGGGGCCTTTCCTTCCTTTCTTAGCTGTGAAGTCTTGGCACCAAACGTTCGAATGGCAGCTGTCATTGAAAGCCAGATTTATGCATATGTTTTGGGAATGCCCGATAGTGCAGGAATTTTGGCAAAAAGTGAAAGAGGATATCAATAGAATGCTCAATATACAATGGACAATCACTAAGGAAATGGCAGTACTAGTAAAAAGTAATGCGATGGGAGAATTTAGAGAAATAAAAAAAGCAGCAATAGAAAGCGCTCAGGCAGTAATAGTTTTGGGTTGGAAGGATGCGACAAAATGGTCAATGCAAAATTGGTATAGGTACATGGTGGACCATATTCAATTTGAAATTATGGATAAAAGGATAAATTCGGATAATGAAACTGAGTTGGGACAACTGATGGGACGGTGGGACAAGGTAAGACAATATATGACAAGCAGAATCCGAGACCAAGCTACAAGAAATAAATTGGAATCACTCTATAATATGTAAACAGATATATTGCTCTTGGGTTAAGTGGACTATACAAGAAACACCCCCAATTTGGTGGTGGGGAATGTGTGTGTGTTGGGGTGGTGGGCACAATTCACTATGCACTGTTTTATGTTGTGTGATATAAAAATTGTTAAAAATCAATTAAAAAAAATTAACACACACACACACACACAAAAGAAGGCCAATGACCCGCCTTGATATTTCTGGCTGAAGGAACTGCTCGGCTCCACCCTGCCTTGGCCGGTCATGGTCGCAGGACACGTAGCCCTACAATGCTGGCAATCACCTGATTTAATATCTTGACAAAAACCGTCCTTTGCAAACATTTAACCAAAACTGTTCTTCCCAGGAGTCCCTTTGGACAGCTATGTACTTTCTACTCCTAGGCAGTCAGATAAGCTCTATTGGTTGGAGACAATGGGAATTATAGCTCCATCAATCTAGGAGGTAAGTTGTGAAAGGTGGAACTATATAACTTTGCCTATTTTGGATTTTTTTCAGTGATTTATCCAGAAGTCCCGCATTGTGTTGACATTGACATACTCCATAACCAGGTGTGTGAAGCAGCTTACCCAGGTTTGGCAGGGAACAGCAACGTATTGTGTGCAGGTGAAATAGAAGGAGGCAAAGATTCATGTAAGGTAAGATGATACCTTCTAAGACACACTCCTAAAGAAACAATGGCAGTTTTCAAAGCTAAGATCCAGCCTTGAAGGCATCTTGTAATGCCTTATGGGTGTCTGGATTTCCAGACTTCCTGTTTGTTCTGCCGGGCTCTCTGATAAGAGCCTCCTGAAAATTCAAGGATACAAATTTCAGACACACACACACACACACGTTTGAAAATTCAAAACAATGTTCTTTATCACAAAAGTCAAAATAAACTAAGGACTCTTTTTGTATTGCAAAGAGCACTCTTCCCAAAACAACCAGGTAGTCTGTACAATGTCCCTTAAGCAGTCATTAAGTACTTAGCCAGCAGCTGTGGAGAAACTTCACACCCCTTCTTCTTCCAAGGAAGGGAGATACACACACACACACTGCTCTGCTTTAGTTTCAAAGGCGTGAAAAAGCAACAAAGTCCAGCACACAAGATTCCTAACAAAACTGCGAACAGATATTCTTCCACAATGGCCAAACCCACATGCTGCTATTTATAGCAGCAGCCCTAATTACTGGAGCCCCACCCAAACACAGGTGGCCTCCCTTATTTCCTGTAATATGTTCTTACTTGGTCTCTTCTACACATAATTCTGCGCTTGCGTGGGTCCAAAATGTCATCATCTGAAGCTATAGAAGATAAGGAAGATTGACTGCCTGGGCTGTGTGCCAAGCCCTCCTCTGCCGAGTCACTCCCACCTTCTTCTTCGTCCGAGGAAACTAAACTCTGAACTGATTCTGTCGGCAATAACACAGGCCTGTGACATGTTGGAAGTTTCCCCTGCATCCACCTCCCCATTCCCTGGGGCAAGAGCTGGGCCAGAGCCAACCACAACACCGTTGATGCTGGTGGGGGAAACTCTTTAGGAGTTAAATTGTATAAGGATCCTGGATTGGGGAACACCAAAGTGAAACATTTGGGGCTATATGGGAATGGACGATGGAAGAGAACTGTTTGCTCCACTTCACTCATAGATAGTAATGTTCCATGTTTGATTTTTCTCAATAGGGTGATTCTGGGGGACCCCTCATCTGTGGTGAAGAAATCCAAGGCATTGTATCTTGGGGGCGCTATCCTTGTGCCCAAGCTTTTGAGCCTGGCGTCTACACCAAGGTCTTTGATTATATGGACTGGATCCAGGGCATCATTGCAGGAAATCCAAACGGGGTTTGCCCCGGTGATAACATTTGAAAAAGATAGAAAGGAGGCAATGTAACGTATTGGTACATGTCTTCTATATCCCCAACTGTATCCAACTACTTTGGAAAATATTCCCAGGCAGCAAGCCTTTTTTAGACTTTACTATTTTAGACTTTATTTTACTATTTTATTTTATTTTATTTTATTTATTTTACTTTATTTATTTTATTTAATTTTATTTATTTTATTTTATTTTATTTTACTTTATTTATTTTATTTTATTTATTTTATTTTATTTTATTTATTTTATTTTATTTTACTTTATTTATTTTATTTTATTTATTTTATTTTTTATTTTATTTTACTTTACTATTTATTTTATTTTATTTTATTATTTTATTTTATTATTTTATTTTATTTTATTTTATTTTTTATTTTATTATTTTATTTTATTTTATTTATTTTATTTTTTATATGCTGCCCCTCTCCAAGGACTCAGCGCAGCTTACAACATATAAAAACAATAAAATATTCTAAATCCAATTATAAAATTAATTATCAAGTCTAAAATCCCAATTTCTTAAAATCAGTCAATCTCATACAAACAATAAACATGCATTCCATTCATCAACCAGAGATGGGTGGATTTTGCCAGCATGGCATTTGAAGATTGGACAATGTGATGGATTTCTGGGTGTGGAGACAAGGACTTCAACTTTCAACTGGGTAGTGAAATCTGGGAAGATTCGGATTCTGGTTTCACCCAGATGTGCTAACATGGCTCTATTAATAAATTGGGACTTTGAGGAATACTTTGGCTTGGACTTTGATTTAATTTTGGAGGCTATTTGCAACCCTGACAAAGTAAAGTAAAAGGCAGCGTGGATTGTCTGGGTGAAAAACCACATTTTTCATTACAATATATCTTTTTCTTCCACAATTCAAAGTGTTGGTTATGACCTATAAAGCCCTTCATGGCACCGGACCAGATTATCTCCGGGACCGCCTTCTGCCGTACGAATCCCAGCGACCAGTTAGGTCCCACAGAGTTGGCCTTCTCCGTGTCCCGTCGACTAAACAATGTCGTTTGGCAGGACCCAGGGGAAGAGCCTTCTCTATGGTGGCCCCGGCCCTCTGGAACCAACTCCCCCCAGAGATTAGAACTGCCCCCACCCTCCTCGCCTTTCGTAAGCTGCTTAAAACCCACCTCTGCATTCAGGCATGGGGGAACTGAGATATTCTTTCTCCCTAGGCCTGTACAATTTACGCTTGGTATGTTTGTATGTATGTTTGGTTTTATAAATAAGGGTTTTTAGTTGTTTTAGTATTGGATTGTCACATGCTGTTTTTATCACTGTTGTTAGCCGCCCCGAGTCCACGGAGAGGGGCGGCATACAAATCCAATAAATAAATAAAAATAAATAAATAAATTATATAGAGCCAGGTCACATAAGGGAAAGAACCTAGATTTCTTTTTTCCACATCTGTACCTCGGCCTCAGAGTGAAAGAGAAGAATGTTCTTAATTAAATATTTTGAACTGTGTATCCTGGCCAAGTTTCTAAAGTCCAAGCAAACAGTTTGCCACACAGAGTGGGAGCTATGGCACTGATCAGAGTGATAGCAAGTCTTCTGATCCTACAGCTTTCTTATGGTAAGAGCCTGGACAATGGAGCAAAAGTGGACGGAGCTTTAGGTATCTTTTTTGGTTTAAACCTCCAGTTAGATGAGTAAACGTGCATAAGTTTTTTAACTGTAGATATACAAGCAGGTCACAGATAGACAGTGGGAGAAGAAGATATACAAAGGCTTAATTAACTCAATCTGTATAGTCTGGAGGACAGAAGGAAAAGGGGGGACATGATCAAAACATTTAAATATGTTAAAGGGTTAAATAAGGTCCAGGAGGGAATTGTTTTTAATAGGAAAGTGAACACAAGAACAAGGGGGCACAATCTGAAGTTAGTTGGGGGAAAGATCAGAAGCAACATGAGAAAATATTATTTTACTGAAAGAGTAGTAGATCCTTGGAACAAACTTCCAGCAGACGTGGTAGATAAACCCACAGTAACTGAATTTAAACATGCCTGGGATAAGCATATATCCATTATTTATTTATTTATTATTTATTAATCAGATTTGTATGCCACTCCTCTCCGCAGACTCGGGGCGGCTCACAGCAATAATAATACAATGCAAACAAATCTAATATTTAAGTTAATTTAAAACCCCAATTTAAAAATCAATCATACATACAAGCATACCATGCATAAATTTTATAAGCCTAGGGGGAAAGAAAGTATCAATTCCCCCATGCCTGATGACAGAGGTGGGTTTTAAGGAGCTTGCGAAAGTCTAGGAGGGTGGGGGCAACTCTGATATCCGGGGGGAGTTGGTTCCAAAGGGTCGGGGCCGCCACAGAGAAGGCTCTTCCCCTGGAAAATAGTATAAGGGCAGACTAGATGGACCATGAGGTCTTTTTCTGCCGTCAGACTTCTATGTTTCTATGTTTCTAAGAAGGTTGATACAAATGGAGAAGACCATTGCTGTATGTGAAGTGATAACATGAATTGATACCTTTGATTCATATCAGCAATACTAACCAATTAAACATGTATAATCCCAAGTATAGTCAATTTCCTTTCGTGTTTCCATTTATCTGGCAAAAGAGGAGGTTAACATTTTAATATAAGATTCATTGAGAAAAAAGTCGGGGAAGGATTTTTAGTCTTAGGATAGTCTTTTAAAATAGTGCATGAAATGACCATTGCTTTTTTTTCCCCAACTGGTAAAATAAATCTGTTGGATTTAACCTAACTCCCATTCTGTTAGATTTGCTGCAATATACAGCGTGCAACTTCTAGACCGTTGCTTCTGAAACGAATATCAAAACTTGGAAGTAGGGATTTTACTGCCATCAGTGTTGGCTCAAACTGGTTTTAGTGAACTAAATCCGAATGGTATCAACTTCCAATCCATATAGTACATAGATTACATTTCATTTTTCATCAATCTTTTTCCTTGCTTTCTCTCCTTCTGACCCGTTCCCCATACCAGGAGGGCACCTAAAAATAATATTCTGCTTAGCAATGCATTTCAGCAAGCTCAGACTCCAGACCAAAGGGGCATACATAAGTGCACTAGTGTGCCTTTCGTCCCCTGTCCAATTGTCTTTCCTTTATCTCATATATCATATATATTTTCTTCCTTTCATATATCTTCTCCTCTATTTTTACATTTATCTCTCTATATATTACTTCATGTCTATTCTCTTCCTATGTATTTGTGTATTGGACAAATGAATAAATAAAAATAATAAAAAATGCCTATACTTTTTAGAAGCTAATCGGAACTATTCTTCTTAGTTCAACTGATTAGCATAATCTGGCCAGTAATGATGCCATTAAATTACTGAGCAGTGGAGAAGTGAAGTAACATATGCCACTGCTTATAATAAGACCAGATTCAGCCAGAATGACAGAACCTTGCTATTTAACCTGTTTGCAGCATAATTGGACATACAGCATAAAGAATAGTATTGAAAATCTGAATATTGCATTGGCAGTTCTCTGTTAGCAAAAACTTCAGAAGAGAAGGATTTAGGGGTAGTGATTTCTGACAGTCTCAAAATGGGTGAGCAGTGTGGTCGGGCAGTAGGAAAAGCAAGTAGGATGCTTGGCTGCATAGCTAGAGGTATAACAAGCAGGAAGAGGGAGATTGTGATCCCCTTATATAGAGCGCTGGTGAGATCACATTTGGAATACTGTGTTCAGTTCTGGAGACCTCACCTACAAAAAGATATTGACAAAATTGAATGGGTCCAAAGATGGGCTACAAGAATGGTGGAAGGTCTTAAGCATAAAACGTATCAGGAAAGACTTCATGAACTCAATCTGTATAGTCTGGAGGACAGAAGGAAAAGAGGGGACATGATCGAAACA